>NC_141991.1:1083917-1406702 GCF_049901715.1 Pseudonaja textilis
TTTTCCCACAAACAGGACATTTATATGATTTCTTTCCTGAGTGGGTCATCTGGTGTTCTACCAGGTGAGAATTTTGACTGAAACTTTTCCCACAAACAGGACATTCAAAGGCAGGGCTTTTCTCCAGTATGTGTTCTTCCATGAATCATGAAGAAGTTTTCCAAGAAAAGATTTTGCCGCACTCCAAGCATTTATATGGCTTTTCACTGGATGGATTCTCTCCTGCATAATCAAATGTGATCTGCATTCTGTGTTCTTCCCACATTAGGAAGTCTATGAGGTTTTTCTAACACTGATATGCTTGGATTCTTGAGGCAGTGAAAAATATTTCTGATCTCTTGCCTGGTGGATGTTTGATTCTAGCCTTGTTTCCTTCCTCAGATGCCTTAATTAATGTCTGCCAATTTTGGCTATACATGGAACCTTTTTCTACCTAAAGACTTCAAATTGTTCCTCACTTTTTCTTTATTTAGATATTATCCTCCTTGATTTCTCATTTAATGTTTTTCTTCAGTTCCGTGTGCTCTATTTTTTCCAGCTCAAAACTTTGTATTTGTTATTCTTTCCCTCGTCTGTCATCTGCTGAGGAGGAAGAATTTTTAAACTTTACAGAGGAATTGCAAAATATTTTGAATGATGGTTTATTTTGCATTTTTATGCTGCTTTTCATTCTCTGTTGTCCAGAGAGCTCTTCTTGGCATCCTCTCTCTCTGTAAAATTAATATAAATGGGTTAGTTTCATCATTGCTTAAAAATGGCTGCAGCCTGCAGGACATGTGAAAGCAGAAAAAAAAACTACCCCACCCCATATATTAATATGAAAAAACAAAAAAAACCTAAAAGTCTATTTGAAACTCTAATATTATGATTTATTTGGCATACAGAAGTTTAAGATCCAAGTTCAAATATTGACACAAGATCTCTTTTTAAATCAATCAGTCAAACAGAATAGAATTGAAAGGGACCTTAGAGGCCCTCTAGTCCAGCTCCCTCTTCACTTAATTTTTTGGCTTGGGCAAAAACACTCATGTATGCACGCATGACCTCAGAAACACACACCTATGAATGTATGCAGACAATCTAGGCGTATCTCGGTGTGCAAAATGTCCCAAAGTGAATTCGCTCCAATTCTTTGATCTAAGTTCAAAAAGGGGAGGGGAGGGGTCGCTAACAGAGGAAACGGTGCCCAACTCCTAGTCGAGACACAAGAAATACAAAATAAATGGTCTTTTTAAAAAATCTCCCAGTAGAAAATCTCAGGCAGGAGTTTTAAGTCCTGCAGCCCCGGAGGAATAAAATTCGGGGAGGGGATGAATATGCTGCAGCAGCAGCCACATGTTTCAGCTTCCCTGCTTCCCCGCCGTGGAGGAACCCAAAGGGCCGGACTTGCTCCCGGCTTCTCCTCCGACCTGCCCTCCACTCACCTCCCAGGAGCCGCTTCGACCCTCCAAGCAGCACAAGCGGTACTGCCAACGCCATTATCCTCCCGTGACTGAGCCGGAAGAGGACATCATTTCCTTTACAACCTCTCTAGCAGTTCACTACTCTATCGTTTTAAACCCGTTAAACCTCAGCCTCTGCCCCCTTCCCTAGAATAGGGATATGGAGGGTTGCTTCTCTGTAGCGCGCCATCTAGCGACCTAAGGCGGAAGAACACGTTCGTTCTGGCTTAAAGCATTTGAAGATGTTCCCATTGATTCCGGGCTTCCTTAAGTGTCATCTCGTCCTATTTGACTCCCATCGAGCTCATCGGTAGCTTTTCTCCCTGAGGATCCATCCCAAAACTTTTTCTTTCAGGTCTCCCAAGAGGACACTCCTTGTCCCTGGAGCTGTGCCCGAAATTTCCGTTTGCCGGAAGAAGCAACTAAATCAAAGGATTTGGGAGGGGCGCGGATTGGAAATCACGTGCAAGTAGGAAGAGAAAGTTCACCTCCCTGGGTTCCAGCCACTTTTTCCTGGGGGTGTGTGGGTGGGTGGGTGTGTGGAAGTGTACAGGATAACTCCAGAGAACCTGCTTCTGGAAAGCAGCCAACCTGTTAAAACTGTAACTTGTCTCTTCTGGGATTTTATTTTCTCTTACTTCCCAATTTAATTATCAAGCCCCACTATTTCTTATTGGTGCCCCATCCCTGCTTAGCAACGGATATTCCGGGGTCAATTGGTGTTGCAACCCGAGAACCACCCCTATTTCTTTTCCAAACTCAGGAGAGGGCTGGGAGAGTCATTCCCCACCCTTCTGGACAGGTAGCATCCAAGCAGGCTTGATACCTTCAACAGCAGTTTGCTATACATAAGAAAATCGTGAGAGGTTTTCCTGGCATTGCTGCAGATTAAGGGCATTTATAAGTTCAGCTGAAGAGGGCAATGAAAGGTTGGCAGCCTGGGACTTCAACTCGCCCTCTGCTTGCAGCTCTGACCAGAGAAAGAGCTGTGCAGCAGGAAAGAGACTGGTCCATTCTCAGTCTGGCTTCAGGCTGGGGCACATCACCAAAATGGCATTGCAATTCTCATTGACTTCTGGAGGGTGTGAGATAGAAGATGCACAGTCATTATGTCCCTCAGAGATCTCTCCTTAGGTTTCAGTAAAAATGACCATATCCTCCAATGTCCAGGCTTTGGGGACAGGAAATGGGAGGAGCTTTATTATTATTATTCTTCTACCTTTAGGTCCAGTTCCAGTCCATATGGGTAGAAGAGGGTCTGAATCTTGACCCCTGCAATTTGCAGTGCCTCGGAACAGGGGTCGCCAACCTTTTGGACCTCGGGGACCACCAAACTCACAAATTTTAGATCCAAGGGACCACTAACTGGTTCTGTGGGTGTGGCCTAGTTTGTGGGTGTGGCTTGGTGGTCATGTGACTGGCTGGGTACAGTGTGTATGTAAACATAAATATTTATATAAATATTGAATTTTTCTTTATAAAAAAGCAACTTTTACCCAAAATCAGGCAAAGCAGGCAGGCAGATTGAGTTGCTCACAGAATCACAGAATCATTCAGAGATCTATCTATCTACCATCAGCTAGCTCAGTCTGTCACATAAAATTTGCTTGCAAGCAAACTCATAAAATTTGCTAGCAAGCAAACTCACAAAATTAACTCACAATACACCATGCATGTAAATATTTAATTTTTTTAATAAAAAAAGAGCAACTTTTACCCCAAATCAGGCAAAGCAGGCAGATTGAGTTGCTCACAGAATCATTCAGTGATCTATCTGCCATCAGCTAGCTCAGTCTCTCAAATTTGCTTGCGGTGAGTCTGCACTGAATTTGCTTACCAAACAAACCTTCAGTCCTAGGGAGGTTCGTTGCTGCTGGGCCAGAAGATCTAAAGAACTAGCTAGAAAGCAAGAAAATCCAACCATTTCCTGCTTCCTAGCTAATCTAAATCTCCTGGCACAGCAGAACAGATGAAGGTCGGAAAAAGGAAAAATAGCAATTTAGCAGGAAAGTTTACCAGGTAAGGAGTGAGTGGGCAGGGAGGGTTCCCGTGGGCCATGTGGGTGGCGCAGCCTTGTGTTTCTGCACAGCCTGGATTAATTGCTTTGTAGGGGTGCTCTGGGGGGTGAGATTTCTCTAAGCCTTTTGGTCATCCATACTATGATACTCAATTATATACAGGTAGTCATGGACATAACATTCCAATAGAATAGAATGAATAGAATAGAATAGAATAGATAGAATAGAATAGAATAGAATAGAATAGAATACTAGGAATTCTTTGTTATTCAGTGCATTCTCACAAATACAATGAAATTTGAACTCCATACACAGTCTCAAACAGAGGAATTGCAAACTTTACAGAGGAATTTATTTTGAATGATGGTTTATTTTGCATTTTTATGTTGCTTTTCAAATTCTCTGTTGTCCAGAGAGCTCTTCTTGGCATCCTCTCTCTCTGTAAAATTAATATAAATGGGTTAGTTTCATCATTGCTTAAAAATGGCTGCAGCCTGCAGGACATGTGAAAGCAGGAAAAAAACACTACCCCACCCCATATATTAATATGAAAAAACAAAAAAAACCTAAAAGTCTATTTGAAACTCTAATATTAATTATGATTTATTTGGCATACAGAAGCTTAACAAGATCCAAGTTCAAATATTGACACAAGATCACTTTTTAAATCAATCAGTCAAACAGAATAGAATTGAAAGGGACTTTAGAGGTCCTCTAGTCCAGCTCCCTCTTCACTTAATTTTTTGGCTTGGGCAAAAACACTCATGTATGCACGCATGACCTCAGAAACACACACCTATGAATGTATGCAGACAATCTATGCGTATCTCGGTGTGCAAAATGCCCCCAAATCCATTCGCTCCAATTCTTTGATCTAAGTTCAAAAAGGGGAGGGGAGGGGACGCTAACAGAGGAAACGGTGCCCAACTCCTAGTCGAGACACAAGAAATACAAAATAAATGGTCTTTTTAAAAAATCTCCCAGCAGAAAATCTCGGACAGGAGTTTTAAGTCCCGCAGCCTCGGAGGAATAAAATTCGGGGAGGGGAAGAATATGCAGCAGCAGCAGCCCACATGTTTCAGCTTCCCTGCTTCCCCGCCGTGGAGGAACCCAAACGGCCCGACTTGCTTCCGGCTTCTCCTCCGACCTGCCCTCCACTCACCTCCCAGGAGCCGCTTCGACCCTCCAAGCAGCACAACAGGATCCCCCAACGCCATTATCCTCCCGTGACTGAGCCGGAAGAGGACATCATCTCCTTTACAACCTCTCTAGCAGTTCACTACTCTATCGTTTTAAACCCGTTAAACCTCAGCCTCTGCCCCCTTCCCTAGAATAGGGATATGGAGGGTTGCTTCTCTGTAGCGCGCCATCTAGCGACAATAAGGAGGAAGAACAATCTCGTTCCAGCTTAAGGCATTTGAAGATGTTCCCATTGATTCCGGGCTTCCTTAAAGGGTCATCTCGTCCTATTTGACTCCCATCGAGCTCATCGGTAACTTTTCTCCCTTGAGGATCCATCCCCAAACCTTTTCTTTCAAATCCCCTAAGAGGACACTCCTTGTCCCCGGAGCTGTGCCCGAAACTTCCGTTTGTCGGAAGAAGCAACTAAATCAAAGGATTTGGGAGGGGCGCGGATTGGAAATCACGTGCAAGTAGGAAGAGAAAGTTCACCTCCCTGGGTTCCAGCCATTTTTTCCTGGGGGTATGTGTGGAAGTGTACAGGATAACTCCCGAGAACCTGCTTCTGGAAAGCAGCCAACCTGTTAAAACTGTAACTTGTCTCTTCTGGGATTTTATTTTCTCTTACTTCCCAATTTAGTTATCAAGCCCCACTATTTCTTATTGGTGCCCCATCCCTGCTTAGCAACGGATATTCCGGGGTCAATTGGTGTTGCAACCCGAGAACCACCCCTATTTCTTTTCCAAGCTCAAGAGAGGGCTGGGAGAGTCATTCCCCTCCCTTCTGGACAGTTAGCATCGTGGGCTGGCTTTATACCTTCAACAGCAGTTTGCTATGCATAAGAAAACCGTGAGAGGTTTTCCTGGCAGCGCAGTTCAAGGCATTGCTGCAGATTAAGGTTCAGCTGAAGAGGGCAATGAAAGGTTGGCAGCCTGGGGCCTCAACTCGCCCTCTGCTTGCAGGTCTGACTTTGCCACCTGGAGAAAGGGCTGTGCAGACACTGGGCCCTTCTCAGTTTGGCTTCAGGCTGGGGCACATCACCAAAATGGCATTACAATTCTCATTGACTTCTGGAGGGTGTGAGATAGAAGATGCACAGTCATTATGTCCCTCAGAGATCTCTCCCTAGGTTTCAGTAAAAATGACCATATCTTCCAATGTCCAGGCTTTGGGGACAGGAAATGGGAGGAGCTTTACTATGATCATTCTTCTACCTCTATGTCCGGTTCCAGTCTGTATGGGTAGAAGAGGGTCCGAATATTGACCCCTGCAATTTGCGGTGCCTCGGAACAGGGGTCGCCAACCTTTTGGACCTCAGGGACCACCAAACTCACAAATTTTAGATCCCAGGGACCACTAACCGGTTCTGTGGGCGTGGCCTAGTTTGTGGGTGTGGCTTGGTCATGTGACTGGCTGGGCACAGCGTGTATGTAAACATAAATATTTATATAAATATTGAATTTTTTTTTATAAAAAAGCAACTTTTACCCAAAATCAGGCAAAGCAGGCAGGCAGATGGAGTTGCTCACAGAATCACAGATTCATTCAGAGATCTATCTATCTACCATCGGCTAACTCAGTCTGTCACATAAAATTTGCTTGCAAGCAAACTCACAAAATTAACTCACAACACACCATGGATGTAAATATTGAATTTTTTTTATAAAAAAGAGCAACTTTTACCCAAAATCAGGCAAAGCAGGCAGATTGAGTTGCTCACAGAATCATTCAGTGATCTATCTATCTGCCATCGGCTAGCTCAGTCACCCAAATTTGCTTGCGGTGAGTCTGCACTGAATTTGCTTGCAAAGAAACCTTCAGTCCTCAGCTATGCTGAGCTGAAGATCTAAAGACTAGCTAGAAAGCAAGAAATCCAACCATTTCCTGCTTCCTAGCTAATCTAAATCTCCTGGCACAGCAGAACAGATGATGGTCGGAAAAAGGAAAAATAGCAATTTAGCAGGAAAGTTTACCAGGTAAGGAGTGAGTGGGCGGGGAGGGTTCCCATGGGCCATGTGGGTGGCTCAGCCTTGTGTTTCTGCACAGCCTGGATTAATTGCTTTGTAGGGGTGCTCTGGGGGTGAGATTTCTCTGCGGCCCACCAAAATTTTCTCACAGCCCACCAGTAGGCCGCGCCCACCGGTTGGCGACCGCTGCCTCTGAACTCAAGCCTTTTGCTGCTACTTGTTAACATCTACCTGAAACCGCTAGGAGAAGTCATCCATACTATGATACTCGATTATATACAGGTAGTCATGGACATAACATTCCAATAGAATAGAATAGAATAGAATAGAATAGAATAGAATAGAATAGAATAGAATAGAATAGAATTCTTTATTGTCAGTGCATTCTACAAATACAATGAAATTTGAACTCCAGCACAGTCTCAAACACCATATCACAATCACACTACTTTAGTGACCATTTGAAGTTAGAACATAAGTGAAAAGGTGACTTCTGACTCACAGTATGACCGTTTTTCATGCTTACCACCATTGCAGCATCCCCATGGTCGGGTGGTCAGTTGCAGTGTCCTGGGGTGATGTGATCACCTTTTGTGACTTGAGTTAATGCACCAACTGGGGGTCCTCCTGCAATCATGCCTCCTCCTTGAGGAGGCCATGGCTGGGTAAGGGGTTTGCACAGATTCATCCGGTGCACCAATGGTTCCCTTTCCCAGACCAAGAAGCCTTGCCAAGTGGCTCACTCGTGCCTTGGTCACCTCCATTTGGATTACTACCCAGGGTTCCCCAGAAACTTCAACTGGTCCAGAATGCAACAACCCACACGGTAATGGAAATCCCTAGATTGTCCATGTAGCTCTTTGTAGTGCGAGCTGCACTGGATTCAGTTTTTAAGTGCAATTGAAGATGCTGGTCATCACCTTTACAGTTATTTATTATAGCAATAGCTCTTAGAATTATATACCACCCACAGTGCTTTAGAGCATTCTCAGTTTATGGTGTAGAATATTGTCCCCCAAAATATGTGTCCTTGTTTTACTGATCTCAGAAAGATGGAAGACTGATTCAACCTCGAGCACCATCAGGATCGAACTCCAGGCTGTGGGCAGAGTCAGCTGGCAATACTGCATTCTAACCATTCAGCCACCAGGGCATCTGTCATTATTCTCCCACCTTTATTATTCTTGCATCCATCTGTTCTACCAGGTCAGATAGTGTGGCTACGTTCCTAGCCCCTTCCCTTAAATATTGTCATCTGAGAGGAGCTAGGAAGTGAGTCTTTTCCATTGCAGACCCTGCCCTATGAAACACTCTTGCCGCTGAAGTTTGGCATGTCTTTATCCTCCTGCTCTTCCATAAAGCAAAGAAGATCTAGCTTTTCCCCTAAGCAGTGGGTTAATAAGAAGAGAGGACTGTGTTACATATTACAAGTGAAGCATAGGCTTCACTAAAGTGCAGCACAGCGGTGGGAAAATACAGAGCTGTGGTTGGCTAAGCCCTCTGACAACTCCCTATAAAAGAGGGAGCTGTCAGACAGGCTGCTGCTGGGTTGTTCTGTTCTTGTTACCATAAATAGCTGTTGTTACTTGAAGATCTGGCTCCTGTCTCTTCAATCTCCCACTATTCCACACTGGCGACGATGGTGGGATTTGAAGAAAATCGAAAAAGAGCTGAGTAGGCCAGATCCCTAACCACAAAACGCAGTTAGCGTGCACCATGACAGCACGGAACAAGGGCAACTGATGAAGAAGACAACATCTCCCGAACACAGATTGAAAAGAAGAGGCAAACCCCAGAAGCAGAAGAACGATGATTGCTCTGCGCAGGGTGTGGGGGAAATCATCCCCAAGCAAACTGCCATTTTAAGGACGCCATTTGTCAGCACTGCAATAGAAGGAGACATCTGGCCAGGGTCTGCCGAGCCAGCAAGCCAACCCTTTACCACCTAGGACAACCAACTTTTCAGGTGGCCAGTTTTCTGAACACGGTTCAGGAAACCCAGATAGAAGGAAAACTATTCTATAGAGCACAGAAGAGTCTATCAGATCACCACTGCCCAGTCCAGTTTCCCCCAAGCTAAAAAGGACTGGGTGATGGTCCAGATAGAAGGCAAGTCGTGCAATATGGAAGTGGATACCGGATCCGCCTTGACTGTCATATGACGGAAAGCAATCCCTAAAGCGGTGCCAGGGATCACGAAGACACATCTGAAGAAGCAATGCATTCAACTTAAGGGAAACCGTATCCCTGTCCCAGGGAGTAGCACATTCAGGGTGACATTCAAAAAATTTGCAGGACCACTGACCCCGACAGTGGTAGATGGTGCCTTGCCAAGCCTTCTCGGCCTGGATTGGTTTGAGTCTCTGGGCCTGGGGGTGACCGGTATTCACGCCATCCAGAATGCCAGTATGGACGAGCTTGCCAGAGAATTTGCAGATGTTTTCAATGAAGACCTGAGCAAGTATAAGGGGATATGTATCTCATTTGGCCTTCACCCCAAAATTGCTCTAATTAGATTGAAGCCCTGAAGGGTCCCGTTTGTACTCCAACCCAAAATCAATAAACAATTGGATAAATTAATAGCTCAGGGCATTCTAGAACGTGTGAATCTTGCATGCTGGGTGACCCCTATCATATCACCAGTAAAGCCTAATGGCTCTGTGTGCATCTGCGCAGATTACAAATGTACAATAAACCAGGCCTTACATCCGAGTGCCTATCTTGTGCCCATAGTCCAGCATTTACTGCACTCTTTGGGAAGTGGAAAAATATTTGCAAAATTGGACTTGGCACAAGCATACCAGCAACTGCCCATGGACAATCCCACAGCAGAGACTCAAACAATTGTCACACACCGGGGGGAGGCATTCAAATGCAGCTGGCTGCAATTTGGAGTCAGCAGAGCATCCGGATTTCTCTCTCCTGCAAGTTGGGAGCAGCTTTACAGAGCTCTGTGCAGGCAAGCTGGGCAGCGTCTGCAGACCTCCCCCATGCCTGCAGTTTAGAGGGATAGTAAACACAATTGGCAAACTGATAAGAGCTCAATCCAGCTGATCGTGTAGCTGGTTGCTGTGTTTTTACCTTGCTGACTTCGCTCAAGGCTCTGTATAGTCTAAGGAGCGATTCTTCAATCTTGGAGCTTGTTTTCCTGTAGTCAGTGGCCATCTTGGATTCAAGCCTTCCACCATGAGGTGAGCGGCCACTTTGTAAGCCTGGGGGCCATTTATACCCTAAGGGGCTTAATAGAAAAATTTCTAAACAGCTTCTTTCCAACGCAAGATCCTTTATTTTACAAATGGAGCAAGATAAGGCTCTGGCAGAGTTTTCTCCCCCAGTGGAACAGTCTCTTAAGCCCAATAGGAGAAAAAGACATAGGCAACGCACCCAATCAGTCCAGAGGGAGGTGGCTGCTAAAATCAAAGCTAAGGCTCCAGCCCCTAAGAAGGCAACTCAGGCTGAATTGAGGGCAGAGAAGCACAGACATGCAGCTCTAGAGAGGCAGTTCAACAGAACTATTCAACAGAAGGGAGTGCAACTACAGCATGTTCCAGGTGATACTCATGGGCCACAACCAAGCCCTCCCAGGGGAGGAGAAGTTATCTATGAGCCTTTCCATCCTCTATCCTGGTCTCCTGAGGCTCTTGCTGTACAGTCAGATCCTCAGGATTTAAGCAGATCTGGGCCTTATTTCCAACAGGCTTCTGTGCCCTATGCTCAAGCTGACCGTGTGGCACTTGAGCGGCAGTGTCTAGAGGAGGCTGATCTTCCAGAAGGGGTTATCCTCACTATCCTGGCTTCTTGCAAACCTTCTACAAGATGCATCTATGATGCCACCTGGACGGCTTTTTCCCAATGGTGCCTCAGGGAGGGTCTTTCTCCTGCTTCAGCCCAGTTGGTAGAAGTTCTTAGCTTCCTTCAGCATGGGCTGGAGAAAGGTTTGGCCCCCAACACCTTACGCAGGCTGCAGGCAGGTTGCGGCCCTCTCCTCAGTCCTTTCATGGGGTTCGCTTCCTTCCTTATCCCATCACATTTCAGTCAGGAGGTTTTTGAAAGGGACTTTCAACCAGGAGTGTTGTAAAGCGAATGAGTAAAGCGGGATAAAGTGAGTAAAGCGGGATAAATAAAATTATACCTAAAGCTATAGAACACAGAAAAACTGAATGTATAAATATTACTGACAGCACTTTGAAAAAGTGCTTCAAAGTGCTGGATATTTGACTGTTTAATGGATATCTTGTCTGAATTAATGAGAAAGAAACTTAAACTAGATTTTTAATGTCGATTTTTGAAAGTGCACTTTTAATGTTGATTTTTAAGCTGAAGGCGCCATCTACTGGTAAAAATGGCCCTGGATAATTTTTGATAAGGGGGAAATAACATTTGGAGGTCTATTTTGCTTCATTATTTACTGTTCCATACTTATCTACTCTATGATGACTAGAGGCCAACCTTGAGAAACCTGGAGGATATCTACTGGAATGACTTTTGAATACTGGAACTATTTAATAAATGAAAAAGTAGATTTAAAGAACTACTTGGAAAACTCCCTGGATGGTATAAATGAAATACATTGACTAATTGTGGGATCCAAAGAATTTTAATTATGGCATCTCCTGATGAACAATATTAAGACCAAATAATCTGCTGGCTTTGGGAATTCAAAAAGAATAGACCCTGGAGCGGTGACAGATTATTGAAGAACACTGAATACTACTTGGATTTTTAAAAATAAGGCAAGATGGCTCATCAGGAAGAACTGGAGACACAAAAAGAAATTATAAGGCTACTGCAAAACATTTATGATACGATGATGGTGAATGCTAAAGAGATAAAGGACTTGTTACACAATATAACTGGAAAGACTGAAAATGTGCAACAAGGACCAATGTAGCAAGATAATAAAACCCAGGAGACAAGAGAGAAAACTGTAAACTCAGAGCATGAGACAGAACAGATGACACTGCAAACAGAACAAGATTATAAAGTTGGAATAGGAGATTATAAAGTTGGGTGAAATAAAGTTGGGTGAATATATACATAGAGATAGAAAAATGGAATTGAATAAACCAAAAGATACCTTCAGAAAAAAGATAGAGGTTTTGGCAGGTCTATGTGTGGACTGGCAGCAAAAAATATTGTGGTGGGAAATAAAGTTTTGGTTGAATATGAAAGATATAAAGACCCAAGGGCGGAGTATGGGAGGCAAGCTAAAAAGAGAAGAAATGTAGCTTCCAAGAGAATGAGAGATGATGGATAGGAAGGATGGATGAGATCAACCTAAAACTAGAATAAACTGTAGAAATAAGGGAAATATTGTCACAGCATTTGCAGCATGACTACCATTGTGAGACAACCCAGGAGCAAAACACAGCATACAGAGACTTAAACGTTTAACAATGGTGGTTTGAGGAGGGCGGGACTGGTATTGCAGTGGAACGACAGTGATTCCGGGGCTCCTGGAAAAGCCACTGAAACCCCCACACGGTCATTAAAGCCACTAGAAAGCTGTGACAGCTCTGGAAAGAAAGAAGATTGGATGAGAAAGTGTGTTGGTTTGGGATGGGAATTTTTTTTTTTCTTAAACAAAAATAGATGAGTACTGGAGAACAGCAGCGAAATAGAACATATTTCTAGTGGTCAAACTTTATTTGGATTATTATTATTTTTTTCTGGTAAACTGGACTGGACTTTGAAATAATAATTAATAGAAGATTAACTTTAAATTTTGTTGCCAAATTCAAAATTTGGACTACTTTTCCTTTTACTTTTTATTTTTTTCTTATCTCCTGGATATAAAGAGCTTGGAACAGATGATACTGATAGCAGTTTGGCAAGATAATGGAAAAGAAATGATAGCCTGGAGATGGACAAAGCTGATTTTTACTTAAGATTTCAAAACGTTGAGGAAGAAAGGAGAGAAAACCTTGCAGAAATAATGACAGAAGTTCTGGCAGGAGCCATGGAGATATCTAAAGAAAAAATGATGGATGGAATGGATGAATATTCTGAGTATATACTAGATACAGAAAGCAAGAGGCGACCCCCTGAAGTATAAGGGAAAGGAAATTAAGGTATCTTTTAAGGAGAGAATATCAATTCCTGACCAAGATTCTAATCAAGAAAGAAGTGAATTATAGATGGCTGATACCTGAAGGCCTGATATTCATATAGCAAGAACAAAGACATAGATTGGATTCCACTGAGAAAGCAGAGCTATTTTATAATGAATACTTCAGAGAAAAGGAATATGAGAGAGCAAGAGAGGAGGAACTTAAAATACAAGTGGAAATGGCCAAAGAAATGGCCAAAGGAAAAAAAGAGGACAAGAGTGGTAGGTGGTAGAGTGAAACCCAAAGAACCAAGAGAGCAAAGAACAATAAATCCTACATATAAACTATAAACAATTGAAACGAAAAGAAATTAATCTCCATAAACATAAATGGACTGAATTCGGCTACTAAAATAAAAAAAACATTTCATAAATTAGAAAAATTAAAGATGGATACAATTTGCCAACAAGAAGTGCATATTAAAAAGCAACATGCACATGTTTTGAATTGTCCTAGAATTGGTAATTTATATATATTGTTGGCACAACAAAACCAGAGTAGTTCAATATATTAAGAACACAATCAAAGCTAAACCAATTTTTACAGATGAAGAAGGGAGAATACTGATAGTGGAAATAACAGATAATAATCTAAAGATGCTTTTAATAGCAATATATGCACCAAATGATAAACAAGAATAATTATATAAAAAATTACATAACAAGATCACTGAATTGGAATACGATATATATGCATTCCTGGAGATTTTAATGCTATTGTAAATATAGAATTGAATTACAAAACACAGAAAGTAAATTTAAAAAAAGAAAAGAAAGACACTGCCGAAATCCTTAAGATAGCGGAAGAACTGAATATTAAAGACATATGGAGAGAATTGAATAGCAAGAACAGACAATGTACATTTTATTCTAATAGACACTTATTATGGTCAAGAATAGATATGATTTGGATGTCAGTGGATTTAATTTTAAATATTCAAGAAGCATACATTGAAACAAGTACTTGAGTGGACCATAATCCAACATGGGTCAAACGGAAGGGACAAAGGAAAAGGTCAAGATGGACTTTGAATAATTTAATTCTGAAAGAAAAAGAATTTACCAATACCATGGGGAAAAAGCTTTTGATAATATCAATTGGCAATTTATGTTGTTGCAATTGGAGGAGATGGGCTTTGGAGATAGATTTATTAAGACAATTGAGGCGCTATATTACAAACAGCAAGAGTGATGATAAATGGAGACTTGAAAAACAATATTAACATCAAAAAAGGAACTAGGCAATGATGTCCGCTGTCGCCACTGTTATTTGTATTGACTTTGGAAGTATTGAATAGAAATATTAGGAAAAATAAAGAAATAAAGGGAATAAAAATAAAAAGGAGTATAAATTACAAGCATTTGCAAATGATCTGGTTTTCATATTGGAAGAACCGTTGGAAACAGGCCCTACACTGATAGAAGAGATAGAAGAATATGAAGAGGTTGCAGGACTGAAAAAACTAAAATTTTAGTGAAAAATATGATAGAAAAACAAAAGAAAATATTAATGGATAAATATCCAGATCACAAAAAAAGTGAAATACTTGGGGATACAAATAACAGCAAGATGTGGAACTCTGAAAGAGGACAATTATGATAGACTGAAACAACAGATTGCGAAAGACTTGGAAAAATGGGAAAATGTACAACTATCCTTAACAGGGAGAATAGCGATGATCAAAATGACCATATTGCCAAAAATATTATAATTATTCCAGACAATTCCAACAAGACTGAAGAAAAAGTACTTTGAGGACATAAAATGATGTTGAAATTTATATGGCAGGGAAAAAAGACAAGAATTACGTTAAAATTGTTGCAGGACACTAGAACGAGAGGTGGTTTCAGACTACCCAATTGGGACTTATACTACCAAGCAGCAATATTGATGTGGATGAAAGAATGGATTGTATTGAAAAATGTTAACATTGGAAGGGATGGCATGCATTTTTATAGTATAAAGAAAGTAATGCACATGGATACTTTCGGAGACATTATATAAGGGATGCTTTATTTACAATATGGGAGAAAATAAGGGAGTACCATTATATGAAAATACCAGTCTGGTTACTGACAATAGAGGCATTTGCATATCCAAATGTTTTTAAAATGGAACATATTATTAGATATAATGAAATCTTAAAGGAAAAGGGTGAACTCAAAACAAAGCAAGAACTAGACGAACAAGGGATGAATATGAATTGGTATTCGTATTTGCAAATACATTCAAGGTATGAAAAAGATAGTAAGATGATGGGTTTTATAAAGAATTGACTGAATTAGATAAAATCTTAACAGGTACTGAAGAGAGGATGATTAAAAATTATATGGTTATTTACTACGAGTGAAATTAGAAGAGCAAGTCAAAGAAACAATTGTTAGGAATATAAGTCACCTAACAGGTATTTGGGTTAGAAATATATAAGCTAGGATAGACATTTTAGTACTATATCTTTAACGGAATGCAAGAGCATGCAATTGGGTGTAGTTTCTCAAACAGCCATAAGATGGAGCCAGAAACCTGGGTTGTTTGGTCTCAGAAGAGAGTGTGAGTGTATCTCTGTTTCTTTCTGTTGGAAAGTATTGCCGTTGCTCCATTTCTTCTAAGTGACTGATATTTCTGCATTTGATGTAAGTTTGTTACTGAACTGTTTTTTGACACTGGAATTTGATATTTGGATTATCCCTGGATTGAAAACTGACTTGTGAATGACTTTGGACTGCTTATCTTGAATTTTGCTTAAACCCTTCTGGAAGTGAACACCTACATTTACTGTACAGTGTATCTGTGTGCTCTGTGTGTATTATTCCAACACTACTCTCTATACGTCTCCCTGTATGCGCTCATTCTCCTAATGGGGAATTACCTCAACAACAATAGAGGAAATTTTTTGGATATGGGATAGATTTGGATAAATGGCAGAAACTATGGACTAGAAACTAGAAACTAATAATGTCAGAGGCCTATAAAGATAATTTGTATAAGATGTTTTACAGGCGGCATCTACCCCCAGCAAGAATCGCAAAGATGTTTAAAGACAAATCGGCGAAATGTCAGCAGATATTACCATATGTGGTAGACATGCATAGAAGCATAGAAGATATTGGACTAAAATAAATACGTGGTTGGAAAAAATGATAAAACAATATAGATTTAAAACCGGAGATATTTCTATTGCAGAGTTTGCCTGAAAGTTATAATAGATAACATACTTGATTATTAACGTATTAACAGCAGCTAAAATTGTATTTGCACAAAATTGGAAAAATGAGAAAATTCCATCAGAGGAGGAAACGATGAAGAAAATAATGGAAATGAGTAGATTAACAATGGCAGAGAACAGGAAGAAAGAGTATTATAAAATTTGGAATTTATTTTATGAATGGTTAGATAGAAGAATAAGAAACTGAAATATGTGGAAACAGTAGTAATATACTATAATTGATTATTTCTGAGTAGGAATATGAATATAACTATGTAAGCATGAGATTTGTCTATGAAAAATGATATAAAATTGAAATAAGGTTACCAATAATATAATAATGGAATATGATATTGTTGATTAGAATGGTCTATGAATATAATCAAATAAATACATATTATCATGCGCACAAAATATATGTACCCAACTGACACCCTGAAAAATTGAAAGATGGTTTTATTTGTTGTTTTTGTTGTAAAAATAAAAAAACTTTTTCAAAAACAAAGAAACAGTGGTGGTTTATCTAAAAGAGATATATATAGAAATGTATGTGGTAGGCAAAATACCTTTACAAGTAAGCAAACTTCCTTCTTAATTGCTCAGAGAACTTCTGCAAACAAATACAGGACACAAGGAGAGAGAACCACACCCTCTAATAGTTGCAATATATAAACGCCTCTTAAAGGGATCTTTAATCATGTCTTAAAGGGAAATACCCATGCTATGCTGATTCATTCTTATTGCATCATCCTACACTGCTCAAAAAAATAAAGGGAACACAAAAATAAGACATCCTAGATCTGAATGAAATATTCTTATGAAATACTTTGCTCATTACACAGTTGAATGTGCTGACAACAAAATAAACACAAAAATTATCAATGGAAATCAAATTTAGCAACCTATGGAGGTCTGGATTTGGAGTTACACTCACAATTAAAAGTGGAAAAAAACACTACAGGCTGATCCAACTTTGATGTAATGTCCTTAAAGCAAGTTAAAATGAGGCTCAGTAGTGTGTGTGGCCTCCACGTGCCTGTATGACCTCCCTACAACGCCTGGGCATACTCCTGATGAGGTGGCGGATGGTCTCCTGAGGGATCTCCTCCCATACCTGAACTAAAGCATCCCCCAACTCCTGGACAGTCTGTGGTACAACGTGGCGTTGGTGGATGGAACGAGACATGATGTCCCAGATGTGCCCAATTGGATTCAGGTCTGGGGAACGGGCAGGCCAGTCCATAGCATCAATGCCTTCGTCTTGCAGGAACTGCTGACACACTCCAGCCACATGGGGTCTAGCATTGTCGTGCATTAGGAGGAACCCAGGGCCAACCGCATCAGCATATGGTTTCACAAGGGGTCTGAGGATCTCATCTCGGTACCTAATGGCAGTCAGGCTACCTCTGGTGAGCACATGGAGGGCTGTGCGGCCCCCTAAAGAAATGCCACCCCACACCATTACTGACTCACTGCCAAATTGGTCATGCTGGAGGATGTTGCAGGCAGCAGAATGTTCTCCACAGCGTCTCCAGACCCTGTCACGTCTGTCACATGTGCTCAGTGTGAACCTGCTTTCATCTGTGAACAGCACAGGGCGCCAGTGGCGAATTTGCCAATCTTGGTGTTCTCTAGCAAATGCCAAACGTCCTGCACGGTGTTGGGCTGTAAGCCCAACCCCCACCTGTGGATGTCGGGCCCTCATACCACCCTCATGGAGTCTGTTTCTGACTGTTTGAGTAGTCACATGCACATTTGTGGCCCGCTGGAGGTCATTTTGCAGGGCTCTGGCAGTGCTCCCCCTGTCCCTCCTTGCACAAAGGCGGAGGTAGCGGTCCTGATGCTGGGTTGTTGCCCTCCTACGGCCTCCTCCAGGTCTCCTGAGGAACTGGCCTGTCTCCTGGTAGCGCCTCCATGCTCTGGACACTACGCTGACAGACACAGCAAACCTTCTTGCCACAGCTCGCATTGATGTGCCATCCTGGATGAGCTGCACTACCTGAGCCACTTGTGTGGGTTGTAGACTCCGTCTCATGCTACCACTAGAGTGAAAACACCGCCAGCATTCAAAAGTGACCAAACCATCAGCCAGAAAGCATAGGAACTGAGAACGGGTCTGTGGTCACCACCTTTATTGGGGATGTCTTGCTAACTCCCTATGCTTTCCACCTGTTGTCTATTCCATTTGCACAAGAGCATGTGAAATTGATTGTCAATCAGTGTTGCTACCTAAGTGGACAGTTTGATTTCACATAAGTGTGATTGACTTGGAGTTACATTGTGTTGTTTAAGTGTTCCCTTTATTTTTTGAGCAGTGTATTATCTTCCTTGATTTCTCATTTAATGTTTTTCTTCAGTTCAGTGTGCTCTATTTTTTTCCAGCTCAAAACGTTGTTCTTGTTATTCTTTCCCTCATCTCTCATCTGCTGAGAAAGAAGAGTTTTTAAGCTTTCCAGAGGAATTGGAAAATATTTTGAATGATGGTTTATTTTTACTTTAATGCTGCTTCTCATTCTCTGTTGTCCAGAGAGCTCTTCCTGGCATCCTCTCTCTCTGTAAGATTAATATAAATGGGTTAGTTTCATTATTGTTGAACAATGGCTGCAGGACATGTGAAAGCAGAAAAAAAACACCCCACCCCATCCCATCCCAAATAGTATCATGAAAAAACAAACACTAAAATTCTACTCTAGCATTTATTATGATTTATTTGGCATACAGAAGCCTAACAAAATCCAAGATCAAATATTGATGCAAAGTTCTCTTTTTCAATTAGTCAAGCAGAATAGAATTGAAAGGGACCTTGGAGGTCCTCTAGTCCAGCTCCCTCTTCACTTAAATTTTTGGCTTGAGCAAAAACACTCATGTATGACAATCTATGCACATCTCGGTGTGCAAAATGTCCCAAAGTGCATTCGCTCCAGTTCTTTGATCTTAGTTCAGGGAGGGGAGGGGACGCTAACAGAGGAAACGGTGCCCAACCCCTAGTCGGGACACAAAGCATCCTCCGCTTTGCCCATGAAGCTCCTCGCTTGCCAGGAAAACCGCAGGTCAGCCACGTCACAAGGAATCAACAGGGACGAGGAAGCTGGTGCTTAAAATGCGGGTTTAAGAAATACGAAATAAATGGTCTTTTTTTTTTAAATCTCCCAGCAGAAAATCTCGGGCAGGAGTTTTAAGTCCTGCAGCCCCGGAGGAATAAAATTCGGGGAGGGGAAGAATATGCTGCAGCAGCCCACATGTTTCAGCCTTCTCCCTTCCCTGCTTCCCCGCCGTGGAGGAACCCAAAGGGCCGGACTTGCTCCCGGCTTCTCCTCCGACCTGCCCTCCGCTCACCTCCCAGGAGCCGCTTCGACCCTCCAAGCGGCACAAGAGGCTCCGCCGAAGCCATCAGCCTCCCGTGGCTGAGCCGGAAGAGAAAATTCCTCGGCCTTTCTCATCATCTCCTTTGTAACCCATGTAGCAGTTCACTACTCTATCGTTTTAAACCCGTTAAACCTGAGCCTCTGCCCCTTCCCTAGAATAGCTGAGCTGTACCGGGTGTGGCTTCACTGCAGCGCGCCATCTAGCGACCTAAGGCGGAAGAACAACGCTCGTTCTATCCTAAGGCGTTTGAAGATGTTCTCATTTTATTCCGGGCTTCCTTAAATGTCAATCTCGTCCTATTTGACTCCCATCGAGCTCATCGGTAGCTTTTCTCTCTGAGGATCCACCCCCAAACCTTTTCTTTCAAGTCCCCTAAGAGGACACTCCTTGTCCCTGGAGCTGAGCCCGAAGCTCCGTTTGTCGGAAGAAGCAACTAAATCAAAGGATTTGGGAGGGGTGCGGATTGGAAATCACGTGCAAGTAGGAAGAGAAAGTTCACCTCCCTGGGTTCCAGCCACTTTTTCCTGGGTGTGTGTGTGTGTGTGTGTGTGTGTGTAAGTGTACAGGATAACTCCTGAGAACCTGCTTCTGGAAAGCAGCCAACCTGTTAAAGCTGTAACTTTTCTCTTCTGGGATTTTATTTTCTCTTACTTCCCAATTTAGTTATCAAGCCCCACTATCTCTTATTGGTGCCCCATCCCTGCTTAGCAACGGATATTCCGGGGTCAATTGGTGTTGCAACCCGAGAACCACCCCTATTTCTTTTCCAAGCTCAAGAGAGGGCTGGGAGAGTCATTCCCCTCCCTTCTGGACAGGTAGCATCGTGGGCTGGCTTTATACCTTCAACAGCAGTTTGCTATGCATAAGAAAACCGTGAGAGGTTTTCCTGGCAGCGCAGTTCAAGGCATTGCTGCAGATTAAGGTCACTTATAAGTTCAGCTGAAGAGGGCAATGAAAGGTTGGCAGCCTGGGGCCTCAACTCGCCCTCTGCTTGCAGCTCTGACCAGAGAAAGGGCTGTGCAGGAGGAAAGACACCTAGTCCCTTCTCAGTCTGGCTTCAGGCTGGGAGAATCGGAGGGATCTGAGAGACTGACAATAATTGGGGGGAGAAAAAAAAGAAAGAACAACAAATTTAATTTAAGGGAACTTTGAAAGATTTGAATTGTGGATTTGGGGGAAAATTGGAAGGACAAACTTGAGATGGGGGGAGACTTGAAGTAAGGAATTAAATCATCTTATTACAACTTTAAATATTCCACGGATGAAACTGAATAATTTACTGGTCTCTTTTTGGACTATTGGACTGGAGCTGTAGTAAGTGGAGAAGATTTATTAAAGAAAGAGACTATTTGAATCTAAAAATTGACTTGTAAGACTTTTAAATGTGATTTTGTGATTACAGATTAACTAATTAATTATTGTATAGCAAGGTTGATATATCTCCATTTAGATTTGTAAGTATTTGAAATATTATTTCATAACACTGTTTTGAGATTAGGGATTCTATAGCACTTATTGATATACAGGTTAATAGTATTTAAATTTACATAGAGGAATTTGATATATTATTAAGATCTACAAATCCGGGTATCTGATTTAAAAATTAGCTTTAAAATTGTTCTGGAGAATATATATATTGACAAGAGAGGTTAATCCTGTAACATATATTAATTAGCGTAGTGGCCATTTATAGCTGATACTTCTCAATAGTGAATGTCAATTTGGGAAAACATATTTAATATAATACAAAAACAAAAACAAATTTTACAAGAAATGACCTCTGTCACTAACACAACGCTTAAAACTGGAAAGACTTCTTCAATACAAACAACTCCGATACCATCACCCTCAGTGATGGCACAAAAGACAATTGAAGAAACCCTACCTGGAGAAAAACAACCTACCATCACGAATGCCAATATCCAATTGACCCTTCTTACTTTACAAGAGTCCATGCTGAAGTTTCAGGAAGTTATGGTGAAAATCATACCGAAACAAGAGCTGATACAAATGAACTAAAAGAAGAGATGGGAAATTTAAAGGCAGAAATGAAATTAGACATCTTAAAGTTGGATCAAAAAATTGAAACAATACAGCAAGCACTAGAAAGGAATGAATTAACAATAAAGGAGGTTGAGAAAAGGACAGAACAAACGGAAAAGAAGCTGGAAATGGTTAGTGAACAATTAAGAAATGTGAGTAAAGAAATGGACGACTCCTTGGTATATCTGGAAATGGACAAGGCTGCAGCATATCTGAGATTCCAAAATATAATGGAATCTAAAGAAGAGGACTTAGAACAAGTGATGGCAGGAGTATTAGCAGACCTATTGGAAAAAGATAAGGATGATATTCTGAAAGAGTTAGACAAAGTATATAGAGTGAGCAAAAATTACGCAAGACGACATAAACATCCAAAAGAGGTCCACGTGAGATTTGCCAGAAG
The DNA here is from genome assembly GCF_049901715.1 of Pseudonaja textilis. Taxonomy (NCBI): domain Eukaryota; kingdom Metazoa; phylum Chordata; class Lepidosauria; order Squamata; family Elapidae; genus Pseudonaja; species Pseudonaja textilis. Next base: position 1,105,652 of record NC_141991.1, read on the forward strand.
GAGTTTGAGACATTATATACAAAATTTCTAGAGAAGAAACAATTATATATAAAGGAAAAGAAATCTTGGTGCTTAAAGAAATCCCAAGAAGAGTGAGAGAGCAGAGGCGAGATGATAAATTCTTGGTGAACCAATTAAATCAAAAAGGTATTATATTCAGATGGCTAATCCCAGAGGGAATGCTAATCACTAGAGGAGAAAGAAAAATTAAAGTAGACAATTGATAGGCCATGAAGAATTGAGTTAGTAGAGACAAATTAGAAATGAATTCGCAAGATGACCAAGACTATCAAAAAAATAGAGATGGGAATCATAGGAATTCGAAAAACAAACAACATCAAGAGAGAGAAGAACCAAAGACGCACAATCAGCCACAAAGAGAGACAGGAGTAACTACAAGACAAAGAGCAAGAGTTAACTAGGTGATGGAGGAAGAAAAGAAAATACTATCAATTAACATAAATGGCCTAAACTCTAGGATAAAAAGGAAAAGAATATTAACCAAATTAATTAAACAAAATGCAGATATAATATGTTTACAGGAAACTCATATAAGGAAGGAAGAAGAAAAATATCTAGAATGCCCCAAGCTAGGGAAGTTGTACATGTCACCAGCAGATTTTAGGAAAAAGAAAGGGATAGCAGTATATGTGAAAGACGATATGAAAGCAGAGCCAATTTGGATAGACCCCAGTGGAAGAATTCTGGTATTACAAATTTGGATTAAATCAATCCCAATTCTTCTAGTGGTAATTTATGCCCCTAACGATAACCAAAAGGAATTTTGTAAACAATTACATGGGAAAATAGTGGAATTAGATAAAAGGAATATTTGTATCTTGGGAGATTTCAATGGACCACCAGAAAGATCACAGTAGTGGGGGGGGAAAAAGAAGAAAAAAAGAGAACTACCGAAAACATGTGAAGAAATGATGATTGAACTAAATTTGATAGATATGTGGAGGAAATTGAACCCTGAGAAAAAGCAATTTACATTTTACTCCAATCCTCACCAATCATGGACACGAATCGATATGGTATGGATGAATGGTGAGTTAGTAAATGAATTAAAAGAGATTGAAATTTTACCAAACGAATGGGCAGATCACAATCTGATTCAGATAGTGTGGAAAGGTAGGAAGAAACCAAGGAAAAGGTGGACCCTAAATACACAGCTAATTAAAGAGAAAGAGTTTATGAATAGACTTGACAAGGAATTAGACTATTTTTTAAAAGAAAATAATAATGAGGCAACTACGAACCAGAATATTTGGGATACAATGAAGGCAATAAGAGGCACAACGATATCATACACTGCTAAAAGAAATAAAGAAAAATATGCCCAACAAAATAAATTAGAACAAAGAATCAAAGAATTGGAAATTCAGCTGCAAAACACCCCAAAAGATTGTAAATTTAAAAAACAGATGATAATAACCAAACATAAATTAAATTTAATCAAACAAGAAGGAATGGCTTCAAAGTTGAATACAGCCAGACAGATATTTTTTGAACAGGCCAATAAACCAGGAAGGTGGTTGGCCTACAAACTTAAAAAAGAAAAACAAAAAAGATTGATCTACCAATTAATAGATGAGAATGGGGATGCCCAACGAGGGATAGAACAGAAAAAAGAAATTGCATTTAATTTTTTTGAAGATCTTTATAAAAAGAAGGAGGTAAATGAGGACATGATGAGAAACTATTTGGGTATTACTAAAGATAAAATAATCAGGGAGGAGATAAAGGAAATGTTTACTAGAGACATTACGTGGCCCGAGTTAAAAGTAGCAATAGAAAACCAAAAGAATAAAACCCCAGGACCCGATGGGATACCAGGGGAACTTTATAAGAAAATAGGAGAATAGGACCTCTCATGGTGGAAGTATATAATGAGGTCCTACTAGCAGCAAAAATGCCAGATTCATGGAAGGAGACACTGATATCGTTGATCCCGAAAGAAGATTCAGATTTACGACTTATACAAAATTATAGACCAATTTCCCTGTTAAATACTGATTATAAAATATTTACCACAATTATAGCAAATAGATTGAAAAAAATATTGAATGAACATATACATAAAGATCAAAATGGATTTCTTCCCAATAGACAAATTAGGAATAATTTAATAGTATTAAATGTTTTGGAATACTACGAAGCCCACCCGGAAAAACAAATAGCCCTTGTATTCTTGGATGCACAGAAGGCCTTTGACAATCTAAATTGGCAATTCCTAATCCAACAAATTTACAATATGAATTTAGGCACTAAATTTGAAAACACCGTGACTACAATTTATGATTCACAACAGGCGACTATTATAATTAATGGAGAGTACACACGCTCAATAAAAATAGAGAAAGGAATCAGGCAGGGATGTCCATTATCTCCCCTGCTCTTCATATTATCTTTGGAAACATTGCGTACATGAATTAGACAGAACCCAGGAATAAAAGGACTAAAAATTAAAAAGAAGAATATAAACTACAGTCATTTAAGGATGATATGGTATTTTCATAGAGGAACCAACTGAAACAGGTCAAGAACTATTGAAAGAGTTCGATCAATTTGGGGAAGTTGCAGGACTTAAAATTAATAGGGGAAAAACGAAATTAATAACTAAAAATTTAACAGAAAAACAAAAACTAAAATTGAAAAGGATAATGGGACTACAAATAGTAAAAAAAGTTAAATATTTAGGAATTTGGTTCACGGCTCAGTGCAAAACTCTAATGGAAAATAATTATAATAAATTATTACAGCAAGTCAAAAAACATTTAGAGATATGGGTTAAATTGCAAATCTCCCTATTAGGGAGGATTGCCACTATAAAAATGAACATTCTGCCCAAATTTATTTACTTATTCCAAATAATACCAATAAAAATACATAAAAATTACTTTGTGGAACTTAACAAGATAATTACTAAATTTATTTGGCAAGGGAAAAAACCGAGGATAAACCTAAAGGCAATGCAAGATATGAAGAGCCAGGAAGGTATGGCAATCCCAAATTGGGAATTATACTATAGTGCAGCCTCATTACTTTGGTTGCAAGAGTGGGTAAGTCTGTCAAATAAAAGAATCTTATTTCTAGAAGGCCACGATTTACAGAGGGGATGGCATGCATCTTTATGGGACACTGGAAAAGTTAAGCAGAAGTATTTCCACAGACATATAATTAGAGATTCCTTATTGGTTAATTGGAACAAAATTAAAAAAAATATTATTTAAAAATTCCAATCTGGATCTCAACGATGGAGGCGATGATACATCCAAATAATCTAGATCTTAATAAAATGATAAAATACAAAGAACTTCTTGATGCGCAAGGAACTTTAAAATCATGGCAAGATCTCCAAGAACAAGGGTTACAAGTAGACCGGTGGGCTTATTTGCAAATTCAAAATAGATATAGCCAGGACAAGAAAAATTTTGGAGTTTGGAATGGAGGTATATTTCCAGTTTTATATATTAAGAATTCCTACTTGTACTAGCTTGTACAGTAATAAAGTTCCAATTTTTATTTCAAGTTCTTTACCCAGTAATTCTAAAAGGTCAATCTCTGGTTTTCAATAGATGCAGAGAGATAACTCACATTTGCACACACACACACAAAAACCTAGGAAGGAGATGAAAAAGAGACGACAACTCTCCAACAGCCAATAGATAAGCAGGGATCAGCACCAGACAAACAAACAGGCAGAAAACAATCCTCCAATCAAGGAACCATCCAGAAGGGAACCACACAATCTCTGGCAGAGCATCTAACAGGCAGCCAATCCCCTCTCTCTTTTGCACTGACGATGTTACCTAGCTGAGTAATGAAATGTCTCCAAGCAAACCAAGCACCGAGGGCCCCAACGACACCAGAGTTTAACCCAACCTCCAGATATTCTCTTCTGTGGACTACAGTCTCTTTCAAATGCCTGCCCCAGGACTACAAAGCCCATCTTCCTCAGCTGACCCCAAGGTTTGTCCATTTCCCTCACCTTCTCCCCCCTCTCCCAATCTTGATCAACTGGATTATTTGTGGTTCACAACATCCACCTGGTACAAGCAGCTTCTCCTTCCTCCCCTCTGAACCCCCAGAAAATGTCAGTTCCCTCTTGTGGAAGGAGGAACCACACACTCCACCTTCCGCTGAGCGTCCAAAATTCAGGGATGGAGGGAATTTATCTGACCCAGTTACCTAGTTTGGTAATTCAATGTCTCCAAGGAAACAACCAAGCTCAAAAGCCCCCAAGGACCCCAGAGTTGAACTAAGCTCCAGATAATCTCTCCTGTTGCAATAGGATAGGATAGAATTCTTTATTGGCCAAGTGTGATTGGACACACAAGGAATTTGTCTTTGGAGCATAAGCTCTCAGTGTACATAAAGAAAAAATAAAATACAATCATTAAGAATCACAAGATACAACACTTAGTGATAGTTATAGGTTACTAAAAAGCAATCAAATCATAGTAGGGAACAAATAAAACAATATAAATTGTAAAGATACAAGCAACATGGTTATAGTCATAAGTTGGAAGAGATGAGTAGGTAATAGGAAGGATGAGAAGAACTTACTAAGGCTTTATAAAACGGTACTAATACTTCATGTGATTTTGATTCTATGCCTCTGTTTATACAATCAAGGATTATATTAGCTTGTTTGGCTGCTGCTGCACACACGTGACTCATGTTTAAGAGATCCATTCGGACTCCCAAGGTCCCTCTCACAGTTACTGTTTTTGAGCCAGTTTTCCTGTAATCTGTTTTAACTGCCCAGGTGTAAAATCTTACTTTTCTCCACATTGTTTCATTTTGTTGGATTCAACCTTGTCTCATTTCGATCAGAAAGGCACAATATGTACACACATACAAATCTATAGAGACATGGTGGGTCAGTGGTTAGAATGCAGTACTAGAGGCTGATTGTCCACAGCCAGGAGTTGGATCCTGACCAGTTCATGGTTGATTCAGTCTTTCATCCTTCTGAGGTCCCTAAAATGAGGATCCATATTGCTGGGGGCCATATGCCGACTTTATAAACTGCTCAGAAAGTATGGTAAAGCATTGTGGAGTAGTATATAGGTCTAAGCGGAATTGCTATTGCTATATTTCTCCCAAGCATGGATCCTTTTATGAGAAGTAAGATGACCATTGTGAACAAAACTATCTCCACATACCATGCATTTATATGGCTTCTCAGTGGATCTTTTTGTGTCTTCTAAGATCACTGCCACGAGTAAACATCTTTTCACACTCCAGGCATTTATAGGGTTTCTCCCCTGTGTGGCTTCTTTTATGGGAAACAAGATTACGTTTATGAGCAAAATTCTTTCCACATTCCATGCATTTAAACGGCTTCTCTCCTGAGTGGATCTTTTTGTGGTTTCTAAGACCACTGCCACGAGTAAACGTCTTTCCACACTCCATGCATTTATACGGCTTCTCCCCTGTGTGGCTTCTTTTATGAGAAATAAGATCACCTTTTTGAGTAAAGGTCTTTCCACATACTATGCATTGATATGGCTTCTCCCCTGTGTGGATCATCTTATGAGAAATAAGATGACCTATTTGACCAAATGACTTTCCACATTCCATGCATTTATACGGTTTCTCCCCTGTGTGGCTTCTTTTATGAGAAATAAGATAACCCTTTTGAACAAAGGTCTTTCCACACTCCATGCATTTATATGGCTTCTCTCCTGAGTGGATCCTTTCATGGGAAGTAAGTGCACTACTCAGAGCAAAGGTCTTTCCACATTCCATGCATTTATATGGTTTCTCTCCTGAGTGGATCTTTTTGTGGCCACTAAGGCCACTACTATAAGCAAAGGTCTTTCCACACTCCATGCATTTATATGGCCTCTCCCCTGTGTGGATTATCTTATGGGAAATAAGATTACATTTTTGAGCAAAGGTCTTTCCACACTCCATGCACTTAAATGGCTTCTCCCCCGTGTGGATCCTGTTGTGTATTTTTAGCTCACTGTTACGAGCAAACATCTTTCCACACTCCATGCATTTAAATAGCTTCTCCCCTGTGTGGATCCTTTCATGGGAAGTAAGTGTACTGCTGTGAACAAAGGTCTTTCCACACTCCATGCATTTATACGGCTTCTCCCCAGTGTGGATCATCTTATGGGAAATAAGATTACCTCTTTGAGCAAAGGTCTTTCCACACTCTATGCATTCAAATGGTTTCTCCCCTGTGTGGATCATCTTATGGGAAATAAGATTACCTCTTTGAGCAAAGGTCTTTCCACACTCTATGCATTTATATGGTTTATCCCCTGTGTGGATCGTCTTATGGGAAATAAGATTACCTCTCTGAGCAAAGGTCTTCCCACACTCCATGCATTTGTAGAGCTTCTCTCCTGTGTGGATCCTTTCATGGGAAGTAAGTTCCCTGCTTGTTCTAAAACATTTTCCACATTCCAAACATTTATAAGGCTTCTCTTTTGTGTCAATCACTTTTTGAGATGTAAGGAAGTTATTCCCAAGAGAAAGACTTAATGTCCCAGTGTAATTCTGCCCGTTGTGTCTTCTTATCGCATCTTCTCTTTTGTTTTGGGTTAAATAGTGTTCATTTACTTGTACTTCAGCTTTGATTAGCTTCACACTTTTCCCAGTATATTTTTTCCTTATTTTCTCTTGTTGGACAAGAAAGTCTTGCATCGGAGCATCACTGGAAGATGTGCTTTCCTGGTTGCAATTCTTTGACTCGTTTCTCTTGTGGCTTTCAAATTCCATTTGAATTCCAAACTTCTCAGTTCCATCTTTAGCACTGATCACTTGGAACACTTCACAGGAATCTTGATTCTCCTGCATATTATTACCTTCAAAGCAAAAGGGAAATGAAAATGAGAACAAGGTTAGAGAAATAGATCAAAGTATAGCAAGTCAAATGAATTTCCTTCTGAATTTCTCCAAAATTCCATTAGGTGGTATATTTGCATGCCTACAGTGGTGTTATATAGACATGATGGTTTCTATATTCATAAGTCATAAAATCTTTGAAAATATCCAAAAACATTTCTTTCTTTACAATTATCTATATATATGCAAATCTTACTCAGAGTCAGTTTTGAATTAAGGAATGGAATAGAATAACGGAAGGGACCTTGGAGGTCTTCTAGTCCAATCCCCTGCTTAGGCAGGAAACCCTACACCACTTCAGACAAATGGTTATCCAACATCTTCTTAAACATTTCCAGTGTTGCGGCATTCACAACTTCTGGAGGCAAGTTGTTCCACTCATTAATTGTTCTAACTGTCAGGAAATTTCTCCTTAGTTCTAAGTTCTTTCCTTGATTAGTTTCCATCCATTCCTTCTTGTCCTGCCCTCAGTTGCTTTGGATCCACTGGTGGTCCACGAGAAAATTTTGGTGGTCTGCAGAGAAATGTCACCCTCAAAGCAATTAATCCAGGCTGTGTGGGAACATAAGTCTCGCGTAGCTTGCATTGTGAACAACACGAGGTAGTGAGGAGGGGGGGGGGAATGTGGAAGGGGAGAACTTGCCAGACGGGCCCCAAACACCTGGCCTGGCCACCCGGCTGCTTCTTTCCACTTCTTTCTTCTTCTGCTTTTGGCTGCACACAAGGAAAGCAGCAAAAGTCTTTCTTTTTCTCTCCCAAATACCATCAGAAATGAGTCTTTGGGACCGTGCAAGGCATCCTGCTCGCGGTGTACGGGAGAGAGAAAGACTTCTGCTGCTTTCCTTGCATGAAGCCAAAAGTCTCTCTCTTGCCCCCTGAGAACACTGGAGACTGTATCCTGCAATCCCAAATAAAGGATGATCGATCAGTAGGAAAATGGGGTGGGGAATTTTCCTACAGACTTTTTGGGGGATTTTCTCAGGGTCTCTGGTCTGTGGGATTTAAAATTATGAGTTTGGTGGTCCCTGAGGTCCAAAAGGTTGGCGACCCCTGCTCCAGGGGACACATAAAAGCACACCTCGTTCTTTTCAGCTTCCACAGGTAAGTTCAAATAGAAATGGAAAAATACAGATAACAAATGGCACAGAAAGCATCTAAGCAAAGAGACATTGACTTTTTCCTTCCTTGGAGCATGACAAGGCCAGATCCTTTCCTTCTCCCTCCCAGGAGACAATATCTGATCAGTGGTTTTTTAATAAAAAAAACCTAACTATAATCTTTCTTTTGATTGGGGAGTAGAAAACTCTTACCCAGAGAGACCACATTCCTATGGTTTTCAAGCATGACTTCTGAATGCAGCACTTTCTGGTCAGGATTCAGCTGAGACCATTCCTCCTCAGAGAAATACACAGCCACCTCCTCGAAGGACACCAGACCCTCCTGGACACGTAAAAAAGAACAGAACAGGAGGAGTCACAAGATCTGTTCATCTTCATCATTGATTTAGACAAGAGGATAGAAGGGGAACTCATCAGATTTGCCAACAAGACCAAATCGACAGGAATACCAACACTCCAGAAGATAAGCTTGAGATATAGAAGGATCGACAGATTGGGCCCCATCTAACAAAACTAAATCAACAGTGAGAAATGTAAGGTTCTACATTTAAGAAAGAAAAACCAAATGAAAAGGCATAGAATAGGTGATACCCGGATCAACGGTAGTAAGTGCAACAGGGATCTTGGAGTCCTAGTAGACAACCACTTAAACCTGAGTCAATAGTTTACTACATTTGCCCCACCCCCAAACCCCAACAGAATCATAGGCTGCATTAAGAGGGATGCAATCAAGATGACATGAAGTGTTAGTACCACTTCATAATGCCTTGGTAAGACCACACTTGGAATATTGCATGCAGTTTTGGTTGCCAGATGTAAAAAAGATCTTGAGACTCTAGAAAGAGCGCAGAGAAGAGCAACAAAACCTATTAGTGGTCTGGAGGCTAAAACATATAAAGAACGGTTGCTGGAATTGGGTTTGTCCAGTTTCATGAAAAGGAGGACTAGCGGGTGACATGATAGCAGTGTTCCAAGAAGCAACGGATGGAAACTATTCAAGGTAGAGAACCAACCTACAAGTAAAGAGAAATTTCCTGACAGTGAGAACAATTCATCAGTGGAATGACTTCCCTCCAAAAATTGTAGGTGCTCTAACACTGTTGGTGTTTATGAACAAATTGGACAGCGATTTATCTGAAATGTTATAGGGCTTCCTGTCTTAGCAGGGGGTTGGACTAGAAGACCTCCAAGATCCCTACCAACTCTGTCATTCTGTTCCATTGTTCCCAAATTCCCAAAGCAGAGATATGCACTAAGTTAAACGGCTGTGCGTCACAGAAGAACAAATTTTAGGCGAGCAAATGGGCAAATCTGAAAATTGCTTTCAGTGAAGAAATATTTGGGGAAGTTTTATCAAGTTCATCGATTCTGCAAAACATTTCAGTGCCTTTCAGCAAAGTAATCCCACTTCTGGATCAACTGATCTATCGCTCTGTCTATCGTTGATTGACCTAGTAGCCTGAGCCATTGGCTGAAAGGAAGAAAGCAAAGAAGAGAAGATTCCCGGGGGAAAGTCATTTCTCAGCTGTTGCAAAGCAGGAATGTTTGATCTCCTAAGCGAGGCGCAAATCAGAGGATTGGAAATTGTTTTGTAGCCAAAGTCCTTCTGCTCTCCCCACCCCCACCCCCACCCCGGGAATCCTGGCTTTCAAAGGCTGCCGAGGGCTCCAAGGTTCTGAATCTCGGAGGGAGAGAAAAACCGACGCCTAGGATCAGCCCCTGGACCCCCTTCCCCAACCTGCCCGCAGCCCAAGCGGCTCCTCCCAGCGCAGGGCCGGGAAGGATGCAGCTGAAGAGGCCGCGACCGCCTCCCCGCCCCCCTCTCCCCCTCCGGAGACAGGGTCGGGCCCTCGGGGAGCCCGGTGCGAATCCTGCCTCCTCCTCCTCCTCCGGCTTCTCTCATCTCCTGCTGGATCTACGCCAGGTCTGCCCTCCCCTCCCCCCGCTTCACATGGAGAGGGCGGCTGGGGAGCATGGGACCCGGGAACAGCCCCATCTCACCCGGGGAACGTCTGGCTGTTTCCCCGTCAGACTCCCGCAGCCTCTCCGCCTCCTGCGGCGGACCACGGTCGAAGAGAGTGAGTGCGGCGTCCTAGAGAGGCAAGGCTCAGTGATGTCACTTCCTCCACCCCCCGCTGGAAAGGCAGCCGTGACTTTCGCCCTCTAGTGTCCCAACGGGGAAGCGCCTGGAGTTCCCTTCCCTTGATGGAGGGCGCCCCCTGGGGGATTTGGGGCAAAGTGCCCTGATGCTAGAAAGGGCGGGAAAGAAGAGCGGATGGGAGGGGGAAAGGGATGACGGGTTTGGGAGTAGGGAGAAAGGCCCCTCTCCGTGGCTCCCTGTCAGACAAAGGTTTCTACGTCTGTGCTTCTTTCCCCTCTTTTATATGATCTCGAAGGAGGTTTTCGTCTTCTGTGGCTTTTCTAGAGCGGTTTGGTTATTTCTTATCTATTAAGCGCAACTCCACCTCCGCCTCTTTCATTAGGTCCACTTCTATATTTAGAGGAGAGAGAAATCTTATTTGTGAAAATCCCTGATATATTAGAAGATGCCCCCATGTCCCCCCTCGTCCTTCTTTTCCTCAGACCAGACATACCCCGTTCCAGCAACCGTTTTTTTTTAAATATCTTTGAGCCTCCATCTTTGTTGCTCTTCTCTGCATTCTTTCTGGAGTCTCAAGATCTTCTTTATTGATTTATTATACAAATCACAAAGAAAAACAGAAATAGGAAATTGAGGGAAGGAGAAAGAGGGGAAAAGAAAGTCTAAGGCACCAGAAAAAAAAAGAAAGAAAAAAAGATGCTGACTTCTTTTTAGCAGTGCAAGATTTAAAAAAAAAAAACATTCCAGCTGACAATTCAGTCTAATGGACAAAAACAAAGTCATTTTGGGTCTCTTTCTTTTGAACCCTCTAAATGTAAAAATATTCCATTTAATGGCTGGAGAAGGAAACTCCCCCTTGTGGCTGAGTGAGGACGCTCCTGCCTGAGGGGATCTGCGCTCTGATTGGTTGCTGTGGGTGGAAAGCGGGGCGTTTCCCTTTTTTCCTGCCTTTTTCTTCTCCGGCGGCTTGAGATTTACCTCAGGACGTTCCTGACTGTCTTTCTCTGCTGCGAATGTGAAATCCATTTATATTGATATAAAACTCCAAGTTTGTCTCCGTGTCTCCCGGTTCCTCTGGGAAGCAGCTGCGTGATTCCCCCACATTAAATCTCCTCAGTAGCGCCTGCCAGTCGTGGGTTCCTATTTCACCTCATGAAAGTGAAAGGAAAATCAGGTCCAGGTCCAAGAAGGGAAGAAAATGGAGGCTGCGTAAGAAAGGAGGTTAATTGATGGGCAGAACCGAGAACGGCCTGCAGTTGGAATATAACAGAGCTGGAAGGGACCCGGGAGGTCTTCTACTCCAGCCCACTGCTCGGGCAGGAGAACCTCCAGCATTCCAGACAAGGGGCTGCCCAGTCTCTTCTTCAAGGCGTGACGGAGCGTCCATAACTTCTGGTGGCAAGGAGTCCCACCGGCTGATTGTCCTCCCTGTCAGGCAGTTTCTCTCCAGTTCTCCGTCGCTTCTTATCTCCATGGAGAGTCTTCGCCCGTTGCTTCCCGTCTTCCAACGCTTCTGAGGGGAGCTTGGCCCCCTCTCTCTCCTCTAAGGCAGCCGGGAAAGGAGCCGGACGAGCCAAGGATTTTCAGGGCGTTTTCGCCGCGTCTGGTGACCCGGAGGCTCCTTTTGGGGGCGTTTCATCCCCTGAGGAGGCAGTCAGGGCTGAAGCAACCGAGATGCGGGTTTCAAGGAGGGGAATCGCCTTTTTCTGCCCCGAAGCGAAGCGGCGCCTCTCTCTCGTTTAGCGGAAAGTTTTCCGGGGCTTTCCTTCGGATTGGGGTGTGTGTGTGGGTGACCCCCGATTTCCCCTCGCTACCTCTCTTCCCCCCGCCCCGTCATCCAGTACAGCAGCTCTTCCTACGGCGGAATCTACGATGAAATGAGCACGTGTTTGTGTGTCTGTATTAGGGGAGGAATGGGAGGAAGCGTTTTTCTCGGAGGGGCCAGAACGAGCTGAAGCACCAATGGGAATTCTCCCTGCTGCAGTGTCATCGGTCTCTGGGCAGAGTCCTGAAGGAGCTGAAGGAGAGGGGAGAGTTCGGCGCAGAGAGCGAAAGTGAGGGTAATCACTTCAGTCTTGGGGGGCTGCAGTTCAAGCGGGGGATTCATGGCCGACTCTGCGGGGAACATCCACTTTCTTTGCTCTCCACGATTCTCAACTAGACTCTTGTTAAAAAATTTGCATCCCACTCCTGGCTGTCAGCCTTGGAAGCCATATATTACTAGGGAGCTTGGAGGCTGCCACATTTTTCTGCCTGGGAAATTGGGGAGGAGAGGTGGAAGATTAGACACAACAAAATTCTTCTCTAGAAGTAAAGGACGTGTTAATCTGCACCTGGAGATGAGTGGCTCAAGGAATGTCTCCACTGGGACTGTATCTGATTGGATCATGTGACTCAAGGAAGGTGGAAGAGGAGGAGCCTACTGAAGAAGGGGCCGTGGGTACGGATACCGGGGTAATTGTCAATAACCAGTATTCTCCCTCTGAAGAAGTGGTGCGAGCCATTGAAGCTGCGGAAGCAGAGCAAAGGCAAGGAATTCAGCCCAAGGATCTGGAGTCCTGGAAGCTTTGTCAGGCTGATTCAGTTCCAGAGATGGGACCCGAGATGAGGGCACTGGCCATCAGCCCATTGAGATCAGCCCACGGTCCCGAATGGAATGAATTCCAAGACCTTTGGAATCTGACAACTCCTGGGACTGAAACCTGCTGCCTCCCTCACACAGCCAATCTTTGACAAGTTTCCCAGAGTGCTTTGAGTGCCTAGAGGTCAGAAGTTATGCCCCACAAACCCAAGCTGACCCACCAAGATGGATTGAGTTCGAAACCACGTTCCCTTTTGAGGGTGGGGGATAGTCTAGAAATGACGTGCAAATAGAAAAAGACAGAGTGCACCTCCCTTGTTTTCCGATAGCTTTTCTTCTTGGGGTGTGCGTGTGCATGCACAGGATAACGCCTCAAAACCTCCCCCTGCAAATTACAGAATCTGTAAGACTGAAGCTTGATCCTTTGTCTCTGCTGGGATTTCAGTTTCTTTTCCTTCCATGTTCAGCTAACCAGCATGGTATTGGTGCTCCATCCCTTTTTAGCAATTCGAAGTCTAGCCCGAATTGCCTATAGAGATTCTCAGTCAGCCAAGTCATGATATCAATGGTTTTCCAGAAAAATTAAAGCATTTTGTTTCAATTTGAGGTGCAGACAGCAGACTCATCTCCCAACAGCCTTCACCTGTCTTGAACAGTGAAGAGACACAGGACAGAAAACACCTTGTGGCCACGAAGGCTCCACACCCATTTGCACAACTCATGTGACCCTGAGGACACAGATCAACCTCCAGGTGGCCTCAAAGACCCTCTGAAAGAATGCAAATGACCAGCTGTCTGCAAGGACCAGGAATTCTTCCATACCCCACCATCCAGTCAGAGCTGAAGAAGCTTCTTGGATGAGAAGCGAAACTTCTTCAAAGAAAAACCAGGAAGTCCAGTTGCCTACTGATAAAGCAGCTCTTGTCAGGGTCCCAAGTAACAGACCCAATGCAATCAAAACTCCAAGGCCAAGCTGCTCCTCAAAATCCAGATTTATTAGGCAGGTCATATTGGCACATCTGGTGAAAACCTAACTCTGAAGGTCCCGAGGTTTTCCCCACCCAAATTAAAAATCAAAGTTCTTCTCCCCAGTCCACATGTCCACCAACCAGGTTCCAGCTGGTTTCAGTCCATGCCTGCCCAGCACCTAGTGAGAATGTCTTTGGTTCCCAGGAGGATTAATTTTATTTTGGCTACAGATCCCCAGCTATCTCTCTTCCCCACTCCCGTTCTCACAGCTTCAACTATCCTTGCTGTAGCAACCCTGACAACTTTCCTTCCTGTTGATGTCAAGCTGGTGATTGGCACAGGGGAGCAGGGCTCCACATTCCATTGAATGCTCATCATCGGAGGGCTCAGCAGGGAGCTAAAGTCACCCTGCAGGGTGATTAACGAGAGGCACCTTGCTGTTTGCTGGACCCAGGGCTTCTTCCCTTTCTACTGGAGGTGAAGGCGAGGAGACCAACATAGCCGCCATAAAGTGTACTGGAGCGATGACAATGGACAGTGATCGAAACTGGGTGATGTGATCTTTAACTTTTGTCAAGGATTTTCCCACAAGAAATTTAATCCATGAAAGTGACTCTTTGGAATACTTTTAAACAGCAAGTAAAGAGGGATACAGAAAATTATACCTAAAGCTACAGAACATAGAAAAACTGGATGTATAAATATTACTAACAGGAATAGGTGCTTCAAGGTGGTGGATATTTGACTGTTTATTGGATATCTTGTCTGAATTAATGAGAAAGAAACTCAGACTGGATTTTTAATGTCGATTTTTGAAAGTGGACTTTTAATGTTGATTTTTAAGCTGAAGGCGCCATCTACTGGTGAAAGTGGCCCTGGGTAGTTTTTTATAAGGGGAAATAACATCTGGAGGTCTGCTTTGCTTCATTATTTACTGTTCCATACTTATCTACCCTATGATGACTAGAGGCCAACCTTGAAAAACCTGGAGGATATCTACTGGAATGACTTTTGAATACTGGAACTATTTAATAAATGAAAAAGTAGATTTAAAGAACTGCTTGGAAAATCCCCTGGATGGTATAAATGAAACCAATTGGCTAATTGTGGGATAGAAAGAATTTTAAGTATGGCATCTCCTGATGAACAATATTAAGACCAAGTAATCTGCTGGCTTTGGGAAGTCAAAAAGAAAAGACCCTGGAGCGATGACAGATTATTGAAGAACACTGAATACTACTTGGATTTTTTTAAAATAAGGCAAGATGCCTCATCAAAAAGAACCGGAGACAGAAAAATTATGAGGCTACTGCAAAACATTTAACTGGAAAGACTGAAAATGTGCAACAAGGACCAATGAAGCAAGATAATAAAACCCAGGAGAAAAGGGAGACAACTGTAAACACAGAGAATGAGACAGAAAAGATGACATAGCAAACAAAGTAAGATTATAAAGTTGGGTGAAATAAAGTTGGGAGAATATATACATGGAGATAGAAAAATGGAATTGAATAAACCGAAAGATACCTTCGGAAAAAAGATAGAGGTTTTGGCAGGCCTATGTGTGGACTGGCAGCAAAAAATATTGTGGAGGGAAATAAAGTTTTGGTTGAATATGAAAGATATAAAGACCCAAGGGAGGAGTATGGAAGGCAAGCTAAAAAGAGAAGAAATGTAGCTTCCAAGAGAATGAGAGATGATGGATAGGAATGATTGATGAGATTGGCCTAAAACTAGAATAAACTGTAGAAATAAAGGAAATATTGTCACAGCGTTTGCAGCATGACTACCATTGTGAGACAATCCAGGAGCAAAATACAGCATACAGAGACTTAAACATTTAACAGTGGTAGTTTATCTACAACAGTTTTATACAGAAATATATGTGGCAGGCAAAATACCTTTACAAGTAAGCAAACTTTCTTCTTAACTCTCCTCAGAGAACTTCTGCAAATGAATCCCGAACACAAGGAGAACCACACCCTCTAATGGCTACAATATATAAACACCTCTTAAAGGTGTTTAATCCCCAGTCTTAAAGGGAAATACCCATGCTATGTTGATTCATTCTTACTGCATCATCCTATATTGCATCAGCTTCACTGTTGGTCAGCTCTTAAATTCCAAGACCTTAACAAATATCGTTATACATTTTTTATCTAATACAATATTTAATATGACTATCAGAAGTTGAGATCAGAGTATGAAAAAGGATATT
This sequence comes from Pseudonaja textilis, assembly GCF_049901715.1. Lineage (NCBI taxonomy): Eukaryota > Metazoa > Chordata > Lepidosauria > Squamata > Elapidae > Pseudonaja > Pseudonaja textilis. The sequence goes on from NC_141991.1 coordinate 1,121,509, forward strand.
AGGTATGCTCAAAAACAATGTTATTACTATTAGAAGGAGGTAGCAAATATTGAATAAGGGAAAAATGAAGAATTATGAGTTGACATAGTTAGGTAGAACATTAGATTAATGTAGCAACTTTTAAGACTGGCCGCATTAAAAATTAGAATACATATAAAATTTAGAAATGGGGAAATATTGTTATACATACTTTTATTCAATATATATAAAGTGAATATTAAAGGTTAAAATCAGAATTTGAAAAAGGATGTTACTAGGAATGCTCAAAAATAAAAGTTTTTACTATTAGTATAGCAAATATTAGTAATTGCAAAATGAAGGACTAAGCACTGATATAACATTAGACCAGGTAAGCTGGACTAATTTAGTATTTTTTTTGTATTATTATTGCTGTTGTATCAAAATGTTACTCAGATACCACACTGTTCACAAAATATTGATGTGTTTTTTAAAAAATAAACTTTACAAAAAAAATCTTTCCAAAATGGTTTCAGGGTTGACAGTACTAGCATTAAATACTGTTGCAACCCGAGAACCACCCATATTCTTTTCCAGGCTCAAGAGAGAGCTGGAAGTGTATTTCCCCCCTTCTGGACAGTTGGCATCCTGGCAGGCTTTATACCTTCAACAGCAGTTTTCTATGCATAATAAAATCATGAGAGGTTTTCCTGGCAGAGCAGTTCAAGGCATTGCTGCAAATTCAGATCTTTTCTAATTACAGCTGAAGAGGACAGTGAAAGGCTGGCAGCTTAGGACTACAACTCACCCTCTGCTTGCACCTCTGAGTTTGCCACCCAGAGAAAGGGCTGTGCAGGAAGACGACACCTGGACCCTTTTTAGTCTGGTGGGGAATGCAATGGTGTGGGAGTATGCCAAATATCAAGGCTTTGTATTTTGCTATTTACCATATATGTTGATTGCTTTCTGTATTTTATTGCTGTAAACTGTCTGGAGTCACATTGTATTGGGCTGCCATACACAATTTCTAAATAAAAATACATACACACACACACATCTATATCCCACCTTAATTAGATGTAGAAATAACTCAAGGTGGCAAATATACCTAATAGAGATCTAAGTGCCTTTTCTCTGGCCCAATTCCCCTCGATGCTGTGAAGAGGAACAACCACACTCCTCCAGAGAAAGGAAGCTCAGATCTCCTCCCTCATGTCTGATATCAAGACATGTTTGACTAAAAAGAATAAAACAAGAAATTAAATGGTTAATTTCTCAACTGGGCTTCCAAAGTCAGAAGAGAAATGAAGTTCAAGATTCTTCTACACACATCAAATTTTGTTTCAAATGGAATTTCTTGTGTACAATAAGAGAGGAATTTTGTGCGAAACACTTCCCACAATCTGGACACTTGAATGGTTTCTCCCCTGTGTGTAACCTTACATGATTTATAAGGTTAGACCTGATACTGAAATCTTTCCCACAATCTGGACACTCATATGGTTTCTCTCCTGTGTGTAACCTTACATGATTTATAAGGCTAGACCTGATACTGAAATCTTTCCCACAATCTGGACACTCATATGGTTTTTCTCCTGTGTGAGACCTCTGGTGTATCACAAGCATGGAATTCTGCTTGAAACTTTTCCCACAATCTGGACACTCATATGGTTTCTCCCCAGTGTGAGCCCTCCGGTGCATCACAAACTTAGAATTCTGCTTGAAACTTTTGCCACAATCCAGACACCGATAAGGTTTTTCTCCAGTGTGAGTTCTCTGGTGTATCATCAGATTAGAATTCTGACTGAAACTTTTCCCACAATCTGGACATTGAAATGGTTTTACTCCTGTGTGAGTTCTCTGGTGTCTCACAAGCTTAGATCTCTGCTTAAAACCTTTTCCACAATCACTACATTTGTATGGTTTCTCTCCTGTGTGTGTCCTGTGATGTTCCACCAGGTGGGAACTCTCCTTGAAACTTTTCCCACAATCCAGGCACTCATACGGTTTTTCTCCTGTGTGCGTCCTCTGGTGTCTCACCAGGCAGGAATTCTCACGGAAACTTTTCCCACAAACAGGACATTCAAAGGGTTTCTCCCCAGTGTGAGTCCTCTTATGTTTCACCAGGCAGGAACTCTGACTGAAATGTTTCCCACAATCCAGGCACTGATATGGTTTTTCTCCTGTGTGAGTTCTCTGGTGTTTCACCAAGCTGGTATTCAGACTGAAACTTTTCCCACAAACAGGACATTTATACAGTTTCTCTCCTGTGTGAGTCCTCTTGTGTTTCACCAGGCAGGAACTTCGACTGAACCGTTTCCCGCAATCCAAACACTGATATGGTTTTTCTCCTGTGTGAGTTCTCTGGTGTTCCACCAGGCTGGAATTCTGATTGAAACTTTTCGCACAAACAGCACATTTATATGGTTTTTCTCCTGTGTGAATTCTCTGGTGTATCACCAGGTTGTAATTTCGAATAAAACTTTTCCCACAAATAGGACATTTATATGGTTCCTCTCCTGTGTGTGTTGCCTGGTGTTCTACTAGGATGAAATTTCGACTGAAACTTTTCCCACAAACAGGACATTCAAAGGGTTTCTCCCCAGTGTGAGTCCTCTTGTGTTTCACCAGGTAGGAACTCTGACTGAACCGTTTCCCACAATCCAGGCACTGATGTGGTTTTTCTCCTGTGTGAATTCTCTGGTGTTCTACCAGGTGGGAATTCTGCCTGAAACTTTCCCCACAAACAGGACATTCAAAGGCAGGGCTTGTCTCAAGTATGGGTTCTTCCATGAATCATGAGGAAGCTTTTCTGAGAAAAGTTTTTGCGAAACATTTGCATGGCTTTTTACTGGAAGTTTCTCACTTTTTCTTTATTTAAAAATTATCCTCCTTGATTTCTCATTTGATGTTTTTCTTCAGTTCCGTGTGCTCTATTTTTTCCAGCTCAAAACTTTGTTCTTGTTATTCTTTCCCTCATCTGTGATCTGCTGAGGAAGAATAGTTTTTAAACTTTCCAAAGGAATTGGAAAATATTTTGTATAATGGCTTATTTTGCACTATAAGGCAGCTCTCATTCTCTGTTGTCCAGAGAGCTCTTCCTGGCATATTCCCTCTTTGTAAGAGTAATATAAATGGGTTATTTCATTTTTGTTGAAAAATGGCTGCAGGACATGTGACAGCAGAAAAAAAAAACCCATCTCATATATTAGCATGAAAAAACAAACACTAAAATTCTATTTGAACCTCTAATATTATGACTGATTTGGCATACAGATTACCAATATTCAATTTCAAATATTGACGCAAGATGTGAAACAGAATAGAGTTGAAAGGGACCTTAGAGGTCATCTAGTCCAGTTCTATCTTCAATCAGATGTGTGCTATAATATTACACTCAAATTTTTGGCTTGGGGAAATACACTTCTACGCACGCATATGAGCACAGAAACACACACCTATGGATGCATGCAGACGATCTACGCGTATCTCGGTGTGCAAAATGTCCCAAGGTGCATTCGCTCCAATTCTTTGATCTTAGTTCAGAAAGGGGAGGGGAGGGGACGCTAACAGAGGAAACGGTACCCAACTCCTAGTCGGGACACAAAGCATCCTCCGCTTTGCCCACGAAGCTCCTCGCTTGCCAGGAAAACCCCAGGTCAGCCACGTCACAAGGAATCAAGAGGGACGTGGAAGCTGGTGCTTAAAATGCAGGTTTAAGAAATACGAAATAAATGGTCTTTTTTTAAAATCTCCCAGCAGAAAATCTCAGGCAGGAGTTTTAAGTCCTGCAGCCCCGGAGGAATAAAATTCGGGGAGGGGATGAATATGCTGCAGCAGCCCACATGTTTCAGCTTCCCTGCTTCCCCGCCGTGGAGGAACCCAAAGGGCCCGACTTGCTCCCGGCTTCTCCTCCGACCTGCCCTCCACTCACCTCCCAGGAGCCGCTTCGACCCTCCAAGCGGCATAAAAGGACTCCCCCGAAGCCATTATCCTCCCATGGCTGAGCCGGAAGCGGAAACCCCCCCGTCTTTCGTCTCCTCTCTCTCAATTCTGTCCACCGTTTCAACTCCTTCAATCTCAGCTTCTGTCCCTTCCCTAGAATAGCTCAGTCGCCGCTGTTGTTGCTCTGTAGCGCGCCATCTGGCGCCATAAGGCGGAAGAACACGCTCGTTCTAGCCTAAAGGAGTTTGAAGATGTTCCCATTGATTCCGGGCTTCCTTAAGTGCCATCAAGTCCTTTTGGACGCCCATCGAGCTCATCGGTAACTTTTCTTCTTCGACGATCCATCCCAAACCTTTTCTTTCAGCCCCCCAAGACGGCACACCTAGTCGCTGGAGCTGAGCCCGAAGCTTCGTTTGCCGGAAGGAGCAACTAAATTAAAGGAAAGTTTCTGTTGTGAGGGGCGCGGATTGTAAATGACATGCAAATAGGAAAAGAGAAAGTGCATCTCCCTTGGTTCCAGCCACTTTTTCCTCTTGGGATGTGTGTGTGTGTAGGATAACTCCTGAGAACCTTCCTCTGCACAGCAGCAAACCTGTTAAGAGTGTAGCTTGTCTCTTCTGGGATTTTATTTTCTCTTCCCAATTTAATTATCAAGCCCGCTATTTCTTTTTGGTGCCCCATCCTTGGATATTCCGGGGCCAATTGGTGTTGCAACCTGAGAACCACCCCTATTTCTTTCACAAGTGCAAAACAGGGCTGGAAGAGTAATTCCCCTCCTTTCAGGAGAGTTAGCATCCAAGCAGGCTTTATACCTTCAACAGCAGTTTGCTATGCATAAGAAAATCGTGAGAGGTTTTCCTGGCAGCGCAGTTCAAGGCATTGCTGCAGATTAAGATCACTTATAAGTGCAGCTGAAGAGGGCAATGAAAGGTTGGCAGCCTGGGACTTCAACTCGCCCTCTGCTTGCAGCTCTGACTTTGCCACCTGGAGAAAGGGCTGTGCAGCAGGAAAGACACTGGGCCCTCCTCAGTCTGGCTTCAGGGCAGAGCGCTTTACCTAAACAGCATTGGTTGCAACTGTCATGGACTTCTGGAGAGGTAGGGATAGAAGACATACAGTCATTATGTCCCTCCTAAACCTCATTAAGTTTCAATCAAAATAACCATAGCCTCCAATGTCCAAGCTTTGGAGACAGGAAATGGGAGGAGCTTTATTATGATCATTCTTCTTCTACCTCTATGCCCGGTTCCAGTCCGTGTGGGTAGAAGAGGAACTGAATCTTGACCCCTGCAATTTGTGGTGCCTCGGGGCTCAAGCCTTTCACTGCTGCTTGTTAACAACTACCTGAAACCACTAAGACCGTGATGGCGAACCTATGGCATGTGTGCCACCTGCCATTTGTGCCAGTATGCGAGCTGCAGGTAAATTTACCTCACTGCGCGCCTCACAACTGATTTTCGGCCGGTTTGAGGCCGTTTTCACCTTCCCAAAGGCTTGAGGAAGGCTTCTGCAAGCTTCTGCAAGCTGTGTAGGCTGAAATCCTACCCCGTTTCGTCACTTTTTTGGAAAAACAGGAAGTAATGAAACGGGCCTAGATTTTGGCCTACAAAGCTTGTAGAAGTCCGCAGAAGCCTTCCTCAAGACTTTGGGAGGTCGAAAAAGGCCTCAAACTGGCCAAAAATCAGCTGTGAGGCGCAGTGCAGGTAAGGGGGCAGCGGGGTGAGTGGGTGGGGGATTGCACGCACGTGTATAGGGGACATGGAGCGGGGCATGCATTGCCTTCTGGGTTCTGGCATGAGTGTTAGTGTGCAAACATGCACACACGTTTTGGCACAGGAGCCCAAAAAGGTAAGCCACCACTGCACTAGCAAAAGCCATCCATACTATGATACACGATTAAGTACAGGTAGTCTTGGACATAACATTTCATTAGTGACTATTTGAAGTTACAACAGCACCAGGGTTGGGATTCAAATTTTTTAACAACCGGTTCTGTGGACATGGCTTAGCTATGGACATGGCTTGGTGGTCATGTGACTGGTTGGGCGTGGCCAATTCAACATCACTCACATTGTGGCACGCATCTTCTCGCCTGGCCTCTCATGATTGTGGGGATGCTGCAACAGTTGTAAATGTGAAAAATGGTCATAAGTCACTTTTTGCAGTGCCATTGTAACTTTGAATGGTCTCTCCACACAAGCAAAGTACCAGCAAAGGAAGGAAAAAAACTCCAGAGAAGTTCCTGAGACAGGAAGTCTAGTCCTTCCAAGAATGTAATAAGGGTTAAAGGAGAGGTAGTGTCAGCCTCAAGATCTCTTCGGGTACCCTAACTACTATCTATCTCATTTATTTCTCCCTTAGTTTCTCTACTGCTAGGCTTACTTCTTTCGGCTGTCATTAGCAACGGGGGGGAGGGGTAATTGTGGGGGGGAAGAGAGCTGGAAGTGTTTTGCATTCCTTTACTATGGGCAGAAAAAGGAGGGGGTGTATTATTTCTTCTTTCCAACTTTCCATTTCCTTGCTAGCCTCTATCCCTTTTTGCGCAGCTGCGAAGTCTTATCAAAATATGCCAAGGTCAACGGACAGAGGCCTCATCACCACCTGAAGATGCCCACATGATCATATTCAGAACTTTTAATTGGAAGAGACTTCTGGACTTCGGGGGGGTGGGAACAATTCCATTTCTTTGTATGTGTGATCTGCACGCCAAATTCTCAGTTTCGGAATTCCATTTGTAGCTTCCTTTTCATCCTCCAGTAAAAGGATAACTTTGCTCTGATCCATGGAGTCTGGGTATTTCTTTCTTGGATTTTGAAAGGAGCACACACTGACAGGTAGTTTCTGTAAGCAACACCAGAATGTTTCCTTCCTGCCTTCCTTACAGGATTAGGCCAGTAATTTCTTCTAACAACCGGTTCTCCGAGCTGCTTAGAATGTTAACCAGTTCTAGTGAATAGGTGCGAACTGGTCGAATCCCACCCCTGAACAGCACTGAAAAGATTTTTCACACTTACCACCATTCCAGCATCCCCATAGTCACGTGATCAAAATAGGGACACTTGGCAATTGACTCAGGTTTATGACAGTTGCAGTGTCCTGGGGTCATGTGATCACCTTTTGTGACTTGAGTTAGTGCACCAACTGGGGGTCCTACTGCAATCATGCTTCCTGCTTGAGGGGGCCATGGCTGGGTAAGGGGTTTGCACAGATTCATCCGGTGCACCAATCGTTCCCTTTCCCAGACCAAGAAGCCTTGCCAAGTGGCTCACTCATGCCTTGGTCACCTCCGTTGGGATTACTACCCCAGGTCCTTAGAAACTTCAACTGGTCCAGAATGCAACAGCCCACACAGTAATCAGAGTCCCTAGATTGCCCGTGTAGCATCTTTGTAGTGAGAGCTGCGCTGGATTCATTTCTTTAAGGTGCAATTGAAGATACTGGTCATCACCTTTACAGTTATTTATTATAACAATAGCTCTTAGAATTATATACCACCCACAGTGCTTTAGACCATTCTCAGTTTACAGTGTCAGAATATTGTCGCCCAAAATATGGGTCCTCGTTTTACCGATCTCAAAAAGATGGAACACCTACACTTAAGTAAAGTCCTACACTTAGGCAAGAAAAACCAAAAGTATCCATATAGACTGGGTGAAACCAGGCTCGATAGCAGTAACTGTGAGAGGGATCTTGGGAGTCTTAGTGGACAACCAGCTAAATAATAGTCAGCAGTGTGCAGCAGCAGCCAAAAAAGCTAATGCAATCCTAAGTTGCATTAACAGAGGGATACAATCAAGATCATGTGGGGTACTAATACCACTCTATAAAGCTTTAGTAAGAGCACACCTAGAGTACTGCATCCAGTTTTGGTCACCACATTATAAAAAAGATGTTGAGACTCTAGAAAAATATGCATAGAGGAGCAACCAGGATGATTAGGGGACTGGAGACTAAAATATATGAAGAACAGTTACAGGAACTGGGCATGGCTAGTCTAGTAAAGAGAAGGACTAGGGGAGACATAATAGCAGTCTTCCAATATTTGAGGGGCTGCCACAGGGAGGAAGGGGTCAAGCTATTTTCTAAAGCACTTGAAGGCCAGACAAGGAATAATGGATGGAAACTGAACAAGGAGAGATTTAACCTGGAAATAAGGAGAAACTTTCTGACTGTGAGAACAATCAACCAATGGAACAGCTTTGCCTTCAGAAGTTGTGGGAGCGTCATCACTTGAGACTTTCAAAAAGAGATTGGACTGCCATTTGTCAGAAATGGTGTAGGGTCTCCCGCTTGGGCGGGAGATTGGACTAGATGACCTATAAAGTCCCTTCCAACTCTGATTATCTGTTATGGAAGACAGAGTCAACTTCAAGCCCTGTCAGGAACAAACTCCAGGCTGTGGGCCGAGTCAGCTGGCAATACTGCATTCTAAGCACTGAGCCACCAGAGCATTTGTCACTATTCTCCCACCTTTATTATTCTTGCATCCATTTATTTTACCAGGTCAGATAGGGTGGCTACGTTCCTAGACCCTCCCCTTAAATATTGCCATCTGATAAGAACTAGGAAGTGAGTCTTTTCCATTGCAGACGCTTCCCTATGAAACACTCTTCCCCTTGCAGGCCTTAATCCTCCTGCTCTTCCAAAAAGCAAAGAAGATCTAGCTTTTCCACTAAGCACTGGGTTAATAAGAAGTGAGGACTGCATATCAGAAGCTTGAATTGAAATACGGTGTTTATTTTTACGCATTTAGTTTTAATACGGTTTTTATTTATTGATTGGGAGTCAGCCAGTTTGTTATAAAATGAAGGGCAACATAAATATTTTAAATAAATTAGAGGAAAAAGATGAATCGAAAAAATGGTCGCGCTTTGGCTGTCCTTGTACAGGTTCCTTGAAGCACTCTACGAATTTAATTAAAAAATTTATTTCCCGCTAATCCTGTAATTAACTTCTCCAATTCAACTCTTTCCAAGGAGAAAGATTACCCGTTTGGAGAAGATATAGCACCAGACTGATGCGTTGCGGGTCCCACTACCGGGATGAATTAGTCAGCTGATGACCTGCACCCGGGCTGACTGTCCGGGCGGGCTCCTCTTAGTGGCAAAGATGACAGCAACACAAAGGTTTCTTTTGGTGAGAGGAAACCCAGATAGTACTACGCACCTCTCTTTTATTGTGCAGCAAGCAGGGGGGGCTTATGTTACACATGAGGAAATTAGACAGGAATAGGGAATATTGCCATATAAGGCTACACCTTATGCTATAGCCAATTCTCATTTTACACGTTGCTGTTCCATAGTGTCGCCCTATATGTGTATTGTATGTGTATTGGGTTTTCTGTGTACGTGACTTCCTACTGATGTGTCATGATATGGCAACACCAGACATGAATGTAGTTAGTAAGGCCAGGAGGCCTGGTTAACTTCTGATTGGAACAAAAGCAAGTATCACCTTTTTGGAATTCCCAGACCATCCAATCGCCACCAACCTTGATAGAAGTGTGCTGCATTTGCGCAGCAAGTACCAGGGGTGGGATACAAATAGTTTTACTACTGGCTCTGTGAGCGTAGCTAGTTGGGAGTGGCTAGGTGGCTATGTGACAGAGTGGGCATTGTGGCTTCTTTTTTTGTGTGTTTATGTGTGCAGCAGCACCCCTCTGCGCTCTGTTTTTTTGGCTTCCTGGGCCTCAGGGAAGCCTCCTGGGAAGGCGGATTTTCTCCCAGGAGGCTTTGCCGAGGCCCAGGAAGAGAAAAAATGGAACACCCCACAACCTTTTTTTGCCTCCTCTGAGCTTCAGCGAAGCCTCCTGGATGAAGCATTACACAGCAAGTGGGATCCCGGCACAGCTCATCGTTGGCACAGCTGATCTTTGGAAGGAAAAAAAAATACCGGTTCAGCCAAAAGGTAGCTTTTTTTACTACCGGTTCATGTGAACCAGGCTGAACCGGTAGAACCCCACCACTGGCAAGTGCATGTTAAATGGAGAGGTTTAACAATCCAGACACTGATATGGTTTTTCTCCAGTGTGAATCCTCTGGTATATCATCAGGTTGAAATTCTGATCTCTCACCTGGTGTTTGTTTGGTTCAAGCCATTCTTTCCTTCCTCAAAGGCTTTACTTAATGCCTGCTAATTCTGGCTATACATGGAACCTTTTTCTTCCTACTAACTTCAAATTGTTTCTCACTTTTTCTTTATTTAAATATTATCCTCCTTGATTTATCATTTAATGGTTTTTTCAGTTCTGTGTGCTCTATTTTTTCCACCTCAAAACTTTATTCTCGTTATTCTTTCCCTCATCTCTCATCTGCTGAGGAAGAGTAGTTTTTAAACTTTCCAGAGGAATTGGAAAATATTTTGTATAATGGCTTATTTTGCACTTTAATGCTGCTTCTCATTCTCTGTTGTCCAGAGTGCTCTTTTTGGCATCCTCTCTCTCTCTCTCTGTAAGAGTAATATAAATGGATTAGTTTAATGATTATTGAAAAAATGGCTGCAGCACATATAAAAGCAAAAAAAAAACCCTCCCCATATATTAGCACAAAACAAACAAACATCAAAACTCTATTTTAGTCTCTAATATTGCTTATGATTCATTTGGAATATGGAAAAGTAACAAGATCCAAGTTCAATTTTCAAGATTCAAGTTCAGTTTAAGGAATGGGTGGGGGAACTCCTCTCCCTTTCTGACTAATTTACGCTCACTTGCTAACGATGGATGAAATTCATCTCTTAAATAGATGGAATTCTGATTTTTACAATTCAACTGTTCTTTGTTTCACTGAAACCTGGCTTAATCCACAAATTCATGGGGACAACACCATATACATCCCAAGATTTCAGACATGTAGATCAGACAGAATTGAAGAGACATCAGGTAAAACAAAGGGTGGAGGATTATGTTTATATATCAACAACAACTGGTCTCAGGATATAACTATAATATGTAAGTTCTCCGATGAAAACAGAGTCTTTACATATCAACTGCAAGCCATTTTATTCTCCACGTGAGTTCTCCTCATTTCTCCTAATATCTGTGTATGTTCCTCCACAAGCCTGTGTAAACAAGGCATTATGAACTCTTGCTGATCAAATTATGAAGGCTGAAGCCAAACACCCAGGTTCCCTTCCCATCATTTTAGGAGATTCCAATCAAGCAAATTTAGGGAAAGAGCTCCCAAAATATTTCCAGCATGTAAGTTGTCCCACCAGAGGCAAAAATACTTTAGACCACTGCTACACAACAGTAAAAGATGCTTATAGATCTTTACCACAAGCAGCTGTGTGACACTCTGACCACTGCCTGATTCACCTTGTATCTGCCTACAGACAAAGACTTAAAACCATGAAACCAACAATTAAATCAGTGAAGACTTGGCCGGATGAGGCAAAGCCGAAACTCCAGACCTGCCTTGATTGCACTGATTGCAAATTTAGATGAGCTCACAGATACTGTAACATCATACTGCAAAGACTTACGTGTACCAACAAGGAACCTGCAAGTATATAGTAACAATAAACCTTGGTTCACAACTAAACTTAAGCAGCTACATCTGCTTAAAGAAGAGGAAGCCTACAGAAGAGGTGACAGAATGCTATATAACCAGGCCAGAAACATATTAACAAGAGAGATCAAAGCATCAAAAAGAATCTACTCTGAAAAGTTAAGGAATCGGTTCTCAAAAATGAACCAGCAAACATGTGGAAACTTAAAAACATCACTGGCTTCAGCAAATTTCTTTCTCAGGCAGAAGGAAATCAACAACTAGCAGATGACCTGAATGTGTTTTACTGCAGGTTTGAAAGGAAACTATAGCCACCTATCTCCACAACCCCCATCTCAAAAGCACCAACAGCAGCCAAGCCTCCTACAACTGGCCCCAATCCATTGAGCTCACAACCTCTGGTGATCACAGAAAAAGAAGTGCAAGATCTGTTACATAGACAGAAGTCAGGAAAAGCACCAGGGCCAGACAAGATAACTCCTTCTTGCTTAAAAGTCTGTGCTGACCAATTGGCCCGAATCTTCAATAGATCACTAGAGTTGTGCTATGTTCCTTCCTGCTTCAAATGTTCTACCATCATCCCAGTACCAAAGAAGCCCTCCATCAAGGAGCTGAATGACTACAGACCAGTTGCTCTAACACCTGTAGTTATGAAAATCTTTGAAAGGTTTGTTCTGTCCCACCTGAAAACCATCACGGATCCACTGCTAGATGCCCTGCAGTTTGCATACGAGCAAATAGATCGACAGATGATGCTGTTACCATGGCTCTGCATTACATCCTACAACACCTTGAATCTCCAAATACCTACGCAAGCGTCCTCTTTGTAGACTTCAGTTCAGCATTCAATACCGTCATTCGAGACACTCTTATAAATAAATTAAACCAACTAGTGGTATCTGAACACACTTGTAAGTGGATCATAAGCTTCCTAACAGACAGGAAGCAGCAGGTGAGGCTAGGCAGAATCACATCCCATACCTGTACAATCAGCACAGCCCCCCCCCCACAAGGCTGTGTGCTTTCTCCACTTCTCTTCTCCCTATATACCAATGACTGCATCTCAAACGATCCATCTGTTAAAATACTGAAGTTTGCTGATGACACAACAGTTATTGGTCTCATTCGAGACAACAACGAATCCACATACAGACAGGAGGTTATACAAGTTGCCTCATGGTGTAACCGGAACAATCTGGAACTGAACACACTCAAAACCATAGAAATGGTGGTAGACTTTAGAAGAAACCCTCCCATACTACCACCTCTTACAATACCAGAGAACACTGTATCAACAGTAGAGACCTTCAAATTTCTAGGTTCTACTATATCACAGGACCTAAAATGGACGCCTAACATCAAAACATCAAACACCTAACATCAAAAACGTCATCAAAAAAGCACAACAAAGAATGTTCTTTCTGCGCCAATTCAGGAAGCTCAAACTGCCCAAGGAGCTGCTGATCCAGTTCTACAGTGGAATGATTGAGTCTGTCATCTGCACTTCTGTAACTGTCTGGTTTGGTTCTGCAACCCAACAGGACAGACATAGACTGAAGTAATTAGGACTGCAGAAAAAACAATTACTACCAACCTGCCTTCAATTGAGGACCTGCAGAAGTCAAAAAGAGTTCTGTGAAAATATTTACAGACCCCTCACATCCCAGACATAAACTATTTCAACTCCTTCCCTCAAAATGATGCTATAGAGCATTGCACACCAGAACAACTAGACACAAGAACATTTTTCCCCCAAAGCCATCACCCTGCTAAACAAATAATTCCCTCAACCTTGTTCAACTATTACAAAGTCTGCATTACTGTTACTGTTAATCTTGTCATCACTCCTTATCATCCACTCCTTCCCACTTGTGACTGTATGACTCTAACATTGTCGCTGGTATACTTACGATTTATATTGACTGTTTCCTAGTATGATTGATTGCTTATTGTACCCTATGACTATCATTAAATGTTGTACCTTATGATTCTCGACTCTTGATGAATGTATCTTTTATGTATACTGAGAATATTTACACCAAGACAAATTCCTTGTATGTCCAATCACACTTGGCTAATAAACCTATTCTGTTCTGTTCTGTTCTGTTCTGTTCTGTTCTGTTCTGTTCTATTCTATTCTATTCTATTCTATTCTATTCTATTCTATTCTATATATTGACTCAATCATAAGCATCTATTTTGCCCATGAAACTCCTCCTTGCCAGGAAAAAAACATGTCAATAACAGAAATCAAGTGTTATGTGAAGGCTGAAGGAGATGGATGATTACCAATTATGAAAAGTATGTAAAGATTTCTTTAAATGTCCCAAATCTACCGGCAGAACGTTAAGGCAGCAGTTTTACAGGTGTATTCATCTTAATGGGTTAGTTTTATTATTATTGTTTAAAAGATAGCTGCAGAAAATGTGAAAGCAACCAAAAAACCCCCACCATATTCATGAATAAAGAAAAATCAGAATTCTGGTTTCACCTCTAAAATTAATTATGATTCATTTGAGAAATAGACAACTAGCAAGATCCAAGATCAAATATCGACTCAATCGTAAGATTCTCTTTTCAACATGGGTAAATCACTCCTACATGCACATAAATATAAACCTATCAATGTATGAATGTAGACAATATATGTGTATTTCAGTGTATAAAATGTTCCAGAAGTACATTTGCTCATTTTGTTTTTGACCTAATGTTAGAAAGGTGGGGACACTAATAGGTCAATATGATGCCCAAATACTATACTAGATTTAAAGCATCTGTTTCACCCATGAAACTCCTCGCTTGCCATCAAAAGAACATGGTCAATAAAATCTCAAGGAATCATTTCAGGAAGTGTGAAGGAGATGGGTTAAGAAATGTGAAAAATGTGTAAAGATTTCTTTAAATCTCCCAAATCTGCCATGTGCAGGGAGAAAGTCACAGGCAGAAGTTTTTAATGGTGCAGAGGAATAAAATTTAGGATGGGAAAGGATATAAAACTGCAGCCAACACGTTTCAGCCTTGTTGCTTCCTCTTCTGCATCTATGCCATGGAGGAACCCAAAGGGCCTGACTTGCTCCTGGCGTCTCCTCCAACCTGCCCTCCACTCACCTCCCAGGAGCCGCTTCAACCCTCCAAACAGCACAAGAGGCTCCGCCGATGCATCCTCCCGTGGTTGAGGCGGAAGAGGAACTTCCTCTGCCCTTCACCTCCTCGTCTCCACATCTGCTGTTGCAATCCATTACTCTTATTGTTTCAACCCGTTCAATCTCAGCCTCTGCCCCTTCCCTAGAATAGCTCAGTTGCCGCTGTATCGAGTGTTCCCTGTGGCGCGCCATCTAGCGACACATGGCGGAAGAGCATGCTCTCAGCCTTGGAAACCGTATATTACTTGGGAGCTTGGAAGCGGCCATATTTTTCTCCCTGGGAAATTGGGAGGGGAGATTTCATAGAGAGGTGGACGATTAGACACAACAAAATTCTTCTCTAGGAGAAGGACGGGTTACTCTGCACCTGGAGAGTAGTGGCTCAAGGAATGTCTCCATTGGGACTGTGTCTGATTGGACTATGTGATGCGCTAGTGGTTGCAGGGGTTGAATCTTTGACTTTCTATTGGGAAGGGAAAACCCAGAGCTCTCAGATGTGGGTTTTCCCAGATGTGCCAATATGACAACTCTAATAAAATGGAACTTTGAGGAAAGGCTTGTCTCAGAGTTTATTGGTTTGGAGTTTGTTAGTTGGAATGCTGACATTAACCTGAATCTCTAAATCTTCAAGCAGCACCTCGATAATGGGGGCTGTCCAGGTCTTTCACAACAGCTTATTGAAACCGGATGCCAGTTCAAGATTGAGACCTCCAGCAGCTACTCCCCCCAAACCAGTTGTAGTACAAGTTGAAACCCACTATGAAGTCAATAAAATTCTCGATTCTAGACTGTATATGGGACACCCTAAGGCATCTGAAGATGTTCCCATTGATTCCGGGCTTCCTTAAGTGCCATCTAGTCTTATTTGACTCTCATCGAGCTCATCAGTAGCTTTTCTCCCCGAGTGTCCATCCCAAAACCTTTTCTTTCAGGTCCCCCAAGAGGACACTCCTTGTCCCTGGACCTGAGCCCGAAGCTTCGTTTGCCAGAACCAGCAACTAAACCAAAGGAAAGCTCCCTTTTGGAGGAGGGATCTAGAAGTGACGGGCACATAGGAAAAGACAGTGTGCACCTCCCTTGGTTTCCAATAGCTTTTCTTCTGGGGCGGGGGGGAGGTGTGCGTGCGAAGGATAACTTCTCAAAACCTGCCTCTGCAAATTAGAGGTGTAACACTGAAGCTTGGTCCCTTGTCTCTGCTAGAATCTTAGTTTCTTTTCCTTCCACGTTCAGCTAACCAGCATGGTATTGGTGTTCCATCCCTTCTTAGCAATTCAAAGTCTAGCACCAATTGCCTATGGAGATTCTCAGTCAGCCAGGTCATATCAATGGATTTCCAGAAAAATTAAAGGAAGCATTTCGCTTCAATTTGAGATGTCGGCAAAACAGACTCATCTGTCTTGAACAGTGAAGGGACACAGGACAGAAAACATCCTGCAGCCATGAAGGCTCCACCCTGAGGACACAGATCAACCTCCAGGTGGCCTCCAAGACCCTCCAAAAGAATGCAAATAACCGTCTGTCTGCAAGGACCAGGAATCCTTCCATCCCCCACCATCCAGTCAGAGCTGAGGAAGGTTCATGGATGAGAAGCGAAACGTCTTCAAAGAAAAACCAGAAAGTCCAATTGCCTCGTGATAAAGCAGCTCTTGTCAGGGTTCCAAGTAACAGACCCAATGCAATCAAAACTCCGAGGCCAAGCTGCTCCTCAAAATCCAGATTTATTAGGCATACCATATTGGCACATCTGGTGAAAACCTAAGTCTGACGGTCCCAAGGTTTTCCCCACCCAAATTAAAAATCAAAGTTCTTCTCCCCAGTCCACATGTCCATCACATGGTCCAACCAGGTCACAGTACTAATACCAGCTGGTTTCAGTCCATGTCTCCCCAGCAACTGGTGAGAACGTCCTTGGTTCCCAGGAGAATGAATTTTATTTTGGCTACAGATTCCCAGCTATCTCTCTTCCCCACTCCTGTTCCCACAGCTCCAACCAGCCTTGCTGTGGCAGCCCTGAAGACTTTCCTTCCAGTTGATGTCACACAGTGATCAGCACAGAGGAGCAAGGCTCCACATCCCCACGCCGAATCTTCTTCGTTGGAGGGCCTGCAAGGGGGCTAAATTCACTCTGTAGGAGTGACTAACAAGGAGGGGCACCCTGCTAGTTGCAGAGGGTGGTAGCTCTCCTGCTGGACCCAGGGCTTCTTCCCACTCTCTGATGAAGGTGAGGCGACCAATATGGCCACCATAAAGAATGTGCTGGAGCGATGAGAGTAGACAGTGATCGGAACTGGGTGATGTGATCTTTAACTTTTTGTCAAAGATTTTCCCACAAGAAATTTAATCCATAAAAGTGACTCTTTGGAATACTTTCAAGCAGCGAGTAAAGAGGGATAGAGTGAATTTGGCAGGCCTATGGGTGGACTGGAGCAAAAAAATATTGTGGAGGGAAATAAAGCTTTGGTTGACTATGAAAGATATAAAGACCCAAGGGAGGAATATGGGAGGCAAGCTAAAAAGAGGAGAAATGTAGCTTCCAAGAGAATGAGAAATGATGGATAGAAAGGATTTTTCTTTAAAAAAAGAGAGAACCTGTTGGGTATATGGATACACCAACCAGGTTTGGGTTGAATAAATATGTAAACCTAGGATTAAGTGTCTTGTAGCTTTAAGCACAAGAAACTGCAATGTCATTGTGGGTGCGGTTGCAGGCAGAAATATAGGTAGGAAGGGAAACGTAATAAACCCCGGCTTCTGGATGCACCTGGTTACTGTTCCTGGTCTGCTGCCTGCTGGAACGTCTATCTGCTTATTTTGGAGGCTACTGTGCCAGATACCATTTCAACTGAACACAAAGACTGTTTGCCTGGTGAGCTGAGGATTCAGCGTTGTCCTTGAGAGAAAGGTATCGGGAGGACAAGATATTCAAGCAGATAAGAACATTGTACTGACTGTTAATGGACTTGATAACTGGATAGATATACTGGATACTGACATATGGACTGAATGACTATTCTTAATCTCTGTGTGAATTAAATATCTATTTTAAAACCACAAACAGTGTTTTTGTCTCCAGTGTGTGTATACTCTTGGGCCCACTCTCTCTCTCATTTGCCAGCCTGGCTTGACTGCTGCTGCACACTCTGCTAGGGGGTTTATCCCCAAACACTAACAGAACCCAACCTAAATCTAAGGTGTTTGTGTTGTAACACATTAGGACTATGGGCGTTTGAATGCCCTACGATAGATACAGGACATATGAAGCAAACAGCGAGAGGTCCTTCCGGAAATGTTTCACAAATTGGATATAGTGGCAGGGGAGTTAGTAGTCGTGAAAAATCACAGGGTGTCACACAACAAGAACCATCCGTAGCTCCGGCCACACTTGAGATGAAGCAATACAGTGAACTGCGGCAGCTGAGAGTTTTGTCAGGACTGTATGATAGTGGTGACGACAGCCAAGAAGACCCCATGGTAAGCTCTCCTGTTAGACCATTTACAATACCCATAGTATTAGATAATGTAGGGATTAGAGGCTGATACGGAGCACTGATAGATAACGGATGTACCAGATGTCTGATTAGTCAATGTGTGGTAGATGAACTGCATGTACCATTAGAACCCCTTCCTACCCCTATGAAGTTCGAGCAGGTTGATGGGTCATTGTTAGGGGGAGTGCCAGCTCTGATGATGACCATTCCTATTCGATTAGAAAATGGAACCCATTGGGAACTATTAAGATTCATTGTCGTATCGGAAATACGAAAGGCAGTTATTTTAGGTTTAGTATGGTTGGATTGTTGGAAATCCACCATTTGGTGGGAAGGAGGTTTTAGATGGCTGAGACTTACTATAGGACCCAGAACCGCCACATGAAGAACCAGAAGTACAACAGCAGAGTTTAAGGGTGGAGCCCATTAGTTTGAACATAGTAGTTCCTGTTTTCCATCAGTATATCAGGATTTGGCGGAAGTATTTAGTGAGACAAAGTGTGAGATTCTACCACCACATTGCCCAACAGATTGTGCTATCGAGCTGATTCCAGGGGCAAAATTGCCAAAACCCCGAACGTATGCAATGACACCGAAAGAAATGATAGAAATGTGGAACTTTCTGGACAAGAATTTAGCTCAGGGATTTATTAAAGCCGGACAATCGCAAATAGCTGCCCCTATACAATTCTGTGAAAAAAAGATGGTGGCCTATGTTTGTGTGTTGATTTTAGAGAACTTAACACGGTCTGCATCAATAACCTGTACCCATTACCATTAATCAGTGAGTTGTTGGCTACCCTATCAACTGGACATTTCTTTACTAAATTAGAGTTGCGCGAGGCATATTATCAAGTGAGAATAAGACCTGAGGATGAATGGAAAACAACATTCAATTGTCCCCTCGGAAGCTATCAATTCCGAGTAATGCCTTTTGGATTACAAGGGGCCCCTGTGGTGTTCATGCAACTTATTAATGGTGTACTACAGGAACATTTATACCGTGGGGTGCTAGTATATTTAGATGATATACTTATTTACACAAAAACTATGGAAGAACATATCCATTGGTGAGGAGTGTATTAACTAAATTATTGAATGCCAAATTATATATCAAATTATCTAAGTGTGAGTTCCATTGTACAAAACTAGACTACCTGGGATACTGAATCTCTAATGTAGGATTGGAGATGGATCCCATGAAGGTAAAAACTGTAATAGAATGGAAAATCCCACAAACAAGAAGACAGGTACAAAGGTTTTTGGGCTTTGCAAACTTTTATTGACAATTTATACCTAAATTTGCCCTCATTGCACAGCCATTAACCGAGTTGCTAAAAACAAAGAAACAAACAGAAAAACCAAAGCCAAATCAACCAGTTAAATGGTCGGACCAATGTCAACAGGCCTTTGAAACATTGAAATCGTTATTCTCTCAAGCACCCATTTTGTGACATCCTGATCCAATGAAGAAATACATTGTGCAGGCGGCCGTGAGTGATGTAGCCATAGGGGCTGTCCTGTTACAGGAGAATGAAACCGGAGCACTACAGCCATGTGCATATACATCATGGAAGTTTACTACTACAGAGAGAGGCTGGGCGATATGGGAGAAGGAGGCCTTTGCCGTAAAATGGGCACTAAGTACTTGGAGGCATTTCCTGGAAGGGGCACAGGAGGTTTTTGAAGTGTGGATGGACCACCAAAATTTGGAAGCATTACAAAAACCAAGATGATTGTCTCCTAAGCAGGTCAGGTGGGCTCTGTACTTTAATCAATTTAATTTCAAATTAAAGTATGTACCCAAAGGACAAAATTTCATGGAGAATGCCTTGTCCCGATTGCCCCAATATCAATCAACGTGAGATATTATTATTCAACCCCTAATTGTTGAAAACTCATCTAAAAATGTTGGTCAAGTGACTCGTTTAAAGGAAACAACCTATGACACAATATGAAACGCTACTACACAAGATGCTCGGCTGAAAAAAAAATTCCCATTTGTGTTCATTTAAAGATGGCATAACTTAGAGAGGGAATAAAGTGTATGTGCCAGCCAAGTCTAGAGACGAAATACTTACAAATTGTCATGATGTAAAACAGGCAGGACATTTCGGATTTTTAAAGACATTACATCTAACCCGCCGTCAGTTTTGGTGACCCAAAATGAGAATTGATGTCGAACAGTATGTAAAGACATGCAATATATGCGCAACATCTAAGCCTAGAGTAGGCAAACCAATGGGACTATTGCAGACAGTATCAGAGCCAACACGTCCATGGCAAGATATAGCCATGGATTTTATTGTTTGAATTGCCAAACAGCAAGGGATATATGGTAATATGGACCATAATTGACTTATTTTCAAAACAGGCACATTTTGTCCCCTGTAAAGGTCTACCATTGGCAGAACGATTGGCAGATATGTTTGTGACACAAGTGTATAGATTACACGGGGCACCCAGAAGAATAATATCCGACAGGGGGATGCAGTTCACAGCGCGATTTTGGAGGGCGTTCCTTGCTTTAATGGGGTCTTCTCAGGGACTCAGCTTGGCATACCACCCGAGTACAAATGGAGCCGCAGAAAGAGCGAATGCCATGGTCGAACGATATTTAAGATCATATATCTCACATCAACAAAGAGAATGAGTAGATTTATTACCATTCGCTGAAATTGCTTACAACAATGCCCTGCATAGCAGCACCAGGTATAGTCCATTTTATATAGCACATGGTATGGAATTCAGCCCAAGTTCGGAATTCATCTGTCAAGAGGAAGACCTATCTGGTGTTAAAGAATGGGCAGAAAAAAATACAAGGATGTTGGAATAATGTACAAAAAGCATTAGAAAAAACTGCCAGAGAATATAAAATTCAAACAAATAAAAAACGGAAGGATATTAAACCCTTCCAGGTGGGAGATAAAGTGTATCTTTCTACCAAATATATCAATTAAAATTGAACAGCCAAAAGCTGGGTCCAAAATATTTAGGGCCTTTTGATATAATAAGAATAATTAACCCTGTGACAGTTAAACTCAAATTACTGTCATGGCTAAGACGGATTCATCCCGTTTTTCATACAAATTTACTTAAAACAAGTATCCCTAGAAACAACGAGATACCTATGAAACCAGTACATAGAGAACCAGAACAATTTGAAATAGATAGAATACTAGATTCTAGAATAGGAAGACATAATATTCAATATCTCGTACGATGGAAAGGGTACCCCGAATCAGAGACATCCTGGTTGAATGAGTCGGATATACGTGTAGATTGAGGAAAAAATTCCACAGCCCACATCCCGATAAGCCAGGGGCCGATGTATAACCTCTATACACCATTATCCCTTTTGTCTAATGTGTTCTTGTATTCTAGGCAGAATCTTGGTAGAGGGGGCCACCCTGTCATGGCTCCAATGAAGAACGGACTGGAGCCGAGACAGCCAGGATGTGATACAACCATATTGTTTCACTTGCCTAGTGTTACCACACAGACGCTATAATGAACTAACATCGGCTTCCTGACAAGGAGTGATGTAATAATAATGATTCATGGCTGGATGTCAAGGGGGTGATGTTGTAATAATGATAAGAAATAAATGAGGGTACATGGACTCATTGAGCAGGGGAAAGGTGCAGTTGACATGTTTCTTTAATTTAAGGATGCCGAATGTTAGACAGTGAAGCCAGACGGAAGGTGGCTATAGTAATTATGTTGTTATCCAAAGTATAACATGTATAAATACAGTTCTGGGTTGCAACGAAACCCACAGCTGACTTTAAACATAATTTGATCGTTGTTACCTAAAGCTACAGGAGTGAGTTGATATCGTATCGTTCACCCCCTCAATCTCGGACGAACAGCTGACACATACTTTTATTCAATATATATAAAGTAAATATTAAAGGTTAAGATTAGAATTTGAAAAAGGATGTTACTAGGTATACTAAAAATAGTTATTACTATTAGAAGAATGTAGCAAATATTATCAATTGAAAAATGAAGGACTAAGTGCTGACACAGTTATGTATAATATTAGACTACGTAAACTGGATTAATTTAGTTTTTTGTATTATTATTGCTTTTGTATCAAAATGATGACACTCAGATACTACACTGTTCACAAAATATTGATGTAGTTTTTTTTAAAATAAACTTTACAAAAAAAAGAGACTTTCCAAAATGACTTCAGGGTTGACAGCACTAGCAGTAACTGCTGTTGCAACCTGAGAACCACCCATATTCTTTTCCAAGCTCAAGAGAGCTGGAAGTGTAATTTTTCCCCTTCTGGACAGTTGGCACCCTGGCAGGCTTTATACTTTCAACAGCAGTTTTCTATGCATAATAAAATCATGAGAAGTTTTCCTGGCAGAGCAGTTCAAGGCATTGCTGCAAATTCAGATCTTTTCTAATTACAGCTGAAGAGGACAGTGAAAGTTTGGCAGTTTAGGACTACAACTCACCCTCTGCTTGTAGCTCTGACTTTGCCACCTAGAGAAAGAGCTGTGTAGGAGGAAGACACTTGGGCCCTTTTCAGTCTGGTGGGGAATGCAATGGTGTGGGAATATGCCAAATGTCAAGGCTTTGTATTTTGCTATTTGCTATATATGGGGTTGATTGCTTTCTGTATTTTATTGCTGTAAGCTCTCTGGAGTCACATTGTATTGGGCTCCATACAGAATTTCTTAATAAAAATACATACACATATACATACACATCTATGCCCCACCTTAATTAGATGTAGAAATAACTCAAGGTGGCAAATATACCTAACAGAAATCTAAGAGCCTTTTCTCTGGCCCAGCATGGAAATTCCCCTCGATGCTGTGAAGAGGAACAACCACACAACTCCAGAGAAAGGAAGCTCAAATCTCCTTCCTCATGTCTGATACCAAGACATGTTTGACTAAAAAGAATAAAACAAGAAATTAAATGGTTAATTTCTCAACTGTGCTTCCAAAGACAGAAGAGAAATGAAATTCAAGATTCCTCCGCACACATCAAATTTTGCTTCATATGGAATTTCTTGTGTACAATAAGAGAGGAATTTTGTGTGAAACACTTCCCACAATCTGGACACTTGAATGGTTTCTCCCCTATGTGTAACCTTACATGATTCATAAGAGTAAATCTACTACTGAAATCTTTCCCACAATCTGGACACTCATATGGTTTCTCCCCTGTGTGTAAACTTACATGATTTATAAGGCTAGACTTGATACTGAAATCTTTCCCACAATCTGGACATTCATATGGTTTCTCCCCTGTGTGTAACCTTACATGATTTATAAGGCTAGACTTGATACTGAAATCTTTCCCACAATCTGGACACTCATATGGTTTCTCCCCTGTGTGAGTCCTCTTGTGTATCACAAGCATAGAATTCTGCTTGAAACTTTTCCCACAATCCAGGCACTTATATGGTTTCTCTCCAGTGTGAATCCTCTTGTGTATCACAAGCATAGAATTCTGCTTGAAAGTTTTGCCACAATCCAGACACTGATAAGGTTTTTCTCCAGTGTGAGTTTTCTGGTGTATTATCAGGTTGGAATTCTGATTGAAACTTTTCCCACAATCCCGACATTGAAATGGTTTTTCTCCTGTATGAGTTCTCTGGTGTCTCACAAGCTTAGACCTCTGCTTGAAATCTTTTCCACAATCACTACATTTATATGGTTTCTCTCCTTCGTGTGTCCTGTGATGTTCCACCAGGTGGGAACTCTCCTTGAAACTTCTCCCACAATCCAGGCACTCATAAGGCTTTTCTCCTGTGTGAGTTCTCTGGTGTCTCACCAAGATGTAATTTCGACTGAAACTTTTCCCACAAACTAGACATTCAAAGGGTTTCTCTCCAGTGTGAGTCATCCTGTGTTTCACGAGGCAGGAACTTCGACTGAAATATTTCCCACAATCCAGACACTGATATGGTTTTTCTCCTGTGTGAGTTCTCTGGTGTTCCACCAGGCTGGAATTCTGACTGAAACGTTTCCCACAAACAGGACATTCAAAGGGTTTCTCCCCAGTGTGAGTCATCTTGTGCTTCACCAGGTAGGAACTCTGACTGAACCGTTTCCCACAATCCAGGCACTGATACGGTTTTTCTCCTGTGTGAGTCCGCTGGTGTATCACCAGGTGGGAATTATGAATGAAACTTTTCCCACATACAGGACATTTATATGGTTTCTCTCCTTTGTGTGTCCTGTGGTGTTCCACCAGGTGGGAACTCTCCTTGAAACTTTTCCCACAATCCAGGCACTCATATGGTTTTTCTGTGTGAGTTCTCTGGTGTCTCACCAGGCAGGAATTCTCACTGAAACATTTCCCACACACAGGACATTGAAAGGGTTTCTCCCCAGTATGAGTCCTCTTGTGTTTCACCAGGTAGGAACTCCGACTGAAATGTTTCCCACAATCCAGGCACTGATATGGTTTTTCTCCTGTGTGAGTCCTCTGGTGTATCACCAAATGGGAACTCTGACTGAAACTTTTCCCACAAACAGGACATTTATATGGTTTCTCTCCTGAGTGTGTCCTGTGGTGTACCACCAGGATGAAATTTTGACCGAAACTTTTCCCACAAACAGGACATTCAAAGGGTTTCTCTCCAGTGTGAGTCCTCTTATGTTTCACCAAGCAGGAACTTCGACTGAAATATTTCCCACAATCCAAGCACTGATATGGTTTTTCTCCTGTGTGTGTTGTCTGGTGTTCCACCAGGTGGGAATTCTGCCTGAAACTTTCCCCACAAACAGGACATTCAAAGGCAGGGCTTCTCTCCAGTTTGGTTTCTTCCATGAATTATGAGGAAGCTTTTCTGAGAAAAGCTTTTGCTGCACTCCAAACATTTATATGGCTTTTCACTAGATGGATCCTCTCCTGAATAATCAGATGTGATCTGCAATCTGTTTTTTCTACATTAGGAAGTCTGTGGGGTTTTTCTAACACTGATATGCTTGGATTTTTGAGGTAGTGAAAAATAGTTTTCATCTCTTGACTGGTGGTTGTTTAGTTGAAGCCATTCTTTCCTTTCTCAAAGGCTTTAATTAATGCCTGCCAATTTTGTCTATACATGGAACCTTTTTGTCCCTACTGACTTGAACTTGTTCCTCACTTTTCCTCTACTTAAACATTATCTTCCTTGATTTCTCATTTAATGTTTCTTTTGTTCCGTGTGCTCTATTTTTTCCAGCTCAAAACTTTCTACTTGTTATTCTTTCCCTCGTTTGTCATTTGCTGAGGAAAGAAGAGTTTTTAAACTTTCAGGAGGAATTGGAAAATGTTTTGTATAATGGCTTATTTTGCATTTGAATGCTGCTCCACATTCTCTGTTGTATAGAGTGCTCTTGTTGGCATATTCTCTCTCTGTAAAATTAATGTAAATGGGTTAGTTTCATTATTGTTTAAATTGGCTGCATGATATGTGAAAGTAGCAAAACAAACAAACAAACTCCACCCTATCCCATATATTAGCATGAAAAACAAACATTAAAATTCTATTTGAACCTCTAATATTAATTTTGATTGATTTGGCATATAGAAGATTACCAATATCCAATTTCAAATATCGACGCAATCATAAAAGTATCTTTTTCAATCAACCAGTCAAGCAGAATAGAGTTTAATGGGACCTTGGAGATCTTCTAGTCCAGCTCCCTCCTCAAGCAGATGTATATTACAGGGTATATTTTTGGCTTGGGTAAATACACTCATATATGCTCGCATATTAGCACAGAAACACACACCTATGAACGTATGTAGACAATCTATGCGTATCCAGTGTGCAAAATGTCCCAAAGTGCATTCGCTCCAATTCTTTGATCTTAGTTCAGAATGGGGAGGGGAAGGGACGCTAACAGAGGAAACGGTGCCCAACTCCTAGTCGGGACACAAAGCATCCTCCGCTTTGCCCATGAAGCTCCTCGCTTGCCAGGAAAACCCCAGGTCAGCCACGTCACAGGGAATCAAGAGGGACGTGGAAGCTGGTGCTTAAAATGCGGGTTTAAGAAATACGAAATAAATGGTCTTTTTTTAAAAATCTCCCAGCAGAAAATCTCAGGCAGGAGTTTCAAGTCCTGCAGCCCCGGAGGAATAAAATTCGGGGGGGGAAGAATATGCTGCAGCAGCCCACATGTTTCAGCTTCCCTGCTTCCCCGCCGTGGAGGAAGCCAAAGGGCCGGACTTGCTCCCGGCTTCTCCTCCGACCTTCCCTCCACTCACCTCCCAGGAGCCGCTTCGACCCTCCAAGCAGCACAAGAGGCTCCGCCGACGCCACCAGCCTCCCGTGGCTGAGCCGGAACAGGGAGCTCCACTGACCTTCGCTTACTCTCCTTTCCTGTCTAGAAATTCACTACTCTATCGTGTTAACCCGTTAAACCTCAGCCTCTGCCCCCTTCCCTAGAATAGTCGCAGCTGTACCAAGTGTTCTCTGTGGTTCGCCATCTAGCGGCACCTGGCGGAAGAACATGCTCTCAGCCTTGGAAACTGTATATTACTTGGGAGCTTGGAAGCGGCCACATTTTTCTCCCTGGGAAATTGGGAGGGGAGATTTCATAGAGAGGTGGAAGATTAGACACAACAAAATTCTTCTCTAGGAGTAAAGGACATAATACTCTGCACTTGCAGAGGAGTGGCTCAAGGAATGTCTCCATTGGGACTTTGTCTGATTGGACTATGTGATACACTAGTGGTTGCAGGGGTTGAATCTTTGACTTTCTATTGGGAAAACGCAAAAAACTCAGATTCAGATTTTCCCAGATGTGCCAATATGACAACTTTAATAAAATGGAACTTTGAGAAAATGCTTGTCTCGGAGTTTGTTGGTTTGGAGTTTGTTAGTTGGAATGCTGACATTAACCTGAATCTCTAAATCTTCAAGCAGCACCTCGATAATGGGGCCTGTCCAAGGTCCTGAGCCCCAAGTGCCGACCTGACAACCGGGTGGTGCAAAGACTCAGGGAAAGTGAAAGAAGGGGCTGTGGGTACGGATACTGGGGTAATTGTCAAGATATTCTCCCTCTGAAGAAGTGGTGCGAGCCATTGAAGCTGCGGAAGCAGAGCAAAAGCAAGGTACTCGGCCCAAGGATCTGGAGTCCTGGAAGCTTTGTCAGGCTGATCCAGTTCCAGAGATGGGATCCAAGATGAGGGCACTGAGTACTGACTGGGCATCAGCGCACTGAGATCAGCCCACGGTCCTGAATGGAGAGAGGCAAGACCTTTGGGATCCGACAACTCCTGGGACTGGAACCTGCTGCCTCTTCCTCACGGAGCCAATCTTTGACAGGCCTCCCAGAGTCATCTGAGTGCCTACAAGTCGAAGTTATGCGCCATGAACCCAAGCCGCCCGCCCAGATGGATCGTATTTGCAACCACATTCCCTTTTGGGGGTGGGGGATAGTCTAGAAATGACGTGCACATAGGAAAAGACAAGAGTGCACCTCCCTTGGTTTCTGGCAGCTTTTCTTCATGGGGTGTGCGTGCACAGGGTATCTCCTCAAAACCTGCCTCTGCAGATTAGAGGTGTAAAATTGAAGCTTGACCCCGTGTCTCTGCTGGGATTTTAGTTTCTTTCACTTCCATGTTCAGCTATCTAGCATGGTATATCCTATTGGTGCTCCATCCCTTCTTAGCAATTCAAAATCTAGCCTGAATTGTCTATAGAGATTCTCAGTCAGCCAAGTCATTGTATCAATGGATTTCAAGAAAAATTAAAGGAAGCATTTCGCTGCAATTTGAGGTGCGGACAACAGACTCACCTCCAATAGCCTGCATCTGTCTCGAACAGTGAAGGGAACAGGACAGAAGACATCCTGTGGCTCCAAAGGCTTCACATCCATTTGCACTGCTCAGGCAACTCAGAGGACACACATCCAACTCCGACAACTCCCGGGATTGCAACCTGCTGCCTCCCTCACAGAGCCAATCTTTGACAGGTCTCCCGGAGTGATTTGAGTGCCCCACGAACTCAAGCAGGCCTGCTGAGATGGATCCTAACGCAACCCATGTTCACGTTTCCTGATCCAGGGCTGGTGAGTGCACAGTGTGATGACAGTATCCTTCTATACTAATTATGGGATCCAAAGAATTTTAATTATGGCATCTCCTGATGAACAATATTAAGA
Organism: Pseudonaja textilis; assembly: GCF_049901715.1. NCBI lineage: Eukaryota > Metazoa > Chordata > Lepidosauria > Squamata > Elapidae > Pseudonaja > Pseudonaja textilis. The sequence goes on from NC_141991.1 coordinate 1,149,678, forward strand.
CCAAGTATTCTGCTGGCTTTGGGAAGTCAAAAAGAATAGACCCTGGAGCGGTGACAGATTATTGAAGTACACTGAATACTACTTGGATTTTTTTCAATAAGGCAAGATAGCTCATCAGGAAGAACTGGAGACACAAAAAGAAATTATGAGACTACTTGTTCCACAATATAACTGGAAAGACTGAAAATGGACAACAAGGGCCAATGAAGCCAGATAAGAAAATCCAGGAGACAACTGTAAACTCACAGCATGAGACAGAACAGGTGACACAGCAAACAGAACAAGAAGAAAAGGAGGAGACTATAAAGTTGGGTGAAATAAAGTTGGGAGAATATATACAAGGAAATATAAAAAATGGAGCTGAATAAATCAAAAGATACCTTTGGAAAAAAGGTCAAGTATTTGGCAGGCCTAAGGGTGGACTGGCAGCAAAAAATATTGTGGAGGGAAGTAAAGTAAAGAAAGAAGGAAAGAGATAAAGACCCAAGGGAGGAGTATGGGAGGCAAGCTAAAAAGAGGGAAAAAAATGTAGCTCCCAAGAGAATGAGAAACGATGGATAGGAAGGATTTTTCTTGAAAAAAGAGAGAGACCAGCCTAAAACTAGAATAGATATAAACTGTAGAAATAGGGGGAATACTTTTTATCTAACACAATATTTAAAGTGAATATCAGAAGTTGAGATTAGAATTTGAAAAACAATGTTATTAGGTATACTCAAAACAATGTTATTAATATTAGGAGGTAGCAAATATTGAATAATGGAAAAATGCAGAATTATGAGTTGACACAGTCATGTCTAACATTAATGTAGCAACTTTTAAGATAGGCCACATAAAAAAATTAGGACATAAAATTTAGAAATGGGGAAATATTGTGAAACATACTTTTATTCAATATATATAAAGTGAACATGAAAGAAATTTGAAAAAGGTTACTAGGTATACTAAAAATAGTTATTACTATTAGAAGAATGTAGAAAATATTATCAATTGAAAAATGAAGGACTAAGTGCTGACACAGTTATGCATAACATTAGACTACGTAAACTGGACTAATTTAGTTTTTTGTAATATTGCTTTTGTATCAAAATGATGACACTCAGATGCTACACTGTTAATGAAATATTGATGTATGTTTTTTTTAAAATAAACTTTACAAAAAAAAAAAAAGCTTTCCAAAATGGTTTCGGGGTTGACAGTACTAGCAGTAACTGCTGTTGCAACCTGAGAACCACCCATATTCTTTTCCAGGCTCAAGAGAGAACTGGAAGTGTAATTTCCCCCTTTCTGGACAGTTGGCATCCTGGCAAGCTTTATACTTTCAACAGTAGTTTTCTATGCATAATAAAATCATGAGAGGTTTTCCTGGCAGAGCAGTTCAAGGCATTGCTGCAGATTTAGTTCTTTTCTAAGTGCAGCTGAAGAGGATAATGAAAGTTTGGCAGCTTAGGACTACAACTCACCCTCTGCTTGCACCTCTGACTTTGCCACCTAGAGAAAGGGCTGTGCAGGAGAAAGACACCTGGGCCCTTTTCAGTCTGGTGGGGAATGCAATGGTGTGGGAATATGCCAAATGACAAGGCTTTGTATTTTGCTATTTGCTATATATGGGATTGATTGCTTTCTGTATTTTATTGCTGTAAGCTCTCTGGAGTCACATTGTCTTGGGCTGCCATAAACAATTTCTTAATAAAAATACACACACACATACACATCTATAACCCACCTTAAATTAGATGTAGAAATAACTCAAGGTGGCAAATATACCTAATAGAAATCTAAGTGCCTTTTCTCTGACTCAGCATGGCAATTCCCCTCGATGCTGTGAAGAGGAACAACCACACAACTCCAGAGAAAGGAAGCTCAGATCTCCTCCCTCATGTCTGATACCAAGACATGTTTGACTAAAAGGAATAAAACAAGAAATTAAATGGTTAATTTCTCAACTGGGCTTCCAAAGACAGAACAAAAATGAAGTTCAAGATTCTTCTACACACATCAAATTTTGCTTCATGTGGAATTTCTTGTGTACAATAAGAGAGGAATTTTGTGCGAAACACTTCCCACAATCTGGACACTTGAATGGTTTCTCCCCTGTGTGTAACCTTACATGATTTATAAGGCTAGACCTATTACTGAAATCTTTCCCACAATCTGGACATTCATATGGTTTCTCCCCTGTGTGTAACCTTACATGATTTATAAGGCTAGACCTAATACTGAAATCTTTCCCACAATCTGGACACTCATATGGTTTCTCCCCTGTATGAGACCTCTTGTGTATGACAAGCTTAGAATTCTGCTGGAAAGTCTTCCCACAATCCAGGCACTCATATAGTTTCTCTCCTGTGTGAGTCCTCCGGTGCATCACAAGCTTAGAATTCTGCTGGAAACTTTTCCCACAATCCAGGCACTCATATGGTTTTTCTCCAGTGTGAGTCCTCCGATGTACTTCCAACTCGGAATTCCAATTAAAACTTTTCCCACAATCTGGGCACTCATATGGTTTCTCTCCAGTATGAGTCCTCCGGTGCATCAACAAGTTAGAAGTCTGACTGAACCTTTTCCCACAATCTGGACACTCATATGGTTTTTCTCCTGTGTGAGTCCTCTGGTGTATCACAAGCTTAGAATTCTGCTTGAAACTTTTGCCACAATCCAGACACTGATATGGTTTTTCTCCAGTGTGAGTTCTCTGGTGTATCATCAGGTTGGAATTCTGACTGAAACTTTTCCCACAATCTGGACATTGAAATGGTTTTACTCCTGTGTGAGTTCTCTGGTGTCTCCCAAGCTTAGAGCTCTGCTTAAAACTTTTTCCACAATCACTACAATTATATGGTTTCTCTCCTGTATGCGTCCTGTGGTGTTCCACCAGTTGGGAATTTTGCTTGAAACTTTTCCCACAATCCAGGCACTGATACGGTTTTTCTCCTGTGTGTGTCCTCTGGTGTATCACCAGGCAGGAATTCAGACTGAAATTTTTCCCACAAAAAGGACATTTATATGGTTTCTCTCCTGTGTGAGTCCTCCTGTGTTTCACTAGGCAGGATCTCTGGCTGAAACGTTTTGCACAATCCAGGCACTGATACGGTTTTTCTCCTGTGTGTGTCCTCTGGTGTTCCACCAGGCGGGAATTTCGAATGAAACTTTTCCCACAAACAGGACATTTATACGGTTTCTCTCCTGTGTGAGTCCTCTTGTGTTTCACTAGGTTAGAACTCTGACTGAAATGTTTCCCACAATCAAGGCACTGATATGGTTTTTCTCCTGTGTGTGTCCTCTGGTGTTCCACCAGGTGGGAATTTTGAATGAAACTTTTCCCACAAACAGGACATTTACATTGTTTCTCTCCTGTGTTTATGTCATCTGGTGTTTCACCAGGTGGGAATTTTGACTGAAACTTTCCCCACAATCCGGACATTGAAATGGTTTTTCTTTTGCAGATTGGAATGAATGCTAGATCTTTTGAAACATTAGGAACACTGCTAGAACTTCTCTACAGTATGGATTCTTCCATGAATCATGAGGAAGATTTCCAAAAAAAGATTTTGCCGCATTCCACACATTTGTATGGCTTTTCACTGGATCTCCTGCATAATCAGATGTGATCTGCAATCTGTGTTTTTCCCACATTAGGAAGTCTGTGGGCGTTTTCCAACATTGGTATATTTGGATTCTTGAGGCAGCAAAAAATATTTCTGATTTCTTCCCTGGTGGTGGTTTAGTTCTAGCCTTCTTTCCACCCTCAAAGGCTTTAATTAACGCCTGCTAATTTTGGCTATACATGGAAACTTTTTCTTCGTACTGACTTCAAATTGTTCCTCACTTTTTCTTTATTTAAATATTATCCTCCTTGTTTTTCTTCAGTTTTGTGTGCTCTATTTTTTCAGCTCAAAACTTTGTACTTGTTATTCTTTCCCTGGTCTCTCATGTGCCGAGGAATAGTTTTTAAGCTTTCCAGAGGAATTGGAAAATATTTTGCTTGATTTGTTTTACATTTTAATTCTGCTTCTCATTCTCTTTTGTCCAGAGAGATCTTCTTGGTATCATCTCTCTGTAAGATTAATATAAATGGGTTAGTTTCATTATTGTTTAAGCTGGCTGCAGGATAATGTGAAAGCAGCAAAAAAAAAATAAACCCACCCCATCCCAAATAGTATAATATTATCATATTATTATTATACTATATGTTATTATACTTATTATACTATTATGATTTATGTGGCAGACAGAAGCCTAACAAGATCCATGTTCAAATATTGATGCCATCATCACAGAAACATCTATGGATGCATGCAGACGATCTAGTGTATCTCGGTGTGCAAGATGCCCCAAAGTGCATTCGCTCCAATTCTTTGATCTTAGTTCAGAAAGGGGAGGGGAGGGGACGCTAACAGAGGAAACGGTACCCAACTCCTAGTCGGGACACAAAGCATCCTCCGCTTTGCCCACGCAGCTCCTCGCTTGCCAGGAAAAACCCCAGGTCAGCCACGTCACATGGAATCAAGAGGGACGTGGAAGCTGGTGCTTAAAATGCGGGTTTAAGAAATACGAAATAAATGGTCTTTTTTTTTTTAAAGCTCCTAGCAGAAAATCACAGGGAGCCATTTTAAATCATGCAGCAAAAGGATAATAAAATTCGGGGAGGGGAAAGAATGTGAAGCAGAAGCTTTCAGCCTTCTCCCTTCCCTGCTTCCCCGCCGTGGAGGAACCCAAAGGGCCCGACTTGCTCCCGGCTTCTTCTCCGACCTGCCCTCCACTCACCTCCCAGGAGCCGCTTCGACCCTCCAAGCAGCACAAAAGGCTCCGCTGACGCCACCACCCTCCCGTGGATGATGAGCCGAAAGAGGAGGTTCCTCTGCCCTTCCCTTCCTCTCCTTTACAACCTCTCTAGCAATCCTCTACTCTATCGTTTCAACTCCTTCAATCTCGGTTTCCGGCCCTTCCCTGGGATAGTTCAGTCGCCGCTTTGTGGGCGCGAGTGTTGCCTTTCTGTAGCCCGCCATCTAGCGACCTAAGGCGGAAGAACAACGCTCGTTCTATCCTAAGGCGTTTGAAGATGTTCTCATTTTATTCCGGGCTTCCTTAAGTGCCATCGAGTCCTATTTGACGCCCATCGAGCTCATCGGTAGCTTTTCTCCCTGAGGATCCATCCCAAAACTTTTTCTTTCAGGTCTTCGTTTGCCAGAAGGGCAACTAAACCAAAGGAAACCTTCCTTTTGGCGATGGGGTGGGGGGGTCTAGAAATGACGTGCAAATAAGAAGGGAGAAAGTGCACCTCCCTTGGTTCCTGCCACTTTTTCCTCTGGTGGGGGAGTATGCAGCGTAACTCCTGAGAACCTGCCTCCGCAAAGCAGCAAACCTGTTAAGACTTGTCTCTTCTGGTGTTTTATTTTCTCTTACTTCCCAATTTAGTTATCAAGCCCCACTATTTCTTATTGGTGTCCCATCTTAGCAATGGGTATTCCAGAGCCAATTGGTGTTGCAACCTGAGAACCACCCTTCTTTCTTTCCCAAGCTTAAGAGAGGGCTGAAAAAGTATTTCCCCTCCCTTCTGGATAGTTAGCATCTTGGCCGGCTTTATGCCTTTGTTATGCAGAATAAAACCTGTCATTAGGTTACAATAACAACGACCATATCCAGGCTTTGGAGACATGAAGCTTTATTACGATCATTCTTCTTCTACCTGTATGCCCCATTCCAGTCCGTGTGGGTAGAAGAGAGGCCCAATCTTGACCCCTGCAATTTGCGGTGCCTCAGGGCTCAAAGCCTTTTGCTGCCGATTGTTAATATCTACCTGAAACCGCCAGGAGAAGCCATCCATACTATGATATCCAATTACGAACAGGTAGCCTTGGACAGAACATTTCATTTGAATCTAGAACAGCAGTGAAAAGGTGACTTAGGGCTGTTTTTCACACTTACCAGTGTTGCAGCATCCCTATGGTCATGTGGTCAAAATAAGGACGCTTGGATATTGACTCAGTTGCAGTGTCCTGGGGCCATGTGATCACCTTTTGTGACTTAAGTTCGTGCACCAACTGAAAGTCCTCCTGCACTCACGCTTCCTGCTTCAGGCAGCCATGGCTGTAGATGGGCTTTGCACAATTAATCGGGTGCACCCTTTCCCGGACCGGGAGGTCTTGCACAGTGGCTCACTCATACCTTGGTCACATCCGTTGGGATTACTACCCAGGGTCCCCCAGTAACTTCAACTGGTTCAGAACAGAACAGGACACCCAGTAATGGGAGTCCTTAGATTGCCCGTGTAGCATCTTTGTCATGCGAGCTACACTGGATTCGTTTTTTTAAGGTGCAATTGAAGATGATGGTCATCACCTTTAGTTATTTATTATAACAATAGCTCTTAGAATTATCTACCACTCACAGTGCTTTAGAGCATTCTCAGTTTACAGTGTCAGAATATTGTCCCCCCAAATAGTTTTACAGATCTCAGAAGGAAGACAGAGACAACCTCGAGCCCCGTCAAGATCGAACTCCAGGCTGTGGGCAGAGTCACCCAGTGTTCTGACCTAGGACGATGAGCACGAAGCCAAGTCCTCGTCCCGATAATTTAATTAATTTACAATGAATTTCCTCTCCAAGAAAGTCCTGGCCAACAGTCTTTCAAGATAGTTCCCAATCACAGACCTTTATCAGGCTTGGAAAATGGCCAGGCCAATATGATAGTAGCATAATTAAAAATCTGAAAGGGGATAAATAATGGAAGATTATATGATTAATAATATTTTATTTGTAGTAAAAATAGAGATATTTAGAATGTGGAGATTGACACAAAAATAAGGTGCTGAAATGGTGAATGATTAAAGAAAATATACGTATTAATATGAAACTGTCAACTGTATTGAATATGAAGAATATCGTCATATTTGTTTTAAAATGTAAGATACTCTGGTACCACAGTGTTCACACAATGATGTTTGTAAAAAAGTAGAAACAAATTATACAAAAAAAAGAGAGAATGGCCAGGCCAATCTCTTTCGGATGACATACTTGGGAAGCATGGCGGAATAATCTAATTGTCTAATGCAAAGTCCCACTCCCCTTTAGCTCCTATTTAGTTTTCTAGGGGAGAGGCCATTCACTTTCCATCTGTTGCTTTACTCCCAAGTTGGCCTTTGTTCCTCAGCTGTTCCCTTCTTCTGGCAACTGGGAACAGGCTCTAGCTGTTCTTCTGCCTCACTGATGTCTGACTCCGAAGGCAGTTGTTAACTGCAAGACAGCCCTGGCACCATCTCTGCCTCTGACACAGAGCACTTGTCACACCCTTCTCTATACTCCAGGACTGGCAAATGTTTCTCCCCAACCTCCTCACTGTCCAAATCTGCGGTGAGCTCTGCTGTCCGGAGACAGCAGCCAGCAATACTGCATTCCAACCACTGACCACCAGGGTACCTGTCATTATTGTCCCACCTTTATTATTCTTGCATCCATCTGTTCTACCAGGTCAGATAGGGTGGCTACGCTCCTAGCGCCTTCCCTTAAATATTGCCATCTGATAGGAGCTAGGAAGTGAGCCTTTTCCATTGCAGACTCTTTCCTATGAAACACTCTTCTCCCTGAAGTTTGGCAGGCCTTTATCCTCCTGGTCATCCGTAAAGGAAGAAAGCTCTAGCTTTTCCACTAAGCACAGGGTTAAGAAGAAGAGAGGACCGCATATCAGAATCTTGAATTTAAATAAGGTTTTTGTTTTTGTGCATTTGGTTTTAATATGGTTTTTAAGTTGATTATTGATTGGGAGTCAGTCAGGGTTTGTTATAAAATGGTTACATAAGTATTTAAACAAATCAGAGGAAAAAGATGAATCCCCAAAATGGCTGCCCTCTTGGCTGTCCTTGTGCAAGTTCCTTCAAACATTCTGCAAATTTAATTATCAAATTTATTTCCCACTAATCCTGCCATTTTCTCCAATTTAACTCCTTTCAAGGAGAAAGATTGCCAGATTGGAGAAGGAATAGCACCAGGCATGAATGTAGTTAGTAAGGCCGGGAGGCCTGGTTAACCTCTGATTTGAACAAAAGCAAGAATCACCTTTTTGGAATTCCCAGACCATCCAAATGCCATCAATCTTGATAGAAGTGTGCTGCATTTGCAGGGCAAGTACATTTTAAATGTGGAGGTTTTGCGTTTTGCAATAAATGGTCTTTCTTGGGTTTTATATTCAGGTTTTATTGCTGTAAAACCGTGCAGAGTCACCATTAGTTGGTCTGCCATATACAATTTCATGCTAAGCAAAAATACAGAACGGAACAGAACAGAGTTGGAAGGGATCTTTGAGGTCTTCTAGTCCAACCCCCTGCTCAAGCAAGAGATCCTAAACTATTGTGGTATATACATACATACATACATAGATGTTTATATCCCCCTGTATTATATTTAGAAATAAGTCAAGGCGGAAAACATAGCTAACAGAGCTCCAAACTCACTTTCTCTGGTCCAGCAATGGCAGATCCCCTTCACTCCGTGAAAGGGACACACTGCATTGGGCCAAAGAAAGGAAGTTCAGATGAGAGTAGAAAAAGGAAAATGAAGGGGGGAGGGGCGGAAGGAAGCAGAGATCAAAGTCTCGTAGGCTAAAACATAAGAAGCGTTACAAGAATTCAGCATGGCTAATCTAGTGAAAGACAGGAACCAGGTGTGAGATACCAGCCTTCCACTATTTGAGAGGCTGTCAAAAAAGGGCGGGGCAGGTAGGTGGGAAACAAACGATTTTCCAAAGCACTCAAAGACCAGAGAAGAAACTGAGCGCACACCAGGGTGGATAAAAATCATTTTTAAAAAATTAAATCTGATTTTTTTTTAATTTAAATCTGATTTTTTTTATTTTTATCCAGTTTATTTTAATAAAATGCTTTTGGAGTAAAAATCTATGTAGAGATAGTTTTCTATTTAAGATACATTAATAATATAGTTTATTTACCATGAAATGGAGCTTAGTTATGTAGCATAATTCTGCAATGTTGGGACTGTCAGTGAGTCAACAGTGGGCGAGAGGAGCTGCTGCTGCGAGACAGAGATGACAGCTGCTCTTTAAAAAATATGATTTCAATCCAGTTGATATAAATCAAGTGATTGCTGATTGTACCCAATGACTATCATTAACTGTTGTACGTTATGATTCTTGATTCTTAACGAATGTATCTTTTATCTATAGAGTATTTACACCAAGACAAATTCTTTGTGTGTCCGATCACACTTGGCCAATAATGTATTCTATTCTATTCTATGCTATGCTATGCTATTCCATTCCATTTTTACTAGTGATTTAAATCATGATTTAAACTGTGATCAAATCCACCCTGGTGCACACTGATCAAGGAAAGATTCAAACTAGAAATAAGGAGAATTTTAAGACAGTCAGGACAATCAACCAATGGAACAGCTTGCCTTAAAAAACGGTGTGAACTTTGTATGAAAACTGCCTGCAATCTGGGCGTTTTAATGATTACTCTCCTATGTGTAACCTTACATGCCTTACAAGGCTAGACCTATAACTGAAAATTTTCCCACAATCAGGACATTCATAAGGTTTCCCTCCTGTGTGAGTCTTCTGGTGTCTCACCAGCTTGGAATTCTGCTGGAAACTTTTCCCACAATCCGGACATTCATATGGTTTCTCTCCTGTGTGAGTCTTCTGGTGTCTCATCAGGTGGGAATTTTGACTGAAACTTTTCCCACAATCCAGACACTGAAATGGTTTTACTCCTGTGTGAGTTCTCTGGTGTATCACAAGCGTAGAACTCTGCTTAAAACCTTTTCCACAATCACTACATTTATATGGTTTCTCTCCTGTGTGAGTCCTCTCGTGTTCCACCAGGCCGGAATTCCGAATAAAACTTTTCCCACAAACAGGACATTTATATGGTTTCTCTCCTGTGTGAGTCCTCTGGTGTTTCACTAGGTAGGAACTCTGACTGAAATGTTTCCCACAATCCAGGCACTGATATGGTTTTTCTCCTGTGTGAGTCCTCTGGTGTATCACCAGGTGGGAATTCCTAATGAAACTTTTCCCACAAAGAGGACATTTATACGGTTTCTCTCCTGAGTGTGACCTGTGGTGTACCACCAGGTTGGAATTTTGACTGAAACTTTTCCCACAAACAGGACATTCAAAGAGTTTCTCCCCAGTGTGAATCCTCTGGTGTTTCACCAGGGAGGAACTCTGACTGAAACTTTTCCCACAATCTAGGCACTGATATGGTTTTTCTCCAGTGTGAGTTCTCTGGTGTCTCACAAGCTTAGAACTTTGCTTGAAACCTCTTCCACAATCACTACATTTATAGAGTTTCTCTCCTGTGTGTGTCATCTGGTGTTCTACCAGGTGGGAATTCTGCCTGAAACTTTTCCCACAAACAGGACATTCAAAGTCATGGCTTCTCTCCTGTATGGGCTCTTCCATGAATCAAGAGGAAGCTTTTCAGAGAAAAGCACTCCAAAGATTTATATAGGTTTTCACTGGATGGATCCTCTCCTGCATAATCAGATGTGATCTTCCATCATCTGTCATCTGCTGAGGAAGAAGTGTTTTTAAACTTTCCAGAGGAATAGGAAAATATTTTGATCGATAGTTTGTTTTACGTTTTAATGCTGCTCCTTATTCTCTGTTGTCCAGCGAGCTCTTCTAGGCATCCTCTCTCTCTGTAAGATTTAAATAAATGGATTAGTTTCATTATTATTGAAAAATGGCTGCAGTTTCATTATTGTTGAAAAATGGCTGCAGGACATGTGAAAAGCAGGAGAAAAAAAACCCTCATCCCATATATTAGCATGAAAAAGAAACACAAAAATTCTATTTTAACCTCTAATAATTATGATTGATTTGGCATATAGATTACCAATATCCAATTTCAAATATCGACTCAATCATAAAAGTATCTTTTTCAATCAATCAGTCAATCAGAAAGTTGAAAGATGCCCTGGAGATCTTCTAGTCCAGCTCCCTCTTCAAGTAGATGTATGTATAACATTACAGGGTAAATTTTTGGCTTCGGTAAACACACTCATGTATACTCGCATATGAACACAGAAATATCTATGAATGCATGCAGACAATCTACCCCTATCTCGGTGTGCAAAATGCCCCAAAATCCATTCGCTCCAATTTGATCGTAGTTCAGAATGGGGAGGGGAAGGGACGCTAATAGAGGAAACGGTGCCCGACTCCTAGTCGAGACACAAAGCATCCTCCGCTTTGCCCATGAAGCTCCTCGCTTGCCAGGAAAATCCCAGGTCAGCCACGTCACAAGGAATCAACAGGGACGTGGAAGCTGGTGCTTAAAATGCGGGTTTCAGAAATACGAAATAAATTGTCTTTTTTAAAAAATCTCCCAGCAGAAAATCTCAGGCAGGAGTTTTAAGTTCTGCAGCCCCGGAGGAATAAAATTCGGGGAGGGGATGAATATACGTTTCAGCCTTGTTGCTTCCTCTCTTGCTTCCCCGCCGTGCAGAAACCCAAAGGCCTCGACTTGCTCCCGGCTTCTCCTCCGACCTGCCCTCCACTCACCTCCCGGGAGCCGCTTCGACCCTCCAAGCAGAACAAGAGGCTCCGCCGACGCCATTATCCTCCCCTAGATGGGCCGGAAGAGGAAGTTCCCCTGCCTTTCGCCTATTTACCTTCTATGTGCACTCTAGCAATCCACTACTCTATCTTTTCAATCCGTTCAATCTCAGCCTTTCCCCCTTCCCTAGAATAGCTCAGTCACCGCTGTACCGAGTGTTGTTTCTCTGTAACGCGCCATCTAGCGACATAAGGCGGAAGAACATGCTCGTTCTTGCCTAAAGGAGGTTGAAGATGTTCCCATTGATTCCGGGCTTCCTTAAGTGTCAATCTCGTCCTATTTGACTCCCATCGAGCTCATTGGTAGCTTTTCTCCCTGAGGATCCATCCCAAAACTTTTTCTTTCAGGTCTCCCAAGAGGACACTCCTTGTCCGTGGAGCTGAGCCCGTAGTTCGTTTGCCAGAAGAGGCAACTAAATCAAAGGATTTGGGAGGGGCGCAGGTTGGAAATGACGTGCAAATAGGAAAAGTGACAGTGCATCTCCCTGGGTTCCAGCCATTTTTTCCTGGTGGCGGCAGAGCGTGAAGGATACCTCCTGAGAACCTGCCTCTGCAAAGCAGCAAACCTGTTAAAGAGTGTAGCTTGCTCTCCAACGAGATTGGCAAAAATTTATCCCAACACAAGTCCCAAATGTTGGAAGTGTAAAAAAGTGGACTATATTTTACCACATGTGGTGATTGCGCCTGAGACCAGGACATACTGGATCCAAATTAAAAACCGGTTACAAGAGATTAATGGGTATCAGATTGAGCTCAGACTGGAAACCTTCCTCCTAGGAATTATTAAAGACAGATTGCCAAAAGTAAAATATTTATTGTTACAGATTACAACACCCGCCAGAATAGTCTTTGCACAGGTATAGAAAACCCCAAACAGGCCTAAAGAAGAATTAATAATATATAAAGTAACAGAAAGCGCTGAGATGAATATGCTAACAAACTGAAAGAGATGACTCTGATTTCTTTTTAATTTGGAACAATTGGTATAAATGGTTAACAAACAGAACTAAAAGATAAGCAAGAAATTTAACTGGAATAATCCTTAAGAGAGTAAAATGTATATTTGTAAATTATACAAAGATATAAGAATAGTAATTATAGTTAAAGTTATTTAATATTAGACAAATGTAACAATATAATGTATTATGACTTTAAACCAAGAACCTGCATCGATGCCAAGAATGCTGTTGGAATTATGATGTTTTATGATGTAATAAAAGAAACTATATATATATATGATAGGGACTTCAAGTCACTCTCTTCTTGCAACTCAGACTGCCACCCAGAGAAAGGGCTGTGCAGGAGGAAAGACACTGGGCCCTGCTCAGTCTGGCTTCAGGCCGGGGCACATCACCAAAACAGAATTGCAATTCTGATGGACTTTTGGATGGTTTGAGATAGAAGATGCACAGTCATTATGTCCCTTCTAGACCTCTCATCAGGTTTCAATAACAATAGCCATATCCTCCAATGTCCAGGCTTTGGAGACAGGAAATGGGAGGAGCTTTTTTATGAAGTTCCAGAGAGGGAGCCACCATGGAGAAGGCCCTTCTTCTGGGTCCCACCAGGTGTATCTGCCTCAAGGATGGGACCCACAGCAAGAGACGGTCCCTCAGATTACCTGGTTACCAAGCCATGATGGGCTTTAAAGGTGAAAACCAACATCTTGAATTGCAACCAGAAGCAAATCGGCAACCAATGCAGCTCCCACAGGAGAGGTGAGGCAAAACATTTATATTGCTGGTCTTCTGTAAAACAAGGAAGATCTAGCGGTTCCCCTATTCACTAGCATATATAGAGATGTCTAAACATCAGAATCTTTATTTGATATCTGGTTTTAATACAGTTTTAAAGTTAATTATTGATTGGGAACCCGCCAGTGTTTGTTATCATATGGATGGCTACATACTTTAAATCAGGGTGTCCAACCTTGGCAACTTTAAGACTTGTGGACTTCAACTCCCAGAATTCCTCAGCCAGCTGGCTCAGGAATTCTGGGAGTTGAAGTCCACAAGTCTTAAAGTTGCCAAGGTTGGACACCCCTGCTTTAAATCAATCAGAGGAAAAAGAGATGAATCCCCAAAATGGCTGCACTTTTGGCTGTCCTTGTGCAAGTTGCTTGAAGCAGTCTACATATTTAATTATCAAATTTATTTCCCACTAATCCTGAGGTTAACTTCTCCAATTTAGGAGAAAAATTACCAGTTTGGAGAAGAAATAGCAGCAGGCATGAATGTAGTTAGTAAGGCCAGCAGGCCTGGTTAACTTCTGATTGGAACAAAAGCAAGAATCACCTTTTGGGAATTCCCAAACCATCCAAATGTCACTAACCTTGGTAGAAGTGTGCTGCATTTGTAGAGAAAGTACATGGTAAATGTGAAGGTTTTGGTTTTGCAATATTGTTTATTGGGGTTTGTATTAAGGGACCTCCTGCACTGGGCCAAAGAAAGGAAGCTTAGATGAGATTAGAGAAACAAAAAAGGAAGAGCAAAGAGAATCCAATTAGAAACCTGCAGGCTAAAACATAGCCGAGAAGCTAGCTGGAAGCAGAGATCAAATGCTTGTAGGGTAAAACATGAAGAACAGTTAAAAGCAGAGAAGAAACTATGAGTGCACACTAGGGTGGATAAAAATCGATTTTAAAAAAACAATTAAAAATTGGATTTTTTTTTATTTAAGTCAGATTTTTTTTAATTTACACCAGATTTTTTTTTACAAATTTATTTTAATACAATGCTTTTACAGTAAAAATCTACGTAAATATAGTTTTCTATTTAAGATACATTAATAACTTAGTTTATTCAGCATGAAATGGAGTTTAGTTATGTAGCATAATTCTGCAATATTGGGGCTGTCAGTGAGTCAACAGCGGGTGAGAGGAGGAGCTGCTGCGGGACAGAGATGACAGCTGCTCTTTAAAAATTACTTCAGTCGAGTTAATTTAAATCAAGCCTTTTTACTAGTGATTTAAATCATATTCACCATCACAAAAGGAAAGGTGGGGGGAACAATTTTCCAAAGACCCAAAAGCCAGAGAAGAAATTATGGGTGCACACTGATCAACAGTAAAAAAAATGGAACAACTTGCCTTAAAAAGTTATGTGACCTTTGTTTGAAAATTGTCTGCAATCTGGGTGTTTGATTCCCCTATGTGTAACCTTATATGCTTTATAAGGCTAGACTGATATAACTGATTCCGGGCTTCCTTAAGTGCCATCAAGTGCTATTTGACTCCCATTGAGCTCATCAGTAGCATTTCTCCCTTGAGAATCTATCCCAAACCTTTTATTTCAGATCCCCCAAGAGGACACACCTTGTCTCTGGAGCTGAGCCCGAAGCTTTCTTTAACAGATAACAGATAATCAGAGTTGAAAGGGACCTTATAGGTCATCTAGTCCAACCCCCGCCCCCCCGCCCAAGCAGGAGACCCTACACCAAGTCTGACAGATGGGAGTCCAGTCTCTTCTTGAAAGCCTCAAGTAAAGGGGCTCCCACAACTTCTGAAGGCAGTTCTTTCAGAAAGTTTCTCCTTATTTCCAGGTTAAATCTCTCCTGGTTCAGTTTCCATCTGTTTGCCAAAAGGGGCAACTAAACCAAAGGAAAGCTGCCATTTGGGGGGTGGCCGGGGTGCAAATAAGAAGGAAGAAAGTGCACCTCCCTTGGTTCCAGCCACTTTTTCCATGAAAGGTTGGCGTCCTGGGATTTCAACTCGCCCTCTGCTTGCAGCTTTGACTTTGCCACCCGGAGAAAGGGCTGTGCAGGAGGAAAGACACCTGGGTCCTCCTCAGTCTGGCTTCAGGCCAGAGCGCTTTACCTAAACAGCATTGGTTGCAATTGTCATGGACTTCTGGAGGGGTTGGGATAGAAGACATACAGTCATTATGTCCCTCCAAGTCCCTCTTATTAGTTTCAATAATGTCCAGGCTTTGGAGACAGGAAATGAAAGGAGCTTTATTATGATCATTCTTCTATTTCTATGCCCAGTTCTAGTCTGTGTGGGTAGAAGAGGGGGCGAATCCTTGACCCCTACTATTGCCTCCCAAGCTTTTCGCTGCTGCTTGTTAACGTCTACCTGAAACCGCCAGGAGAAGCCATCCATACTATGATACCCAATTATGTTGGACATAACATTTTATTTAGTGACCATTTGAACTTAGTGAAAAGGTGAAAAAGCAGTGAAAATGTGACGTGACCGTTTTTCACACTTACCACTGTTGGAAGAAATATCCTTCTGGGTTCAGTTCCAAGTGAATCTTCAGATCCAAGAGGAATTCAGAAAGGAAACTCATAAGAGATTAGAGAAAGGAAAGAAAAAGGAAAAAGAAAGGAAGCCAAGATCAAAGTCTCTTAGGCTAAAACATAAGAAGAATGGTACAGGAATTCAGCATGGCTAGTCTAGTGAAGACAAGAACCAGGTGTGACATGATAGCAGTCTTCCAACATTCGACAGGCTGTCATAAAAGAAAGCGGGGGAAAAACAATTTTCCAAAAACCCGAAGGCCAGAGAAGAAATTATGGATGCACACTGATCAAGATTCAAACTAGAAATAAGGAGAATTTAAAGACAGTCAGAACAATCAACCAATGGAACAGCTTGCCTTAAAAAGCTGTGTGACCTTTGTATGAAAACTGTCTGCAATCTGGGTGTTTGATTCCCCTACGTGTAACCTTATATGATTTATAAGGCTAGACCTATAACTGAAACTGTTCTCAAAATAGGGACATTCATAAGGTTTTTCTCCTGTGTAAGTCCTCCAGTGTCTCATCAAATGGGAATTCCGACTGAAACTTTTCCCACATTCAAGACATTCATATGGTTTTACTCCCGTGTGAGTCCTCTGATGTATCACATGCTTAGAATTCTGCAGGAAAGTTCTCCCACAATCCAGACACAGATGTAGTTTTTCTCCAGTGTGAGTTTTCTGGTATATCAGGTTGAAATTGTGATGTCTTGCCTGGTGGTTGTTTGGTTCAAGTCATTCTTTCCTTTCTCAAGGGCTTTAATGCCTGCCAATTTTGGCTGTACATGGAACCTTTTTTTCCTACTGACTTCAACTTGTTCCTCACTATTTCTTTATTTAAATATTATCCTCCTTGATTTCTCATTTAATTTTTTTTGTCTGTTCCAGGTGCTCCATTTTTTCCAGATCAAAACTTTGTACTTGTTAACCTTTCTCTTGTCTCTCATCTGCTGAGGAAGAAGAGTTTTTAAACGTTCCAGAGGACCTGGAAAATATTTTGTATAATAGCTTATTTTGCAGTTTAATGCTGCTTCTCATTCTCTGTTGTGCGGTGTGCTCTTCTTGGCATCTTCCCTCTCTGTAAGATTAATATAAATGGATTAGTTTCATTATTGTTTAAATTGGCTGCAGGACATGTGAAAACAGCAAAACAAATCCCAAATATTAGCATGAAAAAACAAGCATTAAATTCTATTTTAACTAATATTAATAATTGATTAGGCATATAGAGGCCTAACAAGATCCAAATATTGATGCCATCATAATATTCTCTTTTTCAATCAATCAGAATAGAGTTGAAAGGGACCTTGGACATCTTCTAGTCCAGCTCCCTCCTCAAGAAAATGTATGGTGTAATATTACATTATAATACTACAAGAATCACCTTTTTGGAACCCCCAGACCATCCAAATGCCATCAAACTTGATAGAAGTGTGCTGCATTTGCAGGGTAAGTCCATGTTAAACGGTGAGGTTTTGCATTTTTGAAACTCACTTTCTCTGGCCCAGAAATGGCAGTTCCCATTGACTCCGTGAATGGGACCTACTGCACTGGGCCAAAGAAAGGAAGCTCAGATGAGATTAGAGAAAGGAAAGAAAAAGGAAGAAAGAGAAAGGAAGCTCAGATGAAAGGAAAGGAAAAGGAAGAAGAGAAGAAGAAAGAAAGGAAGCTCAGATGAGATCAGGGAAAGGAATGAAAAAGGTAGAAGAAAGAGAAAGGAAAGAAAAAGGAAGAAGAGAAGAAGAAAGGAAGCTCAGATGAGATCAGAGAAAAGAATGAAAAAGGTAGAAGAAAGAGAAAGGAAAGAGAAAGGAAGAAGAGAAAGGAAACTCAGATGAGATCAGGTAAAGGAATGAAAAAGGTAGAAGAGAAAGAAAAGAAAAAGGAAAAAGAAAAAGAAAGGAAGCCGAGATCAAAATCTTATAGGCTAAAACATAAGAATGGTTACAGGAATTCAGCTAGTCTAGTGAAGACAAGAACGAGGTTTGACATGATAGCAATATTCCAATATTTGAGAGGCAATCACAAAAGGAAGGAGAGGGAGGGAAAAACAATTTTCCAAAGACCCGAAGGCCACAGAATAAACTATAGGTGCAGACTATTCAAGGAAAGATTCCAACTAGAAATAAGGAGAATTTTAAAACAATCATCAAAATCAACCAATAGAAAAGCTTGTCTTAAAAAGTTGTGTATGAAAACTGTCTGCGATCTGGGCGTTTGAATGATTACTCCCCTATGTGTAACCTTACATGCTTTATAAGGCTGCACTTATAACTGAAATCTTTCCCACCAGGGACATTCATAAAATTTCTCTCCTGTGAGAGTCCTCTGATCTGGTGTATCACCAGCTTGGAATTCTGCTGGAAACTTTTTCCACAATCCGGACACTCATATGGTTTCTCACCTGTGTGAATCCTCCGGTGCATCAACAGGTTTGAATTCTGACTGAACCTTTTCCCACAATCTGGACACTCATATGGTTTCTCTCCTGTGTGAGTCCTCTGGTGTATCACAAGGTTAGAATTATGCAGGAAACATTTCCCGCAATCCAGGCATTGATACGGTTTTTCCCCAGTGTGAATTCTGTGGTGTATCATCAGGTTGAAATTCTGACTGAAACTTTTCCCACAGTCTGGACATTGAAATGGTTTTATTCCTGTGTGAGTTCTCTGGTGTATCACAAGGGTAGAACTCTGCTTGAAACCTTTTCCACAATCACTACATTTGTACGGTTTCTCTCCTGTGTGTGTCCTGTGGTGTTCTACCAGCTGGGAATTCTGCCTGAAACGTTTCCCACAATCCAGGCACTCATAGGGTTTTTCTCCTGTGTGCGTCCTCTGGTGTTTCACTAGGTCGGAACTCTGACTGAAACTTTTCCCACAATCCAGGCACTCATAGGGCTTTTCTCCTGTGTGAATTCTCTGGTGTTCCACCAGGCCGGAATTCCGAATGAAACTTTTCCCACAAACAGGACATTTATACGGTTTCTCTCCTGTGTGAATCCTCTGGTGTTTCACTAGGTAGGAACTCTGACTGAAACATTTCTCACAATCTAGGCACTGATATGGTTTTTCTCCTGTGTGAGTCCTCTGGTGTATCACCAGGCGTGAATTACGAATGAAACTTTTCCCACAAACAGGACATTTATATGGTCTCTCTCCCGTGTGTGTCATCTGGTGTTCCACCAGGTTGGAATTTTGACTGAAACTTTTTCCACAAACAGGACATTCAAAGAGTTTCTCTCCTGTGTGAATCCTCTGGTGTCTCACCAGGCAGGAACTCTGACTGAAACTTTTTCCACAATCTAGGCACTGATATGGTTTTTCTCCTGTGTGAGTTCTCTGGTGTCTCACAAGCTTAGAACTCTGCTTGAAACCTTTTCCACAATCACTACATTTATACAGTTTCTCTCCTGTGTGCGTCATCTGGTGTTCTAACAGCTGGGAATTCTGCCTGAAAGTTTCCCCACAAACAGGACATTCAAAGGCAGGGCTTCTCTCCTGTGCAGGCTCTTCCATGAATCGTAAGGAAGCTTTTCCGAGAAAAGCTTTTGCTGCACTTCAAACATTTGTATGGTTTTTCACTGGATGGATCCTGTTGTGCATGATCAGATGTGATCTGCAATCTGTATTTTCCCACATTAGGCACTCTGCGGGGGTTTTCCAACACTGATATGCTAGGATTCTCAGGGTCAGCAAAAAATATTTATGATCTCTTGCCTGGTGATTATTTAGTTCAAGCCATTCTTTCCTTCCTCAAAGGCTTTAATTAATGTCTGCTAATTTTGGCTATACGTGGAAACGTTTTCTTCATACTGACTTCAAATTGTTTCTCACTTTTTCTTTATTTAAATATTATCCTCCTTGATTTCTCATTTAATATTTTTCTTCCGTTCCGTGTGCTCTATTTTTTCCAGCTCAAAACTTTGTTCTTGTTATTCTTTCCCTGGTCTTTCATAGGCTGAAGAAGAATAGTTTTTAAGCTTTCCAGAGGAATTGGAAAATCTTTTTTAGAAATGGCTTATTGTGCACTATAATGTGCTCCTCATTCTCTGTTGTCCAGAGAGCTCTTCTTGGTATATTCTCTCTCTGTAAGAGTAATATAAATGGGTTAGTTTCATTATTGTTGAAAAATGGCTGCAGAATATGTGAAAGAATAAAACAAAAACTCTCCACCCCATCCCATGTATTAGCATGAAAAAACAAACATTAAAATTCTATTTGAACCTCTAATTATGATTGATTTGGCATACAGAAGATTGCCAATATCCAATTTCAAATATCGACTCAATCATAAAATTGAGTCAATCAGAATAAAGTTGAAAAGGCCTTTGCAGATCTTCTAGTCCAGCTCCCTCCTCAAGCAGAGGTGTGCTATTACACTTAAATTTTTGGCTTGGGCAAATACACTCATGTATGCATGCATGACTTCAGAAACACACACCTATGAATGCATGCAGACAATCAACGCGTATCTCGCTGTGCAAAATGTCCCAAAGTGCATTCGCACCAATTCTTTTGATCTTAGTTCAGAATGGGGAGGGGAAGAGAAGCTAATAGAGGAAACGGTGCCCGACTCCTAGTCGAGACACAAAGCATCCTCCGCTTTGCCCATGAAGCTCCTCGCTTGCCGGGAAAACCCCAGGTCAGCCACGTCACAAGGAATCAAGAGGGACGTGAAGGCGGGTGTTTAAAATGGGTGTTTAAGAAATATGAAATAAATGGTCTTTTTTTAAAATCTCCCAGCAGAAAATCTCAGGCAGGAGTTTTAAGTCCTGCAGCCCCGGAGGAATAAAATTCGGGGAGGGGAAGAATATGCAGCAGCAGCCAACACATTTCAGCCCCGTTGCTTCCTCTCCTGCTTCCCCACCGTGGAGGAACCCAAACGGCCGGACTCGCTCCCGGCTTCTCCTCCGACCTGCCCTCCACTCACCTCCCAGGAGCCGCTTCGACCCTCCAAGCAGCACAACAGGAACCGCCAACGCCATCAGCCTCCCGTGGGTGAGCCGGAAGAGGAAGTTACCTTGCCCATCGCCTACTCGGATCTCTTACGTACACTCTAGCAATCTACTACTCTATCTTTTCAATCCGTTCTATCTCAGCCTTTCCCCCTTCCCTAGAATAGCTCAGTCACCGCTGTACCGAGTGTTGTTTCTCTGTAGCGCCATCTAGAGACATAAGACGGAAGAAGAGATTAAAGTCTCTTAGGCTAAAACATAAGAAGAGTGGTTACAAGAATTCAGCATAGCTAGTCTAGTGAAGACAAGAACCAGGTGTGACATGACAGCAATCTTCCAATATTTGAGAGGCTGTCATTGTAGTAGCAATTGAGATCCTGTAGGTGATGCTAGCGCTCACCGCAGCATCCTAGACCTATAGGGGCCTCTTGGCTGCTCCCATGATCTCATTCCCTATAACTTGTTGAAGGTGGAAAGTCCTAGACTTTTCGGACTTATAGGTGACCTCATTTTACTAACACCACCACTATTCCGAAGGATTGGTTAGGAGGCTGTACCAATGTGGTTGGAAGGCTTCACCAATGTGGTATCTATTCTCCAATCCAGATGCTGTATCTATGTTGCCTTTGTCTTCTTGTAAAAACCCTATAAATGTAATAAACACTGCCCAGGCAGTCAGACATCTTGGCACCCTGCAGAATGACTGATCTTTGAAATCCATCATTTTGGCGCCTGACCAGGGACATCAATTCTGCGGGGCGGAGCCACAACCTTCCAGGGTGGGCAACAGCCAACATGCTTACCATCGTCTGGAATAGATCCCTAAGGTGCGCACCTTCATCCTACGGGACCCCGGGTCCTACAGGACCCATCAATGGTAACTATGGGTTGCAATCTAACTCAGCATCAGCAGAAGCATGTTCAGGAAATTGGATTCCTGTTACATAAATCAGGTGTAAAAGTACACTGAGGCTGTAGAAAAAAGCTGGTGGGAGATAGGGAAATGGTATCCTGAGCGCAATAGAATAGAATAGAATAGAATAGAAATAGAATAGAATAGAATAGAATAGAATAGAATAGAATAGAATAGAATACTGTAGAAGGTTCAGGATACCCAAGGCTCCAGTCTAAATATTACATCGATGGTATCAATGCTGTCATGCAGTGAAAACATCTGGCTCTGATGTCTCAGCAAAATAATAATTGACTATAAGCCCCCCTCCTGAGTATGATCAGGTAAAAATTGTCACTCCAAAATCTTCTTTAATTGGACTTTCAGCTCCTTCTGAGCAGGCTAAATTTTCTGATTCTCCAAGGCCATTGTACACCCCCATAAGGCAAATATTAAAGGAACAATTAGAAAAAAGGGGGAGGTTCAAGCTAGAAACCGAGGACAGAGACACATAAATTTGTTTGCTTAAAATATTTATGTTTAATCCTTTTTAATTATTTAATGCTTAAGAGGGTAGAACAATGGATGTTACTAGAATGCAGGCAACTGGTCTCTTCTGATGCACTGGGTGGCAGAACTGAATTATTCCCCATTGAGCCCCATTGAGTTCAATGGTCCACAGTTAGCTCTGCTGTTCAGAAGCATGGAACAAGACACAGATCCGTGTTTTAAATAGAGCCCCTTCACAAAGTACGCTGGGGTTGATCAAAGAAAATATGGTTAACTTATGCTGCTATATGCTGCTACGTGTTAGAAAGAACTAAGAGAAGAAGAAAGTGTTTATTATTCTTTTCATGATGAGATTGATGAGATTATTAAAATTTCTTAGATGTGTATGTATAATAATGTATAATAATAGCAGAATAGAACTTAGCTGTGTATGTATAATAATGTAAAATAAGGGTATGCAGAATTGAATAGGATTGAAGAAAATATCCTTTACCCGTGTACAGCCCTAATTGGAACTGCTGAAGTTCAAAATAAATTAATTGTAATATGTTTGGCAACTAGAGAATTAAATTGGCTTTTTGGATTGGATTTAGAGCTGTGGGAAGCAGATAGGCAGTGGGTTCGGGCCCACAATCGCCTTTGCGATTGAAACCACTCCTTGAATTCTCCCAGTGCTCTTAGAACAAACTATAGGTTGTCCAAAAAAAAAGAAAATGTAAAGATATAAAGGGACAAAACCTCCCCAGGTCTGGAGGAGTTGTGTGTGAGAATGTCTCTGTATGTAATAATTTCTAGCCCTGGAGGGTGAGATACTCTACCATGGAGCTTATTGGCTCTCAGAAAAGAATTGTAGGTATGCAAGTAGTTTGATTACAGTACAAATGTCTGAGTATGTTGATGGTAAAAAAGTTGGTATAAATGTTTGTGTGTTGACCCCATCCCAGATTAAAAGGAGAGTGAGAAATAGCCAGAGGTGGGATTCTACCAGTTCGCACCTATTCGCCAAAACCAGTTGTTAATATTCTAAGCAGTTCGGAGAACTGGTTGTTAGAAGAAATTACTGGCCTAATCCTGTAAGGAAGGCAGGAAGGAAACATTCTGGTGTTGCTTATAGAAACTGCATCTCCGTTAACCCTTATTACATTCTTGGTAGGACTAGACTTCCTGTCTCAGGAACTTCTCTGGAGGTTTTTCCCCCTCCTTTGTTGGTACTTTACTTTTGTTGGAGTGACCATTCAAAGTTACAATGGCACTGAAAAAAGTGACATGACCATTTTTCACACTTACGACTGTGGCAACATTCCCACAGTCATGAGGCCAGGTGAGGAGATGCATGAGTGATGTTGAGTTGGCCACACTCAGCCAATAACATGATCACCAAGCCATGTCCACCCAGTCACATGATCACCAAGCCACCCTCACCAACTAAGCCACGCCCACAGAACTAGTTGTTAAAAATTTGAATCCCACCCCTGGAAATAGCATGTGCAAGGAAATGAGAAAAGTCTGGACGAAATGTATGCGATTTACTGAAATGAGAGGATTGTATGTGTGTGATTTATTGGTGAAAAGAATGTTGAGTGGAAAAGATGGGTGTGATTTCTCTGTAGTATTTAAACCCCGCCCCCTTTCACTGGTTATTAACTTGCTAGGCTGAGATTGGCAAATTGCCTGGAATGTACAAGTAGCTCAGTTCCCAGGTGGGCAATTTGCCCAAATCTTTGAAGATGGCTCAATTCCCAGTTTCACCAAGGGACTCAAAATTCAAACTAGCTGCACTTTGTACATGCTCTTCATCCATATTTGGATTAAAGCAGAGAATTGACACTAAAATTTGACTCCAATCTGGAGGGTTTACAAGAAGAATGTGAAGAATGCACGGCTGTTGCCAGCACAACAGGTAAAATCATGAAAGGTATACAGTTGACTTTGCAAATAACTTTTTCTTCTAATTTTTGATAAGTACAATAAAGTGTAAATGGTAGAGTTATGTAAATCTAATTTTTAATTTTACTTTCAGAATAACTTATTTCTTCAATGTCCTTTACCTGACTGTGTAAGCTGTATTGTTTGCCTGAAGAACTTTGGCTTGCTTGCTTAATGACTTCTTCCTGTCCTGTCCAGGATCGTCATGATGATACCTGCAAAGTATCCTGCTTTTAACTTTCAAAACTTTTTCTCCACAGCCTTTTGATTTCATCTCTGACTCTCATTATGTGTGTTAACTTACTTTTAATCTTCCAGGTGCTTATATTACGCCAGGATTGTCTCTAATCTTATGACCTTATTTTAAATTTTGCAAGACCTCTACTACAAGACCAAAGATATTTCTTAAATACATAGTCACTTGCCCTTTTCTGGGCCTCTTTCTTAAGGCTATAGCTTTGCTGGGTTTTTTTTCCCCACTGTTTTTTCCATCAGAGACCTGGCATAAACTTGCCATATTCCAGTTAATCAAGCCAAGCAGATTGTTTCATCATCAACTTTGGCAAATGGATGTTACCTATGAGCAAGCCCTCTTTTTTTACAACATATTTGGCTTTTTTTGCAATTTTGTTCAACCTGGAATATAGCCATAATGGAACGTGCTCATTGGTCATTTAAGGCCTGCCTCCACAAATAAATAAAAAAGCAGGAAAGGGTCTCTAAAGAAGTTTAAAAAGTATTATTTACCTTAATTCAATTGAATGCAATTTAATGTTTCCATTTACCTTAAATGAATTGAATGTACCTTAAATGAATTGAAAGTTTTTATTCAAGTTAACTATTTGGGGGCGAGGGGGCAGGGCTGTTGTTGGGTTTGCTCCTACAGGACTTTTGTGGATTCCAGCTTGTTGTGCCTGCCCAGCCAAGGATGTTGTGGCACCAATCCCAGGATCCAGTCCCAGGAATTTGACTTTACAGTTGGCACAGTGTCCAATCCGGGCTCATTTGTTTATGCTTGATTGTTTACAGCTGTCCTTTGGCATCGATGGCTGTCATTTCACTCAAACACTCACTTGAGCAACGAATGAAGTAAAACTTATGGGTGCAATTGGCTAAGATCACACAGAATAATGTCTTTTGATTATCTGAAACTTATGATATGGAACATTTGCTTTCTACATGTTTCCTGTCTGCACTCCTTCAGCAGTAATTCAAAACTTCAGGATTTGCTGCCTATTATGCAATTGCTTTACACGCCTCAATGGTAGCAGTCCCTGTAAATATAACTTGTGGAAAAGTAGTTAATTGTACATTTTCAAGAAAAAAAACCTCACTGTCATCGCATTAGCTTACCTACTCTGAACTGCACAGCTTTTGAAGAGACTTCCTTTAACTTTGCTCATCTTTGGCTACAGCAAGGATGGTTTTTTACATGTGGTCAAGAAACTTTTAATTATATTCCCGCTAATATTAGTGAAGTGCAATTCTGCCTCAGCTGGCCGATTCCTGTTTTGCTTTCTAAATAACAAATTCATCATTCAAATCATTCTCGACTTGGGGTTACACTAGATACACCTGTGACTCTGAAACAACCTTACTTAATAAAGTAGAATAAGTAGTGTTAGCTTTGTCTATAGTGGGAGTGCCAGCAATTGCTGCTCGCACTCACCTTAACATTAACTCTGTGGCATGTAATTTAGCAGAAACAATAATGTAATTTAGCAAAAATAATTAATGTTACTTCTTCAGGTATCTCAACAACCACAAGATGCAAACGTTGAGGAAAGCTATTCTACAAAATCTATATTGTTTTAATTTGTTTGATGGGTCACGAACCATCCAGCACCAGCTTAATATTTTACACAATTTGGCCTTGGATTTGAAAATTGATAAATTAGGATCTTGGTAGGAAAGCTTTTGGGCTTGATTGCCCACAGGCTTAATGGGACAATTTTTACACTATGTAGTCATTATTTGTGCTTTAATTAGTGGGTGCTGCTTTGTTCAATGTCTCCCTTCTCTTTGCAACATACATCTCACAGCTTTTCACCCTAAACCTTCTCCTACATTGCCTCAGGGTCAGGTATATGCCCTTTATAAACAACTGCAAGTGTGCTCTTCTACTGATTATTATGGATCCCTTACTAAACTCTTCTGACTATCCTTGGTCTAACAAAATAAGAGTGAAATGTAGTAGCAATTGAGATCCTGTAGTGGCACACTGCAGTGTCCTAGATCTATAGGGGCCTCTTGGCTGCTGGCATGATCTCATTCCCTATATCTTGATGAAGGTGGAAAGTCCTAGACTTTCCAGACTTATAGGTGACCTCATTTTACTAACACCACCGCTATTCCTAAGGACTGGTTGGGAGGTTGTATCAATGTGGTATCTATTGTCCAATCCAGATGCTGTATCTATGTTGCCTTTGTCTTCTTGTAAAAACCCTATAAATGTAATAAAAACTGCCCAGGCAGTCAGACATCTTGGCACCTTGCACAATGACTGATCTTTGAAATTCATCATGTCATAAAACGAAGGGTGGGGGGACAATTTTCCAAAGACCCGAAGGCCAGAGAAGAAATTATGGATGCACACTGAACAAGGAAAGATTCAAACTAGAAATAAGGAGAATTTTAAGACAGTCAGAACAATCAACCTGCCTTAAAAAGCTGTGTGACCTTTGTATGAAAACTGTCTGCAATCTGGGTGTTTGATTCCCCTACGTGTAACCTTATATGATTTATAAGGCTAGACCTATAACTGAAATTGTTCTCAAAATAGGGACATTCATAAGGTTTTACTCCTGTGTAAGTCCTCCAGTGTCTCATCAAATGGGAATTCCGATTGAAACTTTTCCCACATTCAAGGCATTCATATGGTTCTACTCCCGTGTGAGTCCTCTGATGTATCACATGCTTAGAATTCTGCAGGAAAGTTCTCCCACAATCCAGACACGGATGTAGTTTTTCTCCAGTGTGAGTTTTCTGGTATATCATCAGGTTGAAATTGTGATGTCTTGCCTGGTGGTTGTTTGGTTCAAACCATTCTTTCCTCCCTCAAGGGTTTTAACTAATGCCTGCCAATTTTGGCTGTACATGGAACCTTTTTTTCCTACTGACTTCAACTTGTTCCTCACTATTTCTTTATTTAAATATTATCCTCCTTGATTTCTCATTTAATTTTTTTGTCTGTTCCGGGTGCTCCATTTTTCCCAGCGCAAAACTTTGTACTTGTTAATCTTTCTCTTGTCTCTCATCTGCTGAGGAAGAAGAGTTTTTAAACGTTCCAGAGGAAGTGGAAAATATTTTGTATAATAGCTTATTTTGCACTTTAATGCTGCTTTTCATTCTCTGTTGTGCGGTGTGCTCTTCTTGGCATCTTCCCTATCTGTAAGATTAATATAAATGGATTAGTTTCGTTGTTTAAATTGGCTGCAGGACATGTGAAAACAGCAAAACAAATCCCAAATATTAGCATGAAAAAACAAGCATTAAATTCTATTTTATCTAATATTAATTTTGATTTTGATTTGGCATACACAAGCCTATCAAAATCCAACTCCAAATATTGATGCCATCATAATATTCTCTTTTTCAATCAATCAGAATAGAGTTGAAAGGGACCTTGGACGTCTTCTAGTCCAGCTCAGATGAGATCAGAGAAAGGAAAGAAAAAGGAAGAAGAAAAAGAAAGGAAGCTCAGATGAGAGTATATAAAGGAAAGAAAAAGGAAAAAGAAAGGAAGCCGAGATCAAAGTCTTATAGGCTAAAACATAAGAATGGTTACAAGAATTCAGCATGGCTAGTCTAGTGAAGATAAGAACCAGGTGTGACATGATAGCAGTCTTCCAATATTTGACAGGCTGTCATAAAAGAAAGGGGGGTGGGGTGGAACAATTGTCCAAAGACCCGAAGGCCACAGAATAAACTATAGGTGCAGACTATTCAAAGAAAGATTCCAACTAGAAATAAGGAGAATTTTAAGACAGTCAGCAAAATCAACCAATGGAAAAGCTTGTCTTAAAAAGTTGTGTGAACGTTGTATGAAAACTGTCTGCAATCTGGGCGTTTGAATGATTACTCCATGTGTAACCTTACATGCTTTATAAGGCTACACTTATAACTGAAATCTTTCCCACTGGGGACATTCATAAAATTTCTCTCCTGTGAGAGTTCTCTTGGTGTATCACCAGCTTGGAATTCTGCTGGAAACTTTTCCCACAATCCGGACACTCATATGGTTTCTCACCTGTGTGAGTCCTCCGGTGCATCAATAGGTTCGAATTTTGACTGAACCTTTTCCCACAATCTGGACACTCATATGGTTTCTCTCCCGTATGAGTCCTCTGGTGTATCACAAGCTTAGAATTCTGCAGGAAACTTTTCCCACAATCCAGACACTGATAAGGTTTTTCCCCAGTGTGAATTCTCTGGTGTATCATCAGGTTAGAATTCTGACTGAAACTTTTCCCACAGTCTGGACATTGAAATGGTTTTATTCCTGTGTGAATTCTCTGGTGTATCACAAGAGTAGAACTCTGCTTGAAACCCTTTCCACAATCACTACATTTGTATGGTTTCTCTCCTGTGTGTGTCCTGTGGTGTATCACCAGGTTGGATATCAGACTGAAACATTTCTCACAAACAGGACATTTATACGGTTTCTCTCCTGTGTGTGTTGTCTGGTGTTCCACCAGGTGGGAATTTTGACTGAAACTTTTCCCACAAACAGGACATTCAAAAAGTTTCTCCCCAGTGTGAGTCCTCTGGTGTTTCACTACGCAGGAACTCTGACTGAACCTTTTCCCACAATCTGGACACTCATATGGTTTCTCTCCAGTGTGAGTCCTCTGGTGTATCAAAAGCTTAGAATTCTGCTGGAAACTTTTCCCACAATCCAGGCATTGATACGGTTTTTCTCCAGTGTGAGTTCTCTGGTGTATCATCAAGTTTGAATTCTGACTGAAACTTTTCCCACAATCTGGACATTGAAATGGTTTTACTCCTGTGTGAGTTCTCTGATGAATTACAAGCTTAGAACTCTGCTTGAAACCTTTTCCACAATCACTACATTTGTATGGTTTCTCTCCTGTGTGTGTCCTGTGGTGTTCCACCAGCTGGGAATTCTGCCTGAAACGTTTCCCACAATCCAGGCACTCATACGGTTTTTCTCCTGTGTGTGTCCTCTGGTGTTTCACGAGGTAGGAACTCTGACTGAAACCTTTTCCACAATCCAGGCATTGATACGGTTTTTCTCCTGTGTGAATTCTCTGGTGTATCACCAGGTTGGAATTCAGACTGAAACTTTTCCCACAAACAGGACATTTATACGGTTTCTCTCCTGTGTGTGTTGTCTGGTGTTCTACCAGGTGGGAATTTTGACTGAAGCTTTTTCCACAAACAGGACACTCAAAGAGTTTCTCACCAGTGTGAGTCCTCTTATGTTTCACCAGATTGGAATGAGTGCTCAATCTTTTGCCACATTGGGAGCAATGGTAGGGTTTCTCTCCAGTATGTGTTCTTGCATGAATCACAAGGAAGCTTTTCCGAGAAATGGTTTTGCCACACTCCAAACATTTGTATGGTTTTTCAGTGGATGGATCCTGTTGTGTATGATCAGATGTGATCTGCAATCTGTGTTTTTCCCACATTAGGCACTCTGCGGGGTTTTTCCAACACTGTTATGTTTGGATCCTTGAGGCAGAGAAAAATATTTCTGATCTCTTGCCTGGTGGTTATTTAATTCAAGCCACTCTTTCCTTCCTCAAAAGTTTTTATTGATGCCTGCCAATTTTGGCTATACATGGAACCTTTTTCTTCGCATTGACTTCAAGTTGCTCCTCACTTTTTCTTTATTTAAATATTATCCTCCTTTATTTCTCATTTAATGTTTTTCTTCAGTTCGGTGTGCTCTATTTTTTCCATCTCAAAACTTTGTACTTGTTACTCTTTCCCTTGTCTCTCATCTGCTGAGTTTTAAAACTTTCCAGTGGAACTGGAAAATATTTTGTATAATGGCTTATTTTGCACTATAATGCTGCTCCTCCTTCTCTGTTGTCCAGTGGGCTCTTCTTGGCATCCTCTCTCTCTGTAAGATTAATATAAATGGGTTAGTTTCATTATTGTTTAAACTGGCTGCAGGACATGTGAAAGTAGTGGAGGGAACCCCCCCTCACCCTGTCACATATATTAGCATGAAAAAAGAAACACAAAAATTCTATTTTTAACCTCTAATATTAATTATGATTGATTTGGCATATAGAGGCCTAAGAAGACCCAAGTTCAAATATTGATGCCATCATAATATTCTCTTATTCAATGAGTCAGAATAGAGTTGAAAGGGACCTGGGACGCCTTCTAGTCCAGCTCCCTCCTCAAGCCGTTGTATGGCGTATGCATCACTCCTTCTTGGTTAGGAACGTTCCCCCTGAAGACAGGCTGCAGCGGCAGTCTTTAATGGCTGCCTCGAAGACAGGAAGCTATCCAGGAACTAAGTGTGTGCAGGAGTTGTGAGTGGTGAATGATGTGTGGACCAGGCGAATATTCAGAATTTTAAAAGGTAACCCTGGAAAATTGACTCACCTCCGAAGAGCCGCTTCGACCCTCTAAACAGCACAAGAAGCTCAGCCGACGCCATTACCCTCCCCTGAGTCAGCCGGAAGAGGAAGTTACTCTGCTCTTCGCTTCCTCCCCTTTACAACCTCTCTAGCAACGCACTACTCTATCGTTTCAACTCGCCGCCAAGCCTCTCTGCCCTCCTTAGAATAACTCTGTCGCCCTTGCCTGAAACACCATACCTGAAACAAGGGTTCTTTCTCTGTAGCACGCCATCTAGCGACATGAGGCGGAAGAACATGCTTCTTTCTACACTAAGGTGTTCTCATGGATTCCGTGCTTCCTTAAGTGCCATCAAGTCAGAGGTGGAATTCAGCAGGTTCTGACCAGTAGTGAGAATTTTGAGTAGTTCAAAGAACTGACAAATACCACTTCTGACTGGAGAGTTTACAGTATCCTTCCCCGGCTATGCCCACCAAGCCACGCCCACAGAACAGGTAGTAAAAAAATTTGAATCCCACCACTGTGATCAAGGCCTATTTGACTCCCATCGAGTTCATCAGTAGCTTTTGCCCCGGAGGATACATCCCCAAACCTTTTCTTTCTGGAGAGGGCACTGGTTGTCCTATGAACCCGAAGTTTTGTATGCCAGGCAAGCTGCTTTTGGGGGTGGGTGGGGGTCTAGAAATGATGTGCAGTTGGAAATGAGAAAGTGCACCTCCCTTGCTTCCAGACACTTTTTCCTCGGGTGGGGGTGTGGAGCGTGCAGGATAACTCCTGAGAACCTGCCTCTGCAAAGCAGCAAACCTTTTAAAACTGTAGCTTGTCTCTTCTGGGATTTTATTTTCTCTTACTTCCCAATTTAGCTATCAAGCCTGGTATTCTTATTGGGGCCCCATCCTTGTTTATCAATGGATCATCCGAGGGCCAGTAGGCATTGCAACCTGAGAACCACCGCTATTTCTTTTCCAAACTCAAGAGAGGGCTGGAAGAGTAATTCCCCTCCCTTCTGGACAGTTACCATCCTGGGTGGCTTTATGCTTTCTACAGTGTCATAATATTGTCCCCCAAAATATGGGTCCTCGTTTTATCAATCTCAGAAGGATGGAAGACTGAGTCAATTTTGAGCCCAGTCAGGACTGAACTCCAAGGCTGTGGGCAGTCAGCTGGCAATACTGCACTCTAACCACTGAGCCACTAGGGCATCACACGATTGTCCCACCTTTATTGTTCTTGCATCCATCTGTTCTACCAGGTCAGATAGGGTGGCTACGCTCCTAACCCCTTCCCTTAAATATTGCCATCTGATAGGAGCTAGGAAGTGAGCCTTTTCCATTGCACTCTTTCCTATGAAACACTCTTCTCCCTGAAGTTTGGCAGGTCTTTATCCTTCTGGTCATCCGTAAAGGAAGAAAGCTCTAGCTTTTCCACTAAGCACAGGGTTAATAAGAAGAGAGGACTGCATATCAGAATCTTGAATTTAAATAAGGTTTTTGTTTTTGTGCATTTGGTTTTAATATGGTTGTTAAGTTGATTATTGATTGGGAGTCAGTCAGGGTTTGTTATAAAATGGTTACATAAGTATTTAAACAAATCAGAGGAAAAAGATGAATCCCCAAAATGGCTGCCCTCTTAGCTGTCCTTGTGCAAGTTCCTTCAAACATTCTACAAATTTAATTATCAAATTTATTTCCTGCTAATCCTGCTATTAACTTCTCCAAGCAGAAAGATTACCAGTTTGGAGAATAGCACCGGGCATGAATGCCACCAACCTTGATAGAAGCGTGCTGCATTTGCAGGGCAAGTACATTTTAAATGTGGAGGTTTTGCATTTTGCAATATATGGTGTTTATTGGGTTTTGTATTAAGGTTTTATTGCTGTAAACCGTGCAGAGTCACCATTACTTGGGCTGCCATATACATTTCTAGATATGCTTGACTAAAAACGATTCAGGCAAGAAATTAAAATATCTCAACTGGGCTTCCAAAGAGAGAAGAGAAACGAAATTAAAGATTCCTCTACACACATCAAATTTTGCTTCATATGGAATCTCTTGTGTGCGATGAGAGGAATTCTGTGTGAAACACTGTCCACAATCTGGGCATTTGAATGGTTTCTCCCCGGTGTGTAACCTTACATGATTTACAAGGCTAGACCTGATACTGAAAGCTTTCCCACAATCTGGACACTCATATGGTTTCTCCCCTGTGTGAGTCCTCCAGTGTATCAAATGAAATCCTCGCACAACTTATGAATGAACAGTTGATTGTCGGGAGGAAATATCAGGGGCTGGCCAGCCAGCACATACTACCCACGCCAAATCCTTGCTACCAGTTCTCACCTGAATGCCACCACTGATCAAGTCTCATTCATCGAGCACAGGAATAGCTGTTCTCCATGATAATCTATGCTAGACCTTTAGGTCTCTTGAGAATGCACTCATTTCTCCAACTAAACCAAAGAAAAGAGTCGGGGTGGGTGGGAAATGAGGCATAGCAGGCAACCTGAAAGCGCACCTCCCTTTTGGGCTGGTGAAGATTGTTGCCGCGTTTTTAGTCTGGGGGTGATGCAGTGCAGTATAACTCCTCGAAACCTGTCTTGGCAAATGTCTGCTTTGGATGCGCACAGAGGGTTTGCTACTAACCTCCTGCAATCCCGCGCCCTCCCTGTGTCTTCAACAGCTGACACGCGACAATCTGCTGTGTCGCGCAAAGCAGCCGAGGTTGAAAAGCGGGAAATAAAGACCAGTATAGAGCCGGAGCGGGTGGGAGGGCCCAGCACTAATCGTGGGAGCGAACCAGTTCTCACACCGGTTCGGCAGAATAACCACTGGTCTCCCCATATTCTTCTCACCGCCTCCATGGCCTGCTCGCTGCTCTTACAGCGCTTTGCGCAGCACACTTAAACTTAGCGCGAGATGCGCACAGCACCGAGGGCCAGAAAAAGAGGTAAGTAGAGGGGTGCCTCACTCCCGCTCTTGAATACGGAGCGAGTCTCCATGGGCTGCCGTCGCCCTTCTGTTCTCAGGGTAGTAGTCGAGCAGTGAGGGGAGGGGAGGGCAAAGGGCGGGGTCCAGCCAGTGGTGGGATAATCCGACAGGGAGCCACAACAGGGGGACGAAAGAACTTCATTTATCTGAGAACCTGAAATGACTCTTGATTTAAAACATATGCTAAAAAGCACCGAAAGAAAGGACATCAGCAAAAAAAACAGAGAGATGAGAAAGGGAGATAGGGAGAAAGATGAGAGTGAGATGAAATAGATATTTACGACTGAGGGAAGCTTGAAGACTGATGCTTCACCCTACTTACCTTCACAAGATTACCCAGATGCTGCATCATAAAAGTTGATAAAACTCTTGTTTCTATGTGCAGCCTTACCAGCTTCATATCCCTTTAATAGAAGAATGAAATACAAGAGGAAACCTTGAAATGCCCACCCACATCGCTTCCAAACCCCTCTAGATATTATTTTTCCCTCTGTGCTCTTGCAGCTGGAACTGCCAAGATTGCCCTCAGTAAGCAACATGGTTTAACATCTACATGAAACTGCTAGGGGAGGCCATCCATCCTGTCATATCCAAGTACTCCTCAATGTACTTCATTTAGCGACCATTTGAAGTTACAGTGTCATTGAAAAAAAGAGACATGACCATGATTCACACTTAAAGGCCACCGGAGTATTGTCACATGATCAAAATTCAGACCCTGGGCAATTCACTTACCTTTGTGACAGTTGTAGTGTCCTGAGGTCATGTGATCCCCTTTGGTGGCTGACCTGGTGCACAAACTGGAACTCCTCCCGTGCTCACAATTCTTACTAGAGGAGACCATACCTGGGGAGGGGCTTTGCACACAAGATTCTTCTCGTGGACCAATTGTGCCCTTTCCTGGACCGGGATGCATTGCAAAGCGGGGGTCACTCTTGCCTTGGCCGCCTCCTGTTTGAATCCCTGAAGTGAACCACTAGAAACTTCAACTGGTGCAGAACACAACAGCGTACACAATCATGGAGGCCCCTAAGTTGCCCTTGCAATATCTTTGAGGTGAGAGCTACACAGGATTCGTTTAAGGTGGAATTCAAGCTCATCATCTTTAAAGCTCTTTATTATAGCAATAGCAATCAGACCTACATGCCACTTATATACCACACTATGCTTTGAACACTCTCGGTTTACAGTGTCAGCACATCGTCCCCAACAATCTGGGTCCTCATTTTACGGATCTCAGAGTGACAGTAGGCTGAGTCAACTTTGAGACATACCAGGACCAGATTCCAGGCTGTGGGAGAGTCAGCCGGCAATTGGCATCCTAACCACTGAGCCAACAGGGCACCTGTCATTATTTTCTCCCCTTTATTTTTCAGATAGGAGCTAGGAAGAGAGCCTTGCCTGTTGCAGCCTGTTGCAGCTCCTGCCGTAGGAGACACTCTTCCCTCTTAAATTTGGCAGGCCTTTACCCTCCTAGTGCTCCATAAAGCAAATAAAAACTAGCTTTTCCCCTAAACATTGGGAGAAGCAGCAGTGAGGACTGCACATCAGAAGGTGGATCGAAACCAGGTTTTTGTTTTTATGCATTTGGTTTTAATACAGTTTTAAAGTTAATTATTGATTGGGAGCCAGCCAGAGTTGGTTCTAACACGGGAAGCTACATAAAAATATTTTAAATAAATCAGTGGAAGAAGAAATGAATGAATTTGCTGAGGCAAGTGGCTTGAGGCAAGTGGCTTGAGGCAAATGAAGGTCTCTACATTTATTAATACATGTTAAATGTGGTGCCTTTGCATTTTGCCATTTGAAATATATATGGGGTTATTCGTTTGTGTATTAAGGTTTTATTGCTGGAGTCTGTATTAAGGTTCTATTGTGCAGTCACCATGAGTTTGGCTGCCATATAAATTTTCATGCTAAGTAAAAATACATACATACAGGTTTATATCCCCCGTATTATATGTAGAAATTGTTAGGAATATAAGTCACCTAACAGTGATTTGGGTTGGAAATATATAAACCAGGATAGACATTTTAATACTGTATCTTTAAGAAAATGTAAAAGTGTAATTGGGCATGGTTTCTCAAACGGCCATAAAATGGATCCAGAAACCTGGGTTGTCTTAATCTTAGTCTTAGTCTCTGAAGAGAGTGTGAGTGAGTCTGTTTCCTTCTGTTGGAGAGTATTGCCGTTCCTCGACTGCTATTCTTGGATTTGATGTAAGCCTGTTACTGAACTGTTTTTTGACACTGGACTTTGTTATTGGATTATCCCTGGACTGAAAACTGACTGATCTTAACCTGTGAATGACTTTTTGAACTTTGCTTAAACCTTTATCGAAAGTAAAAAAACCCTACATTTACTGTACAGTGTATCTGTGTGCTGTGTATTATTCAAACACTTCTCTCAAATATGTCTCCCTGTATGCAATCATTCTCCTAACGGGAAATTACCTCAACAGAAATAACTCAACTCAACAAACATACTTAATAGAACTCCAAACCCGCTTTCTCTGACCCAGCAATGGCAGTTCCCCTTGACTCTGTGAAACGGAACGAACGCATTGTGCCGAACTAAGGAAGCTCAGATATCCTCCCTCATGTGTAATAATGACGGATGCTTGACTAAAAAGAATCATGTAAGAAATTAAATTAACAATTTCTCAGCTGGGCTTTCAGTAAGAAACAAAAAAAAATTCAAGATTTCTCTAAACACTGTCCACAATCCGGACATTTGAATGGTTATTCTCCTATGTGTAACCTTACGTGATTTAGAAGGCTAGTCCTATAAGTGAAATCTTTCCCACAATCCGGACACTCATACGGTTTCTCTCCTGTGTGAGTCCTCTTGTGTATCACCAGGTTGGAACTCTGACTGAATGTTTTCCCACAATCTGGACACTCATATGGTTTCTCTCCTGTGTGAATCCTCTGGTGTCTCCCCAGATGGGAATTACGCTTGAAACATTTCCCACAATCCAGACACTCATATGGTTTCTCACCCGTGTGAGTGCTCTTGTGTCTCTCCAAATGGTAATTACGCTTGAAACTTTTCCCACAAACTGGACACTCATATGGTTTCTCTCCTGTGTGAGTCCTCTGATGTTCTATAAGGGAGGAATTCCGACTGAAACTTTTCCCACAATCTGCACACTCGTATGGTTTCTCTCCTGTGTGGGACCTCTTGTGTATCACTAGGTAAGACTTATTAATGAAGCTTTTCCCACAATCTGGACACTCATATGGTTTCTCTCCTGTATGAGTCATCTGGTGTTCTATTAAGGAGGAATACCGACTGAAACTTTTCCCACAATTTGGGCACTCATACAGTTTTTTTCCTGTGTGAGTCCTCTGATGTTCTATAAGGGAGGAATTCCGACTGAAACTTTTCCCACAATCTGCACACTCGTATGGTTTCTCTCCTGTGTGAGTCCTCTGATGTTGTATAAGGGAGGAATTCCGACTGAAACTTTTCCCACAATCTGCACACTCATATGATTTCTTTCCTGTGTGGAACCTCTTGTGTATCACTAGGTAAGACTTATTAATGAAGCTTTTCCCACAATCTGGACACTCATATGGTCTCTCTCCTGTATGAGTCATCTGGTGTTCTATAAGGGAGGAATTCCAACTGAAACTTTTCCCACAATTCAGGCACTCATACGGTTTTTTCCCTGTGTGAGTCCTCTGGTGTATCACCAGGTCAGAATTGCAAGTAAAACCTCTCCCACAATCTAAACAATACAGTTTTTCTCCTGTATGTGTGGTCTGGTGTTTCACCAAGTGGGATTTGTGATTGAAACTTTTCCCACAATCTGGACACTCATATGGCTTCTCACCCGTATGAGTGCTCTTGTGTCTCTTCAGATAGTAATTACGCTTGAAACTTTTCCCACAATCTGGGCACTCATATGGTTTTTCTCCTGTGTGAGTCCTCTGGTGTTCTATAAGGGAGGCATTCCGACTGAAACCTTTCCCACAAACAGGACATTTATACGGTTTCTCTCCTGTGTGTGTTGTCTGGTGTTCTACCAGGTGGGAATTTTGACTGAAACTTTTCCCACAAACAGGACATTCAAAGAGTTTCTCACCAGTGTGAGTCCTCTCATGATTCACCAGATTGGAATGAGTGGTAAATCTTTTGCTACATTGAGAGCAATGGTAGGGCTTCTCTCCAGTATGTGTTCTTGCATGAATCACGAGGAAGCTTTTCCGAGAAAAGGTTTTGCCACAATCCAAACATTTATATGTTTTTTCATTGGGTGTATCCTGTTGTGTATGATCAGATGTGATCTGTAATCTGTGTTTTTCCCACATTAGGCACTCTGTGGGGGTTTTCCCAACACTGTTATGTTTGGATCCTTGAGGCAGAGAAAAATATTTCTGATCTCTTGCCTGGTGGTTATTTAATTCAAGCCACTCTTTCCTTCCTCAAAGGCTTTTATTAATGCCTGCCAATTTTGGCTATACATGGAACCTTTTTCTTCCTACTGACTTCAACTTGTTCCTCACTTTTTCTTTCTTTAAATATTATCGTCCTTGATTTCTCATTTAATATTTTTCTTCAGTTAGGGGTGCTCTACTTTTTCCAGCTCAAAACTTTGTACTTGTTAACTCTTTCCCTTGTCTCTTTCCCTTGTCTGCTGAGTTTTTAAACTTTCCAGTGGAACTGGAAAATATTTTGTATAATGGCTTATTTTGCACTATAATGCTGCTCCTCATTCTCTGTTGTCCAGTGTGCTCTTCTTGGCATCCTCTCTCTCTGTAAGATTAATATAAATGGGTTAGTTTCATTATTGTTTAAACTGGCTGCAGGACATGTGAAAGTAGCGGAGGGAAACCCCCGCCCCGTCACATATATTAGCATGAAAAAAGAAACACAAAACTTCTATTTTAACCTCTAATATTAATTATGATTGATTTGGCATATAGAGGCGTAACAAAACCCAAGTTCAAATATCGATGCCATCATAATATTCTCTTTTTCAATCAATCAGAATAGAGTTGAAAGGGACCTTGGATGCCTTCTAGTCCAGCTCCCTCCTCAAGCCGTTGTATGGCGTATGCATCACTCCTTTTTGGTTAGGAACATTCCCCCTGAAGACAGGCTGTAGCGGCAGTCTTTAATGGCTGCCTCGAAGACAGGAAGCTATCCGGGAACTAAGTGTGTGCAGGAGTGGTGAGTGGTGAATGATGTGTGGACCAGGTGAATATTCAGAATTTTAAAAGGTAACCCTGGAAAATTGAAAAAAGAGTCCTCGTTAACAATTGTAGAAGCAGCGATTTGAAAGAAAGAGGAAAATTGGTAAAGGCAAAGAAATTGGACTTGGAAAAGATATAAAGTTCTAAACGGAAGTGATATTACTCAGGAAAGATTATAGTAGGTTGAGAATTTGAATTGAATGACTACACAGAAATTGGCATTTAATTAGGCATTGATTAAAATGCTGGAATTGATTATAATTTAAAGAAATAGTAGCTAATGATTGTAAATTAGCAGTCAATACAAGCTTTAAAAAAGCAGAAACAAAAAGGTGGAAAGTGAAAACTGATGTAAGACTGGCACCTAATGACAAAGGAAAATTCTTTTTTAATCCACAATAAAGAATAAAAATAAAAAGGAGAAAACCCAATAATAATAATGATAAAAAAGAACAAAGCAAAAGAAAGATTTCTTCAGGTTCTTCACACCTTAATCCAGTTAGAAAATCTCAATTAAAAAAAAAAAGGGAACCAAAATAATCCAAGAGCATAGATGGAAAAAGCAAAAATCCCAATGGAAAAGGGAAAAAAAATAAAAATAAAAATGAGAGATTCTAAGGCTTCCCCTTTAAAATAAAAGGTAAGAATAAAAATATTGCTAAAATAAAAGTTTACAGTAATGCTGGTAAGGAGGGGTAGCGGAACTAAAAAAAGATAAAAAAAAGAAACAACACACTGCACTTTGTTTAATTGTCCAAGGCTCTTGTTATGACTCTCTTCTCTTCTCTTCTCAAGCTTCAAAGCCAAACCTCAAATATTAAATTGTTGATAGAAGTCCAGAAGAGCACCTGTAATAATATTCTGCCGCGCTCTTCCCTCTATCTTATCAAGTTAAAATGTCCTTGAGAAGAAGTCTTTCACAGTTCTCTCCAAGTAAAATATTTTCAAGCCTCTAGTTGGCAGTGTTACAAAGTTTCTTAATTCTCACTTTCCCCCTCCTCCCAGGAAAACATAATTGGATAATCCACAGAAATGGATAAACTAAGTCTAGGACTAAATAATAAAGAACTATCAGAGTACTATGTGAGTTGGAACTGTCGGTATGAGTGGATAGACCGAAGATAGACCGTATAATAATAATATTAATAAATTGTAAATGAGGAGGAGTGACAATTGTAGTAATTAGATATTCACACTAAAGATTAATTGCAAATATGCCACAAAATGATGAGAAAAATAAGAAACCACAAACTGTTAAAAATGTAATCGTTTTTAATTATTTACCCTTTTTTCTGTTTTTCTTTCCTTTCGCAATCTCTCTGTATGTGTTACCTCTATATTTTAACTGTAAAATTTAATAGTTTATTTTTTTAAAAAAGAATTCTATTTAAGACACAATTTTGTGGTGAGGAAAGTGAATGTGGAGTAAGAGAAACCAAAATGATGGTATTGCTATTAATTTTATATAATGGACTAAATGGGAATGAAATAAAAAATATAATTTGCCATATAAGTGTAATTGGAAGAATAAAAAGTATGAAAATTAAAAATGATTATAATATTACATAAGAATTTAAAATAAATTAGATAATAATTAGTAAGGTGACGAAGAGAATGAATAGAGCATGGAAATCAAAAATTATAATACTGTTATTAATATTTACAATTGGTTATATAAATGCTTTTGGAATAAACATATGATTTATTATGTAATAGGGAAAGAATACCATGTAGGACCATATTGGCAGAAAAAGAAATATATGCATATATAATAGTAAATAGGAGATCATTGTAGTTAACATAGGATGTAGTAACTAAAAATCGCTATCTTGATATGTGTTTTTTTTCTTTTTATTATTTTTAATTTGTTATATATTGGGTTTAATGGAATAAAAAGGGGAGAATATATAAAATAAAAATAGGTGGCAAGATTAAATTGACATTGAAAGGGGATAAATATTGGATAATATATTTTAGGATGACACTTTTTTTTCTGTCCAGAAATGGTCCAGAAACATGAAGTGATAAAACATATTAAAACAAAAACGGAATAGGTAATGATATGGTATGAAACTGGATAAGAAAGCTGAAAGTGTAATTATGAGATATGTAAACCTGGGATCACATTGTTCACTCAAAGAGATGTTTAAAGAATAAAAAAATGGGGAGGAAATATTTTGGCTTGGGCAAATACACTCATATATTCATATATTAGCACAGAAACACACACCTATGAATGTATGCAATCTATGCGTATCTTGGTGTGCAAAATGTCCCAAAGTGCATTCGCTCCAGTTCTTTGATCTTAGTTCAGAGGAGGGAGGGGAGGGGATGCTAATAGAGGAAACGGTGCCCGACTCCTAGTCGGGACACAAAGCATCCTCCACTTTGCCCACGAAGCTCCTCGCTTGCCAGGAAAACCCCAGGTCAGCCACGTCACAAGGAATCAAGAGGGACGTGGAAGCTGGTGCTTAAAATGCGGGTTTAAGAAATACGAAATAAATGGTCTTTTTTTTTAAAGCTCCCAGCAGAAAATCTCAGGCAGGAGTTTTAAGTCCTGCAGCCCCGGAGGGGCTGAATATGCAGCAGCAGCCCACACGTTTCAGCCTCGTTGCTTCCTCTCCTGCTTCCCCGCCGTGGAAGAACCCAAAGAGCCCGACTTGCTCCCGGCTTCTCCTCCGACCTGCCCTCCACTCACCTCCCAGGAGCCGCTTCGACCCACCCGAGCAGCACAAGAGGCTCCGCCGACGCCATCACCCTCCCGTGGGGTGATGAGCCGGAAGAGGAAGTTCCTCTGCCCTCTACATCCTCTCTAGCAATTCACCAATCTATCGTTTCAACCCGTTAAAGCTCAGCTTCTGCTCAGTCGCCGCTTTACCGTGTTGTTTCTCTGTAGCGCGCCATCTAGCGACATAAGGCGGAAGAACACGCTCGTTCTAGCCTAAAGGAGTTTGAAGATGTTCCCATTGATTCCGGGCTTCCTTAAGTGTCAATCTCTTCCTATTTGACTCCCATCGAGTTCATCAGTAGCTTTTGCCCCGGAGGATCCATCCCAATTTTTTTTCTTTCTGGTCCCCCGGAGAGGGCACTGCTTGTCCCATGAGCCCGAAGCTTTGTATGCCAGGAAAGCTGCTTTTGGGGGGTGGGTGGGAGTCTAGAAATGACATGCAAATAGGAAAAGAGAAACTGCACCTCCCTTGGTTCCAGACACTTTTTCCTCTTGGGATGTGTGTGTGCAGGGTAACTCCTGAGAACCTGCCTCTGCAAAACAGCAAATCTGTTAAGACTGTAGCTTGTCTCTTCTGGGATTTTATTTTCTCTTACTTCCCAATTTAGCTATCAAGCCTGGTATTTCTTATTAGGGCCCCATCCTTGGTTATCAATGGATCATCCGGGGGCCGATTGGTGTTGCACCACCCCTATTTCTCTTCCAAACTCAAGAAAGGGCTGGAAGAGTAATTCCCCTCCCTTCTGGACAGTTACCATCCTGGGTGGCTTTATGCCTTCTACAGTGTCAGAATATTGTCCCCCAAAATATGGGTCCTCGTTTTACCAATCTCAGAAGGATGGAAGACTGAGTCAATTTTGAGCCCAGTCAGGACTGAACTCCAAGGCTGTGGGCAGTCAGCTGGCGATACTGCACTCTAACCACTGAGCCACCAGGGCATCACACGATTGTCCCACCTTTATTGTTCTTGCATCCATCTGTTCTACCAGGTCAGATAGGGTGGCTACGCTCCTAGCCCCTTCCCTTAAATATTGCCATCTGATAGGAGCTAGGAAGTGAGCCTTTTCCATTGCAGACTCTTTCCTATGAAACACTCTTCTCCCTGAAGTTTGGCAGGCCTTTATCCTCCTGGTCATCCGTAAAGGAAGAAAGCTCTAGCTTTTCAGCTAAGCACTGGGTTAATAAGAAGAGAGGACCGCATATCAGAATCTTGAATTTAAATAAGGTTTTTGTTTTTATGCATTTGGTTTTAATATGGTTTTTAAGTTGATTATTGATTGGGAGTCAGTCAGGGTTTGTTATAAAATGGTTACATAAGTATTTAAACAAATCAGAGGAAAAAGATGAATCCCCCAAATGGATGCACTTTTGGCTGTCCTTGTGCAAGTTCCTTCAAACATTCTGCAAATTTAATTATCAAATTTATTTCCCGCTAATCCTGCCATTTTCTCCAATTTAACTCCTTTCAAGGAGAAAGATTGCCAGATTGGAGAAGGAATAGCACCAGGCATGAATGTAGTTAGTAAGGCCAGGAGGCCTGGTTAACCTCTGATTGGAACAAAAGCAAGAATCACCTTTTTGGAATTCCCAGACCATCCAAATGCCATCGATCTTGATAGAAGTGTGCTGCATTTGCAAGGCAAGTACATTTTAAATGTGGAGGTTTTGCATTTTGCAATATATGGCATTTATTGGGTTTTGTATTAAGGTTTTATTGCTGTAAACCATGCAGAGTCACCATTACTTGGGCTGCCATATACTGTACATTTTCATTTTTCATGCTAAGTAAAAATACAGAATAGAACAGAATAACAAAGTTGGAAGGGATCTTGGAGGTCTTCTAGACCAACCCCTTGCTCAAGCAAGAGACCCTAAACTATTGTGGTATACATATACATACATACAGATACATATATACGTGTTTATATCCCCCTGTATTATATTTGGAAATAAGTAATGTGGAAAACATAGCTAACAGGGCTCCAAACTCGCTTTCTCTGGTCCAGCAATGGCAGATCCCCTTCACTCCGTGAAAGGGACATCCTGCACTGCGCCAAAAAAGGAAGCTTAGATGAGATTAGAGAAAGGAAAGGAAAGCTTGATATTTTCTGAATAATCATTTCCTCTGGTGGAGTATGTTTCCAGCATTGTGCGAAAGCCAGTCTAGCTGCTGTCAATATAAGTGCCCAGTATTATTATTATTTTTTTTGCCAGAAGCGACAACTAAATGAAAGACCTTCCTTTTGGGGGCTGATGGGAGTCTAGAAATGAGGTGCACATAGGGAGAGCACCTCCTTTGGTTTCTATAGCTTTTCTTTTGTGTGTGTGTGTGTGTGTGTGTGTGTGTGTGTGTGTGCGCACATGCGTGCAGGATAGCTCCTGAAAACATGCCTCTGCAACTTAGAGAAGCTTGACGCCTTGTCTCTGCTGGGGTTTTAGTTTCTTTTCCTTCCATGTTTAGCTAACCAGCATGGTATACCCCCATGATGGCGTACCTTATGGCATATGTACCACATGTGGCACGCAAAGCCATTTGTACCGGCACGCAAGCCGCAGGCAAACTTACCTCACTGCGCATGCGCGCGCTTCCCAGCTGAATTTCGGTCACCCAGAGGCTTGAGAACAGCTTCTGCGGACTTTGCAGGCCGAAAAATAGGCCTGTTTCATCACTTCCTGTAATACCGGAAGTGACAAAACAGGCCTATTTTTCAGCCTACAGGGGCTGCTGAAGCTGTCCTCAAGCCTCTGGGAGGCCAAAAATCAGCTGGGAGGCACAGTGCAGGCAAGGGGGTGGCATGGGGCATGCATTGCCTTCTGGGTGCTGGCATGTGAGCGCATGCACAATTTTTGCCACAAAAACCCCAAAAGGTTAGCCACCACTGGTATATCCTATTGGTCCT
Source organism: Pseudonaja textilis (assembly GCF_049901715.1). NCBI lineage: Eukaryota > Metazoa > Chordata > Lepidosauria > Squamata > Elapidae > Pseudonaja > Pseudonaja textilis. The sequence goes on from NC_141991.1 coordinate 1,194,160, forward strand.
CCATCCCTTCTTAGCAATTCAAAGTCTAGCCTGAATTGTCTATATAGATTCTCAGTCAACCAAGTCATGATATCAATGGATTTCCAGAAAAACGAAAGGAAGCATTTCACTTCATTTTGAAATGCGGACAACAGAGTCATCTCCAACAGCCTGCACCTGTCTTGAACAACAAAGGGACACAGGACAAAAAACATCATGTGGCCATGAAGGCTCCACGCCCATTTGCATGACTCACGTGACACTGAGGACACAGATAAACCTCCAGGTGGCCTCCAAGACTCTCCAAAAGAATGCAAATGGCAAGCTTATTTGCAAGGAATAGAAAACCACTCCAGTCAGAGCTGAAGTGTCTTGAATGATAACTGAAATGTCTTCAAAGAAAAACCTGAAATTCCAGTTGCCTCCTGATAAAGCACCTCTAGCACCAATTGCTGGTGCTACCCAAGAACCACCCCTATTTCTTTTCCATGTCAGGAGAGGACTGGAAGAATAATTTCTCTCCTTCTGGACAGTTGGCATCCTGATGGCTTTATGCCTTCAACAGCAGTTTTTTCTATGCATAATAAAATCACGACAGGTTTTCCTAGCAGAGCAGCTCAAGGCATTGCTGCAGATTCAGATCATTTCTAACTGCAGCTGAAGAGGGCAATGAAAGGTTGGCAGCCTGGGACTTCAACTCGCCCTCTGCTTGTGGCTCTGACTTTGCCACCTGGAGAAAGGGCTGTGCAGGAGGAAAGACACCTGGGCCCTTTTCAGTCTGGTGGGGAATGCAATGGTGTGGGAGTATGCCAAATGTCAAAGAGTTTGTATTTTGCTATTGGCTATATATGTGGTTTATTGATTTCTGTATTAAGGTTTTATTGCTGTAAGCCATTTGGAGTCACATTGATTTGGGCAGCCATACAACATTTCTTAATAAATAAAAATACATACATACATAAGGTAAACGTAAGGTTCCTCCACACATGCGTGCTAGTTTCTGGCAATGCTCATCTCAGTTTCTTAGCGGAAGAGCCAATATTGTCTCCATAGTCATGAGGCTGGCGTGACTAAACACTGAAGGTTACCTTCCCACCAAAGTGGTCACTATCTTCCTACCTTTTTCTACGTGATTCGAACTGCTAGGTTGGGAGAATATCCCACCTTAATTATATGTAGAAATAACACAAGGTGGCAAACATAATTAATGGAAATCTAACCGCCTTTTCTCTGGCCCAGCTTGATGCAGTGAAAGGGAACAACCACACAACCCTAGAGAAAAGAAGCTCAGATCTCCTCCCTCATGTTTGATACTAAAATATTTTTGCCTAAAAAGAATGAGGCAAAAAATTAAATGGTAAATTTCTCAACTCGGCTTCCAAAGAGAAAAGAGAAACAAAATTCAAGATTCCTCCACACACATCAAATTTTGCTTCATATGGAATTTCTTGTGTGCAGTAAGAGAGGAATTTTGTGTGAAACATTGTCCACAATCTGGGCATTTGAATGGTTTCTCCCCGGTGTGTAACCTTACATGATTTATAAGGCTAGACCTGATACTGAAATCTTTCCCACAATCTGGACACTCATATGGTTTCTCCCCTGTGTGAGTCCTCCAGTGTATCACTAAGCCAGAATTCCGAATGAAACTTTTCCCACATTCAGGACACTCATATGGTTTTTCTCCTGTGTGAATTCTCTGGTGTTTAACCAGATAGGAATTCTGACTGAAACCTTTCCCACAAAATAGACACTCATATGGTTTCTCTCCCGTGTGAGACCTCTGGTGTAACATCAGATGAGAATTCTGACTGAAACTTTTTCCACAATCCGGACACTGATACAGTTTCTCCCCTGTGTGAATTCTCTGGTGTATCACCAAGTCGGAATTTCTAATGAAACTTTTCCCGCACTCGAGACATTCATATGGTTTTTCTCCTGTGTGAGTCCGTTGGTGTATCACTAGGGTAGAATTCCAATTGAAACTTTTACCACAATCCAGACATTCATATGGTTTCTCTCCTGTGTGAGACCTCTGGTGTACTATCAGGTGGGAATTCCGATAGAAATCTTTCCCACAATCTGGACACTTATATGGTTTCTCTCCTGTGTGAGTCCTACGGTGTTGCACAAGGTGGGAATTTCGAATGAAAGTTTTCCCACAGTCCAGACATTCATACGGTTTTTCTCCTGTGTGAATCCTCTGGTGTATCACCAGGTCAGAATTCCAATTGAAACCTTTTCCACAATCAGGACATTCAAATGGTTTCTCTCCCGTGTGAATCCTCTGGTGCGTGAGCAGTTTGGAATTCCTACTAAAAAGTTTCCCACAATCCAGACACTCATATGGTATCTCTCCAGTATGCATCCTCTGATGTATCACCAGGTTGGCATTCTGACTGAAACTTTTCCCACAATCAGGACACTCATACGGTTTCTCTCCTGTGTGACTCCTCTGGTGTATCACCAGCTTGGAATTCTGCTTGAAACTTTTCCCACAATCGGGACACTCATATGGTTTCTCTCCTGTGTGTGTCCTCTGGTGTAACACCAACTTGGAATTCTTCTGGAAACTTTTTCCACAATCTGGACACTCATATGGTTTCTCTCCTGTATGAATCCTCTGGTGTTCCACCAGGTGGGAATTCCGACTGAAACATTTCCCACAGTCCGGACATTCATATGGTTTTTCTCCAGTGTGAGTCCTCTGGTGTATTTCCAACTCGGAATTCCAATTGAAACCTTTCCCACAATTTGGACACTTATATGGTTTCTCTCCCGTGTGAGTCCTCTGATGTATCACAAGCTTAGAATTCTGCTGGAAACTTTTCCCACAATCCGGACACTCATATGGTTTTTCTCCAGTGTGAGTCCTCCGGTGAATCATCAGGTTTGAATTCTGACTGAACCTTTTCCCACAATCTGGACACTCATATGGTTTCTCTCCCGTGTGTGTCCTCTGGTGTATCACCAGCTTGGAATTATGCAGAAAACTTTTCCCACAATATAGACACTCATATGGTTTCTCCCCATTGTGAGTGTTTTTGTGTATCAGCAGATTGGTGTGCATGCTAAATCTTTTGTCAGATGAGGAGCACTGGTAGTTTCTCTTCAGTATGGGTCCTTCCACGAGTCACGAGAGACCTGTTCTGAGTAAAGCTTCTGCTGAACTCCAAACATCTATATGGCTGTTCACAGGGTACATCAGCTTATTCATCAATCAAATGTGATCTGCCATCTTTGTTTTTTCCAAAATACGTAGTCTGTGAGGGGTTTGGGGATCTTTGAGGTAGAGAAAAATATTTTGGATCGCTTGCCTGGTGGTTGTTTAGTTCAAGCCATTCTTTCCTTCCTCAAAGCTTTAATTAATGCCTGCCAACTTTGGCTATACATGGAACCTTTTTCTTCGCACTGACTTCAAGTTGCTCCTCACTTTTTCTTTATTTAAAAATTAACCTCCTTGATTTCTCATTAAATGTTTTTTTTCAGTTCCATGTGCTCTATTTTTTCCAGCTCAAAATTTCTTTTGTTGTTATTCTTTCCCTGATTTGTTGAGGAGGAAGAGTTTTAAAAATTTCCAGAGGAATTGGAAAATATTTTGATTCTTTATTTTGCACTTTAATGCTGCTTCTCATTCTCTGTTATCCGGAGTGCTGTTCTTGGCATCCTCTCTCTCTGTAAGATTAATATAAATGGATTAGTTTCATTATTGTTGAAAAATGGCTGCAGGACATGTGAAAGCAAGAAAAAAACCTCATCCCAAATATTAGCATGAAAAAACAAACTAAAAAAATTCTATTTTAACCCCTAATGTTAATTATGATTGATTTTGGCATACAGAAGGCTAACAAGATCCATATTCAAATATCACCACCATCATAAAATTCTCTTTTTCAATCAGTCAATCAGAATAGAGTTGAAAGGGATCTTGCTTCATCATATCAGGGTATAACATTACACTTAAATTTTTGGCTATACACACATATGAACACAGAAACACACACCTATGAATGGATGTAGACAATCTAGGCGTGTTCCGTTGTGCAAAATGTCCCAAACTGCATTCGCTCTAATTCTTTGATCTAAATTCAAAAGGGGGGGGGACGCTAATAGAGGAAACGGTGATCAACTCCTACTCGAGATACAAAGCATCCGTTTTGCCTATTAAGCACCTCGCTTGCCAAGAAAACCCCGGGTCACTAAAATGAAGGGTGAGGAAAATGAACAGAAATATGATAAATATATAAATATTTCTTTCAATCTCCCACATCTCTCAGCAGAAAATCACGGGCAGTTTTAAATGATGCAGCATAAGGATAATAAAATTTGGGGACAGAAAGGATATACAACAGCAGCCCACATCTTTTCAGCCCTGTCCCTTCGCTGCTTCCAGGCCGTGGAGGAACTCAAAGGGCCCGACTTGCTCCCGGCTTCTCCTCCGACCTGCCCTCCACTCACCTTCCAGGAGCCGCTTCGACCATCCAAGCAACACAAGAGGCTCCGCCGACGCCATCAGCCTCCCGTGTGCCTTTCGCCTCCGCCCCTTTACAACCTCTCTAGCAATCCAGTACTCTATCTTTTCGACCCGTTCTATCTCATCCTTTCCCCTTTCCCTAGAATAACTCAGTCGCCGGTTTACCGCGTGTAATTTCTCTGTAGCGCCATCTAGAGACATAAGACGGAAGAACATGCTCATTCTACCTGAAGGCATTTAAAGGTGTTCTCATTGCTTCCGGGCTTCCTTAAGTGCCATCAAGTCCTATTTGACTCCCATCGAGCTCATCGGTAGCTTTTCTCTCTTGAGGATCCATCCCCAAACCTTTTCTTTCAGGTCCCTCAAGAGGACACTCCTTGTCCCTGGAGCTGAGCCCGAAACTTCCGTTTGCCAGAAGCGGCAACTAAGCCAAAGAAAAGCACCCTTTTCGGGGAGGCAGGGGGCTAGAAATGACGTAAAAATAAGAAGGGAGAAAGTGCACCTCTCTTGGTTTCAGCCACTTTTTCCTGGGGGTAGGTGGGGGGAGTGTGCAGAATTACTCCTGAAAACCCACCTCTGCAAAGCAGCAAACCTTTTAAAACTGTAGCTTGTCTCTTCTGAAATTTTATTTTCTCTTACTTCCCAATTTAGCTATCACGCCTAATATTCCTCATTGGTGCCCCATCCTTGGTTATCAATGGATATTCTGGGGCCAATTAGTGTTGCAACCTGAGAACCACCCCTATTTCTTTTCCAAGCTCAAGAGAGGGCTGAAAGAGTCATTCCTCTCCCTTCAGGACAGTTAGCATCCAGGAAGGCTTTATGCCTTTCAAAAGCACTTTGCTATGCATAAGAATATGTCATGCAAAGGCCATGCCCACCCTGGCTTTGCAAAAGCAAAAAAATGTTGTGATTTGTCATAATCCAGCCCCTGACATGATCAAGTTTGACACCTGTGCCCTGTACCATTTCAGACAGGTGGCTTTTGTCCAAGTCTTTTCCAATGATGAAGTATCTACAGCTTTGGAAGGCAAGCTGTTCCATTGGTGACATGTTCTGCTTCTTCTTGTTTCTAGGTTGGTTCTCAACTTGATGAGCTTCCATCCATCGTTTCTCGTCTTTCCTTCTGGTGCTTTAGAAAACAAGTTTGAGGCAGCCCTTCAATTACTGGAATACTGCTATCACGTCACCCCTAGTCGTTCTTTTCTCTAGACTGGTCATACCTAACTCCTGCAACTGTCCTTCATATGTTTTAGTGTCAAGGCCTTTAAATTTTACTCTCCAGGCCTTTAAAGATTAGTGTTGCCTATTTTCCAGCAGAAGATGACAGGCAGCATTTTAAAATCAGGCAGCATAATCGTAGAAACATTTGGGAAGATTAAAAAAAATATGGCAACGTTCAGCCTACTTGCTGTTTGTGGAGCAAACCAAACAGCTCTACTTGCCCTGGCTTCTTTTCTGACCTATGCTCAATTCACCTTCCAGCTGCTGCTTTGGCCCTGAGAAGAACACAACTGCAACCCTCCAACATCCTGTGGGTAAGCTGGAAGAGGAAGTTCCTCTGCCCTTGTCCTCGACATCCTTTCTAGCAATATTCCGTTTCAACTCCTTTCCCCTCCAGTTGGATGTTGGATTTCAGCCACCACTGGTGCAGCTATTGGATTGGCAATTTTCTAGGCGAATGGGTTGTTATAGAGCTCTACCTAGTGACACAAGGCTGAAGATAGGCTATCTCTGTCCAATGTTTTAAAGATTTTTTTAAATGAAGTGCCGTTTTCCACTCTTAGCCACAACCATTACTTTTCTCCAGGACAGTCTTGATCTGTCCTTTGGGGTCTAGTAAGGACAACCTCATCATCACTGCCACTGAGCCAGGAGCTTGTTTTGAAGGAACTAAACCAAGGGACAGCATCCTTGGGGGGAACACAATGTGCCATCAGGCAGGGACAAAAAGCACCACCCATGTGGATCACTGAAGACTATTCCAGCCAGTTGTTCATCTTGGGGATGCAGGAAAACTCTCCCAAACTACCTTTGCAATGGACAGAAGCTTAAAGAGTGAAGCCTGACTGTAGAGTTGTAATTGCAGGAATGTTCCTATCTGATGGCAAACCTCAGGTTATGAATGTTTGCAATGCAAATACAACTCAGGCAAACAAAGTCACTAATGTAAAGGAGGATTAGAGAGAGATAAACATATGTTAAACTTTAACTAGAGATAAAAATTGTGTTAATTACTATGCTAAACAGTAACGAAAGTTAAGCAATAACCAAAGTTAACCAATGTTGGAGGATTACTGAAAATGTGTATAAATGCAAGACTAGACTCCAATAAAGTTCATCATGATTCAGTTGATCATGATCAAACACCTCGACTGCCTGTCATTACAACACCTGACCCTGCTTAGCTTCACAAGATTACCCAGTGCTACATTATAAAATTTGATCAAGGTCTTGTTTCTATGTGCAGCCTTAAATGATTGCCACCTTCATTAGATTAATAGAAGAATGAAATACAGGAAAAAAAACCTTGAAGGCCCCACCCACATTGCTTCCAAACCCATCTAGATAGGAGGTATTATTTTTCCACCTGCATTCTTGCAGGGCCCAAATCTCACTAGAGGACAGAATTCCTCTGAACAGCCTTCCCAATTTCCAGAGGGTTTAAGATTCCAGCATTGAGTGTACCCAGGCAGCTTGGCCAAAATATTTGGAGGGCACTAGTTTCTGGAAAGCTGATCGAAAGTGTCCTGCGCTTTAATTGTTGCCTCTCAGTCCCCTCAAAAACCTTTCCACATAGTAAAATGTTATGACTGATTTCCTTTGGCTCCCCAAGATTTAGGAGATGGAAGCACCAGCAGGTCAGAGCCTCCAAGGGAACTAGCTTCACTCCTGGCCAGGGCTGTCTAGGATTTTAAGTCTGCAAATTGCCATGTGCTTCTGTAATTTCCTTAGCATGAAAATCTGCATTAAGTCTAAATGAGTGAGACATATACCCAACAGGGCCTAGAAAAAGAGCACCCGGAAAGCGACTGTCTATATTTGGTAAACAAAACTCACACTTTTCAAAGAAATGTTTGAAAGCACTGTAAAATGAATGGCAGACACAAAAAAGTTTCTGCTTGACACTCATTTTTAAATTAGAAATTTAATATTCAAAACACATAAAAACAATAGAATGTAAGCCACAAACAAGAAACTAGGAAAAACACCTCATTGTTATGCCTTCCCTCCTTTTTTCTATCAGGTAACTCTTATACGCATTCCTGTTTGGGAATTGTGTCCCCTCAGCTAACCAGAAGAAAACCCTTCTTAAAAATGGATCCTGGCCTGAAGTCCATTCCTGAGAGAAATCCAAGCCAACAGGGAAAGACTATGGTATTTCACCAGGCTCAAGGTTGACTCAGTCTTCCATTCTTCCAAGTTTGGAAAAAATGAAGCCCCAGATTATTGGGGACAATATGCTGACTCTGAAAACTGCTTAGAGAGGGCTGTAAAACATTGTGAAGCAATATATAAGTCTAAATACTATTGCCATTGCTGGAGCAGACAGAAAGATAAGACACACAGAACATTATAGGAAATGGATGGAGACAGCTACTAACCAGAGCAGTGTTGGCAAGCCTTTCTTGGAGCGAGTGCCAAAACAGGAGCATGGGTTCGTAGGGGCGCACTGGAAACCGAAAGAGAAGCTCCCCGGCACATGTACAGGGGCAATAGGAAACCAGGAGAGAAGTTCCCCAGCTGTACCAGTTTTTGGTGCTCTTGCGCATGCGACCAGCTGACCGGCACACATGCGTGCCCCAGAACCCAGAGGAGCAATGGGCAACGGCAGGCACGCCGGGAGAGATGGCTCTATGAACCACTTCCGGCATGTGTGCCATAGGTTCGCCATCACAGAACTAGAGGACGGGGAGAGACAGAGTATAAAGTAGACTAGGTACATATGGAGATTAGGATTAGAGAAATGTAAAGGTTCGGAATAAAGATAGTTAAAACTCTATGGAGATTCCCAGGCATCCAGGCCATAATAGTCCCAAAGGTGCTTTTTGAAGATCAACTCTATTTTGTTTTTCTCCTTTTCCTTCTCATTCAAGAAGCCTCTCCAGCTGTGACTGGATGGTGGGGAATGCAATGGTGTGGGAGTATGCCAAATGTGGAGGCTTTGTATTTTGCTATTTGCTATATAAGTGGTGTATTGGTTTCTGTATTGAGGTTTTATTGCTGTAAGCCATCAGGAGTCACATTGGGTTGGGCTGACATACACAATTTCTTAACAAAAATACATGCATGCATACCTACGTATCTATATCCTGCCTTTATTATATATAGAAACAACTCAAGGTGGCAAACATGCCTAATAGAGATCTGAGCACCTTTTCTCTGGCCCAGCATGGAAATTCCCCTCGACTCTGTGAAAGGGAACAACTGCACAACTCCAGAGAAAGGAAGCTCAGATCTCCTCCCTCATTTTTGATACTAAGACATGTTTGACTAAAAACAATTAAGGCAAGAAACTGAATGTTTAATTTCTCAACTGGGCTTCCAAAGAGAGTAGAGAAACGAAATTCAAGATTCCTCCACACACATCAAATTTTGCTTGATATGGAATTTCTTGTGTGCAGTAAGAGAGGAATTCTGGGTGAAACACTGCCCACAATCTGGGCATTTGAATGGTTTCTCCCCTGTGTGTAACCTTACATGATTTACAAGGCTAGACCTGATACTGAAAGCTTTCCCACAATCTGGACACTCATATGGTTTCTCCCCTGTGTGAGTCCTCCAGTGTATCACCAAGCCAGAATTCCGAATGAAACTTTTCCCACATTCAGGACACTCATATGGTTTTTCTCCTGTGTGAATTCTCTGGTGTACCACCATGTCAGAATTGCAATTGAAACCTTTTCCACAATCAGGACACTCATATGGTTTTTCTCCTGTGTGAGTCCTGTGGTGTTTAACCAGATAGGAATTCTGACTGAAACCTTTCCCACAAAACAGACACTTATATGGTTTTTCTCCCGTATGGGACCTCTGGTGTACTATCATATGGAAATTCCTATAGAAACCTTTCCCACAATCTGGACACTTATATGGTTTCTCTCCTGTGTGAGTCCTGCGGTGTTCCACAAGGTGGGAATTTTGAATGAAAGTTTTCCCACACTCCAGACACTCAAACGGTTTTTCTCCTGTGTGAGTCCTTTTGTGTACCATCAGGTCAGAATTGCAATTGAAACCTTTTCCACAATCAGGACATTCAAATGGTTTCTCGCCCGTGTGAGTCCTCTGATGTATCACCAGGTTGGCATTCTGAGTGAAACCTTTCCCACAATCGGGACACTTATATGGTTTCTCTCCTGTGTGAGTCCTCTGGTGTACTACCAGCTTGGAATTCTGCTTGAACCTTTTTCCACAATCGGGACACTCATATGGTTTCTCTCCCGTGTGAGTCCTTTGGTGTATCACCAAGTTTGAATTCTGCTGGAAACGTTTTCCACAATCGGGACACTCATATGGTTTCTCTCCTGTGTGAGCCCTCTGGTGTTCCACCAGGTGGGAATTCCGACTGAAACATTTCCCACAATCCGGACACTCATATGGTTTTTCTCCAGTGTGAGTCCTGTGGTGTACTTCCAATTCGGAATTCCAATTGAAACCTTTCCCACAATCTGGACACTTATATGGTTTCTCTCCTGTGTGAGTCCTCTGGTGTACCACAAGTTTAGAATTCTGCTGGAAACTTTTCCCACAATCTGGACACTCATATGGTTTTTCTCCCGTGTGAGTCCTCCGGTGTATTACCAGGTTCGAATTATGACTGAACCTTTTCCCACAATCTGGACACTCATATGGTTTCTCTCCCGTGTGTGTCCTCTGGTGTATCACCAGCTTGGAATTATGCAGAAAACTTTTCCCACAATACAGACACTCATATGGTTTCTCCCCATTGTGAGTGTTTTTGTGTATCAACAGGTTGGTGTGCATGCTAAATCTTTTGTCAGATGAGGAGCACTGGTAGTTTCTCTTCAGTATGGGTCCTTCCACAAGTCACGAGAGACCTGTTCTGAGTAAAGCTTCTGCTGAACTTCAAACATCTATATGGCTGTTCACAGGGTAGATCAGCTTATGCATCAATCAAATGTGATCTGCCATCTTTGTTTTTTCCAAAAAAGGCAGCCTGTGGGTTTTTTGGAGATACTTGAGGAGGCGAAAAATATTTCTGATCTCCTGCCTGGTGGTTGTTTCATTCAAGCCATTCAAGCATTCACCAAAGGCTTTAATTATTTGCTGCCAGTTTGGGCTATGCATGGAACATTTTTCTTCGCATTGACTTCCAGTTATTCCTCACTTTTCCTTTAAAAATTAACCTTGGTTTCTCATTAAATGTCTTTTTCAGTTCCATATGTTATATCTTTTCCAGTGCAAAACTTCTTGTTATTCTTTCTGTCGTCTGTCATCTGTTGAGGAAGAGTTTTTAAAATTTCCAGAGGAATTGGAAAATATTTTGATTGTTTATTTTGCTGCTTCTCGTTCTCTGTTGTCCAGCGTGCTCTTCTTGGCATCCTCTCTCTCTCTGTAAGATTAATATAAATGGATTAGTTTCATTATTGTTGAAAAATGACTGCAGGACATGTGAAACAAGGGTGGGATTCAGTTGGTTGTCACTGATTCACCCGAACTATTAGTTAATTGCTTATGCAGTTGTGCGAACTGGCTGAAAATAAAGTGCGAGAGCTTTTTTATCCCTCTCTCTCCTTTCAGTTAATAGCTCCAGGCAGACAGCAAGAACCACTTAACAGTTGCAGCTGAAATGAAGCCAACACATGCTGAATCAAGTCAATAAACAACAGAAACTAACAGGATTACGGCAGGAAAACCGATTAATCATCCATCTAGGGATGGGATTAACCTCTTCCCTTCAGGAAGAAGGACAAGATTACAAACACTTTCATTATAGAGCATTAAGTAACAGTTCTGTGATCAGCTGATACTCCCTGGAGTTCCCCAAGACCTTTTATAGCTGCTGCAGTGTTGGCTACTTCTTGTTTCTTCCTGGGGGAAAAGATACAGGAGGGGACAATGATGCTGCTTGATGATACAGGCTGTGAATTTAATGCATGTGTGGTCCAGCCAGCTGTATTGCTTCTGCTGTAAAGCACCCAATTTAGAACATAGAATAATAGAGTTGGAAGGGTTAATGGCTTTTGTCAGCACGCCCAGGCTTTCAATTAGCATGAGCTGCTGCTCTTAGTTTCCCTCTCAGCTGCTGCATTTGCTTTAGGATTGACTTTTTTTTAAAAAGGGGAATGACTGTTTTAAGTTTTCTGCATTGTTTTAGTGGTCCCTGGCACTGTCCTTTTGGGGTGTACTTCCCTCACTCTTTTTGGAAGCCTCTACTGATGGAGCACCCACAACTTCTGAAGGCAACCTATTTCAGTGATGGCTAACCTTGTCATCGCGCGCCAAATGTGTGCATGCACGCATAATGCAATACACTTGCTCCCCGCTCCCCCTGTGCATGCGTGCAGGATCCCACTGCACGTGTGTGCGGGACCCCCTGTGCTTCACCTCCTGCTCATGCACAGCAGATACCTAAAAATCAGCTGGCTGGCAGGAGTCATCCACACATGTGCAGTGCATCTGTGCTGGAGCAATGACCTGCATGCCTGCAGAGATGGCTCTGTATGTCACTTCTGGTACAGATGCCATAGGTTTGCCATCACAGACCTATTTCATTGGTTGACTAGTCTCACCCTTATGAAATTTCTCCTTAGTTGCTTCTCTTTTTGGTTAGTTTCCATCCATTGTTTCCTCTTGTGCCTTTTGGTGCTTTAGAAACTAGATTGACTCCCTCATTTTTGTAGGAGCCACTCAAGTTTCCGGACAGAATTAATCAATCAGTGGAACAACTTGCATCCAGAAGTTGTAAATGCTCCAACATTGGAAGTTTTTAAGAAGAGATTGGATAATAATTTGTCTGAAGTGGTGTAGGGTTTATTGCCACAGCAGGAGGTGGGATTAGAAGACCTCCAAAGTCCTTTCCAATTCTGTTATTCTATTCTAAATATTGGAACAGTGCTATTTTATTGTGAATTGGACTAAGAAGAAATTTCCTAAGGGTGAAACCAATCAAGTTGGCCATGCCCACCCAGTCATTAGGGCAGAGAACCAGTTGTTAAAATTATTTGAATCCCACCAGTGATGTGAAAGCAGGAAAAAAAATTCCCATCTCATATATTAGCATGAAAACACAAAGACTAAAATTCTATTTTAGTGTTTAATATTAATGATGATTTATTTGGCAGACAGAAGCCTAACAAGATCCAAGTTTAAATATTGATGCAAGATCTCTTTTTCAATCAACCAGTCAAGCAGAATAGAGTTGAAAGGGACCTTGGAGATCTTCTAGTCCCAGCTCCCTCCTCAAGCAGATGTATGGTGTAATATTAGAGGGTAATTTTTTGGCTTGGGTAAATACACTCATGTATTCACACATATGAGCATCGAAATACACACACCTATGAATTCATTCAGACAATCTATGCGTATCCAGTGTGCAAAATGTCCCAAAGTGCATTCGCTCCAATTCTTTTGATCTTAGTTCAGAAAGGGGAGGGGACGCTAATAGAGGAAACGGTGCCCAACTCCTAGTCGGGACACAAAGCATCCTCCGCTTTGCCCATGAAGCTCCTCGCTTGCCAGGAAAACCCCAGGTCAGCCACGTCACAAGGAATCAAGAAGGACGTGGAAGCTGGTGCTTAAAATGCGGGTTTAAGAAATACGAAATAAATGGTGTTTTTTTTTTAAAGCTCCCAGCAGAAAATTACAGGGAGCAATTTTAAATCATGCAGCAAAAGGATAATAAAATCCGGGGAGGGAAAGAATATGCAGAAGCCCATATCTTTCCATTCTTGTCCCTTCGCTGCTTCATGCACCGTGGAGGAAGCCAAAGGGCCGGACTTGCTCCCGACTTCTCCTCCGACCTGCCCTTCACTCACCTCCCAGGAGCCGCTTCGACCCTCCAAGCAGCACAAGAGGCTCCGCCGACGCCACCAGCCTCCCGTGGCTGAGCCGGAAGAGGAAGTTCCCCTGCCCTGTGCCTCCTCTCCTTTGCAACCTCTCTAGCAATCCACTACTCTATCCTTTCAACCTGTTCAATCTCAATCCTCTATACCTGCCTTGGTTCCAGCCACTTTTTCCTCGCGGGTGGCGGGGGGAGCGTGCGGGATAACTCCTGAAAACCCGCCTCTGCAAAGCAGCGAACCTTTTAAAACTGTCGCTTGTCTCTTCTGAAATTTTATTTTCTCTTACTTCCCAGTTTATCTACCACGCCTGGTATTTCTTATTGGTGCCCCATCCCTGCTTAGCAACGGATATTCCAGGGTCAATTGGTGTTGCAACCTGACAACCACCCCTATTTCTTTTACAAGCTCAGGAGAAGTCTGGAAGAGTAATTCCCCTCCCTTCTGGACAGTTAGCATCCAAGCCGGCTTTATACCTTCAACAGCAGTTTGCTATGCGTAAAAAAAATCACGAGAGGTTTTCCTGGCACCGCAGTTCAAGGCATTGCTGCAGATTAAGGTCTTTTGTTAAGTGCAGATGAAGAGGGCAATGAAAGGTTGGCAGTTTTAGGGTGGTTCTGCGTCTACCTCTATACCTGGTTCCAGTCCGTGTGGGTGGAAGAGAGGCCGAGTATGGGCCCTTGAAATATGGGGTGCCCCGGGGCTCAAGCCGTTTGCTGATACTTTTTAAAATCTATATCAAACCGCTAGGGGAGGTCATCCATCCTACGATACCCAATTATGTAGAGGTAGTAATCCTGGACGTAATTCAAATTTCAATCAGGATTCAAGTTGAAATATTGACTCAATCATAAACTTCTTTTTAGGCTTGGAAAGATCACACATATATGCACACGTATGCCCATATAAATACACACGTAAGAATTTATGTATGTAGAAAATGAATGTCTTTCAGTGAGCAAAGTATCCCACGAGGGCACTCTCTCAATTTTTTATATCTAATTTTAGAAAGGTGGAGACACTAACAAATGAAATGGTGCCCGGGATACTTCTCACTTGCCAATAAACACGCCAATAAAATCACAAGGAATGAAGTGTTACGTGAAGAGTGAGGGAAATGGGCAAATATGGAATAATAGCAGGGTACCCGTGTTTCACTACAAAACTATGTGATTCGGCAAATTTTGAGGGGAGGAAAACAAGGGAAAAAAGTTGTGCCAGCATCCATCAGGATTCATCTGGCTAGCGTCCTGTCATTGTGTGAGAGAGTTGAAGTCTGAAGTCTGGTTGGAAACTGAAACAGAATTTGCTGTGTGAGCAAGGAGAAGGCAGCAAGGAGCCTGGGCGTGGCTTAGCTCAACTGCAATTGGAACAGTTTTCTTTTTAGGTGGGGAGGGGTAGTAGAACTCCTTAGCATCAGAGGGTGTTAATAATAATATAGGAAATACTAATGCTCTGATGGTCATTTTGAAAAAGCCTTTCTTAGCAAGCACCTAGAAGCCAAGAGGGAGATATGTGGCAAATTTCAAGTTTGTAGGCTTTACAGTTCTGGAGATTTTCTGATGATACTTGAGTGGTATTTCACTTATATCTATATCTATATCTGTATCTATATACATATACATATATAGACCGCTCAAAAAAATAAAGGGAACACAAAAATAAGACATCCTAGATCTGAATGAAATATTCTTATTAAATACTTTGTTCATTACATAGTTGAATGTGCTGACAACAAAATCACACAAAAATTATCAATGGAAATCAAATTTAGCAACCCATGGAGGTCTGGATTTGGAGTTACACTCAAAATTAAAGTGGAAAAAAACACTACAGGCTGATCCAACTTTGATGTAATGTCCTTAAAGCAAGTTAAAATGAGGCTCAGTAGTGTGTGTGGCCTCCACGTGCCTGTATGACCTCCCTACAATGCCTGGGCATGCTCCTGATGAGGTGGCGGATGGTCTCCTGAGGGATCTCCACCCACACCTGGACTAAAGCATCCCCGAACTCCTGGACAGTCTGTGGTGCAACGTGGCATTGGTAGATGGAGTGAGACATGATGTCCCAGATGTGCTCAATTGGATTCAGGTCTGGGGAACGGGCGGGCCAGTCCATAGCATCAATGCCTTCGTCTTGCAGGAACTGCTGACACACTCCAGCCACATGAGGTCTAGCATTGTCTTGCATTAGGAGGAACCCAGGACCAACCGCACCAGCATATGGTCTCACAGGGGGTCTGAGGATCTCATCTTGGTACCTAATGGCAGTCAGGCTACCTCTGGCGAGCACATGGAGGGCTGTACGGCTCCCTAAAGAAATGCCACCCCACACCACTACTGACCCACTTCCAAACTGAAAATACCAGAACAAAACGGAATACCATACATGTAAGTACCCGCGAAAACTTAAGAAAACATATATATATATATATATAAATCTCAAATTCAGAATACAGCTGGAAGGGTGCTTATAGGTCTTGTAGTTGAACCCCCTGCTCAAGCAAAGGCTCCAAAGGAACCAGCTTCACTCCTGGCCAGGGCTGTCTAGGATTTTAAGTTGCCAATTCCCATGTGCTTCTGTAATTTCCTTAGCATGGAAAGACATATACCCAACAGGGCCTAGAAAAAGAGCACTTGGAAAGGGGCTGTCTATATTTGGTAAACAAATCTAACATGCTTTTCAAAGAAATGTTTGAAAGCACTGTAAAATGAATGGCAGACACAAAAAAGTTTCCTCTTGACACTCATTTTTAAATTAGAAATTTAATATTCAAAACACATAAAAACAATAGAATGTAGGCCACAAACCAGAAATTGGAAAAAATACCTCAGCGAGGACTTCCCTCCTTTTTTCTATCAAATAATTCTTATACACATTCTTGTTTGGGAATTGTGTCCCCTCAGCTAACCAGAAGAAAACCCTTCTTAAAAAGGGATTCTGGCCTGAAGTCCACTCCTGAGAGAAATCCAAGCCAACATTTCCCTTCCACATTTCTCACATCTCGGTGGAACAGGGAGAGTCTATGGCATTTCACCAGGCTCAAGGTTGACTCAGTCTTCCATCCTTCCAAGTTTGGAAGAAATGTTTGAAAGCATTGTAAAAAGAATGACCGTATGTCTGTGCACGCAAAAATGTTTCTGCTTGACACTCATTTTTAAATTAGCCCTTTAATATTCAAAACACATACAAACAATAGAATGTAGGCCACAAACAAGAAACTAGGAAAAATACCTTTGTCATGCCTTCCCTCCTTTTTTCTATCAAGTAATTCTTATACACATTCCTGGCTTGAAGTCCATTCCTGAGAGAAATCCAAGCCAGCATCTTCCTTCCACATTGCTAATATCTGAGTGGAACAGGGAAAGTCTACTGCATATCACCAGGCTCAAGGTTGACTCAGCCTTGCGACCCACATTGTTGGGGACAATAGGCTGACTGTAAACTACTTAGAGAGGGCTGTAAAGCATTGTGAAGCGGTATATAAGTCTAAATGCTATTGCTGGAGCACATAGAAAGATAAAAAACACTTAGAACATTATAGGAAAGGGATAGAGATAGCTACTAACTAGAGCAGTGCTGGCAAACCTTTTAGTGCCAAAACAGGCGCGCCTAAAACTCCCCAGTGCACAAGCGCACAATGGAATCTGAGCTTGTGTTTGCTGTGCGTGCATGCGCACCGACTAATTGGCTTTCTGGTTACTGGGGTGTGTGCATGCACAAAGATCAGCTAGCCAGCGTGCATGGGTGGGCCAGAACCCAGAAGAGCAATGGGCAACGGCAGGCACGCCGGGAGAGATGGCTCTATGAACCACTTCTGGCACGTGTGCCATAGGTTCGCCATCCCAGAACTAGAGGACGGGGAGAGACAGAGTATAAAGTAGACTAGGTACATATGGAGATTAGGGTTAGAGAAATGTAGAGGTTCGGAATAAAGATAGTTAAAACTCTATGGAGATTCTCAGGCATCCAGGCCATAATAGTCCCAAAGGTGCTTTTTGAAGATCAACTCTATTTTGTTTTTCTCCTTTTCCTTCTCATTCAAGAAGCCTCTCCAGCTGTGACTGGATGGTGAGGAGTGCAATGGTGTGGGAGTATGCCAAATGTGGAGGCTTTGTATTTTGCTATTTGCTATATATGTGGTGTATTGGTTTCTGTATTGAGGTTTTTTTTATTGCTGTAAGCCATCTGGAGTCCCATTGGGTTGGGCTGCCATACACAATTTCTTAACAAAAATACATGCATGCATAAATAAGTATCTATATCCTGTTTTTATCATATATAGAAACAACTCAAGGTGGCAAACATACCTAATAGAGATCTGAGCACCTTTTCTCTGGCCCAGCATGGAAATTCCCCTCGACTCTATGAAAGGGAACAACTGCACAACTCCAGAAAAAGGAAGCTCAGATCTCCTCCCTGGTTTTTGATGCTAAGACACGTTTGACTAAAAACAATTAAGGCAATAAATTAAATGTTTCTCAACTGGGCTTCCAGAGAGAAGAGAAACGAAATTCAAGATTCCTCCACACACATCAAATTTTGCTTCATATGGAACTTCTTGTGTGCGATAAGAGAGGAATTTTGTGTGAAACACTTCCCACAATCTGGACACTTGAATGGTTTCTCCCCTGTGTGTAACCTTACATGATTTACAAGGCTAGACCTGATACTGAAAGCTTTCCCACAATCTGGACACTCATATGGTTTCTCCCCTGTGTGAGTCCTCCAGTGTATCATCAAGTCAGAATTCCGACTGAAACTTTTCCCACATTCAGGACATCCATATGGTTTTTCTCCTGTGTGAATCCTCTGGTGTTTAACCAGATAGGAATTCTGACTGAAACCTTTCCCACAAAATAGACACTCATACGGTTTCTCTCCTGTGTGAGACCTCTGATGTACTATTACATGGGAATTCCGATAGAAACCTTTCCCACAAATTGGACATTTATATGGTTTCTCTCCTGTGTGAGTTTTGCGGTGTTCCACAAGGTGGGAATTTTGAATAAAAGATTTTCCACACTCCAGACACTCAAACGGTTTTTCTCCTGTGTGAATCCTCTGGTGTACCACCAGGTCAGAATTGCAATTGAAACCTTTCCCACAATCAGGACATTCAAGCGGTTTCTCGCCCGTGTGAGTCCTCTGATGCATAAGCAATTTGGAATTCCTACTAAAAAGTTTCCCACACTCCAGACACTCAAATGGTATCTCTCCCGTATGAATCCTCTGATGTATCACCAGGTAGGAATTCTGAGTGAAACTTTTCCCACAATCGGGACACTCATAGGGCTTCTCTCCTGTATGACTCCTCTGGTGTATCACCAGCTTAGAATTCTCCTTGAAACTTTTCCCACAGTCCGGACACTCATATGGTTTTTCTCCCGTGTGTGTCCTCTGGTGTACCACCAGTTTGGAATTCTGCTGGAAACGTTTCCCACAATCTGGACACTCATATGGTTTCTCTCCTGTGTGAGTCATCTGGTGTTCCACCAAGTGGGAATTCCGACTGAAACTTTTCCCACAATCCGGACACTCATATGGTTTTTCTCCTGTGTGAGTCCTCCGGTGCCTCGCCAGGTAGGAATTCTGACTGAAACTTTTCCCACAATCTGGACACTCATATGGTTTCTCTCCCGTGTGAGTTCTCTGATGTATCACCAGCTTAGAATTATGCAGAAAACTTTTCCCACAATCCAGACACTCATATTGTTTCTCTGGGGTGTGAGTCCTCTTCTGTATCGCCAGATTGGTTTGCATGTTAAATTTTTTGTCAAAATGGGAGCAGTGGTAGAGTTTCTCCTCCGTATGGTTCCTTCCAGGAATCACGAGAGACCTGTTCGGAGTAAAGCTTCTGCCACACCCCAAACATTTGTATGGCTTTTTACAGGATGGTTCAACTTATGCATCTAGCAGATATGATCTGCAATCTGTGTTGTTCCCATACTAAGAAGTTGGTAGGGATTTTCCAACATTGATATTCTTGGATTCTTGAGGAGGCCAACAATGTTTAGGATCTCTCACCTAGTGGTTCTTTGATTCAAGCTACTCTTTTCTTACACAAAGCCTTTTCTTAATGCCTGCCAGTTTTGGCTATCCAGAGCTATCCTTTATTCCCACTGACTTCCAGGTGTTCTTTATTTATAAATTATCCTCCTTGACTTTTATGTAATGTTTCCTTGAGTTCCAGATAGTCTATTTTTTCCCAGCTGAAAGCTTTGTTCTTGTAATTCTCTCCATTGTCTCTCATCAGCTGGAGAAGGAGAACAGATTTTATGCTTCCTGGAAGTAGTAGATGATTTTGATTGATCGTTTGTTTTACATTTTAATGCTGTTTCTCATTCTCTGTTGTCC
This sequence comes from Pseudonaja textilis, assembly GCF_049901715.1. Classification (NCBI taxonomy): domain Eukaryota; kingdom Metazoa; phylum Chordata; class Lepidosauria; order Squamata; family Elapidae; genus Pseudonaja; species Pseudonaja textilis. Next base: position 1,213,993 of record NC_141991.1, read on the forward strand.
AGAGTGCTCTTCTTGGCATCATCTTTGTCTGTAAGATTTATATTTATGGGTTAGTTTCATTATTATTTAAAAATGGCTGCAACTGTGAAAGCAGCAGAAATGCCTCATATGATATCATGAAAAAATAAACGTCAAAATTCTAGTTTAATCTCTAAGATTAACTATAATTTATTTGGCATGTAGAGGGATAGCCGATCGAAATATCAACCCAATAAAAAAAATTGTTTTGGCTTGAATAAATCACACTTACAGTGAATTCAGAAGTATTCAAAGTATTCTGATCCCCTTCACTTCTATCACTATCATTTTATTACGCTCTACAGTTGTTAAAATTCATTTTTTCTCATTAATCTACACTCATAATGACAAAGTAAAATCAGAATTCTACAAATGTCTGTAAATTTATTAAAAACAAACTGAAATATCACATTGGCCTAAGTATTCGGACCCTTCACTCAGTACTTTGTTGATCCATCTTTGGCAGCAATGACAGCCTCAAGTTTTTTGGATCATGACATGAGAAACTTTGCACGCCTGGATTGGGGTATTTTTTTGCCATTCTTTCGTTCAAGTCCTCTCAAGGTCAGCCAGGTTGAATGGCAACCATTGTTGGACAACACACCTGTGTTGTCTTGGTTCTGGCTGAACTGCAGAGATCCTGTGTGGAGATGGGGGAACATTCCAGAAGGACAACCATCACTGCAGCCCTCCACCGATCTAGGTTTTAATGGCAGACTGGCTAGGCGGAAGACTCTCCTCAGTGCAAAACACATAAAAACCTGTTTGTAAGAAAGCACCTGAAGGGCTCTCAGACTCTGAGGAACAAGATTTTCTGGTCTGTTGAAACCAAGACTGAACTGTTTGGACACAATTCTACGGTAATTGTTATGTCTGAAGGAAGCCTGGCGCGGCTCATCACCTGCTCAAAGTTATCCCAACAGTGAAACATGGTGGTGGCAGCATCAAGCTGCGGGGTGTTTTTCAGCAGCAGGGATGGTGGAGACCGGAGAGGGTTGAGGGAAAGATGAATGGAGCAAAGTACAGGGATATCCTCCATGAAAACCTGTTCCACAGCACTCACGACCTTAGACTGGGCCTAAGATTCAGTTTCCAACATGACGACAATCCTAAGCACACAGCCAAGACAACACAGGAGAGGCTTAAGAACAACTCTGTGAATGTCCTAGAGTGGCCCAGCCAGGGGGCCCTGACTTGAACCCTACTGAACATTTTTGGAGGGGACTGGAAATGCCTGCCCACCAATGGTCGCCATCCAACCTGACTGAGCTTGAGAGGACTTTCAAGGAAGAATGGTAGAAAATCCCCAAATCCAGGTATGCAAACTTATCGCCTGATACCCCAAAGCCTGTAATTGCTGTCAAAGGTGCTTCAGCAAAATACTGAGTGAAGGACCTGAATATTTATGCCAAGGGGGTATTTTAATTTTTTTTTGTTTTTAATACATTTACAGACATTTTCTAACATTCTGTTTTCACTTTCTCATTATGGATGTAATGAATGAGGAAAAAAATGAATTTCAAGAAGTGTTAAATGAGGCTGCAGCACAAACAAAATCGACAGCAGTGAAAAGGGTCCGAATAGTTCCTGAATGCACCGCATATGGGATCCTATTCACAGAGAAATGCACGCCTAAGGATTTATCTATGGAAGCAATTATGTGTATTTCAGTCTGCAAAATGCCTCAGAAGTGGATTCGCTCCGTTATCTTGATCTGATTTTAGGAAGGAGGGGAAGGAGACACACTAACAGACGGAAATGGTGAACAAATTCTAGGCAAGATTTAAAGCAAGGGTGTCCAACCTTGACAACTTTAAGACTTGTGGACTTCAACTCCCAGAATTCCTCAGCCAGCAAAGCTGGCTGAGGAATTCTGGGAGTTGAAGTCCACAAGTCTTAAAGTTGCCAAGGTTGGACACCCCTGATTTAAAGCATCTGTTCTGCCCATGAAGCTCCACGCTTGCCAGGAAAGCAACACGTCAATAAAATAACAAGGAACGAAGCGTAAGGTGAAGGGTGAGGGAGGTGGGGGGTTAAGAAATATGAAAAATATATGAAAATCTCCCAGCAGAAAATCACAGGCAGCCGTTTTAAATCAAGCAGCAAAAGGATAATAAAATTCGGGGACGGGAAAAATATACAAACACATACAAAAACATACAGACAACGCCATGTTTCAGCTGCTTCCCCGCCGTGGAGGAACCCAAAGGCGCCCGACTTGCTCCGGGCTTCTACCGACCTGCCGTCCACTCACCTCCCAGGAGCCGCTTCGATCCTTCAAACAAGGGTCCGCCAACGCCCTCCTCCTCCTCCTCCTCCTCTCTTCCTCCGGCTAAGCCGGAAGAAAAAGTTCCTGTCTCCTCCTCTACATCCTCTCTAGCAATCGTATACTCTATCGTTTCAATCGGTTCCAGTTCCGCCTCTCTCCCTCCGGTAGAATGTCAATAACAGCGATGCCGCTGCTTGTAGTCTATTCTCGGCTTTCTAGGGGCGAGTGTTCCTTCTTTGTAGAACGCCGCCTAGCGACATAAAATTGAAAAATCACCCCTCCTCTCTCAACCTGAAAGCGTTTGCAGGAGGTTTTAATGGATCTCTGTGCCAAGTGGGATTCAAAAGGTTTTACTACCGGTTCTGTGGGCGTGGTTTGGTGATCGTGGCCGTGTGGTGGTGGGCGTGGCTTATTTTGCAGCCACCCCCCTCCACCAGTTTTTTGGGGGCCTTCTGGGCCTCAGAGGACCCTCTTGGGAAGGTTTGCTCCCGTAAGGCTCCTCTGCGGCTCAGGAAGGTAAACAATGGCTGAGCCCCTCCCTCCATTTTTGTCTTCCTGGGCCTCAGCAAAGGGAAGGCAAGGCTCAAGGGCAGCTGATCATATGAACAGTTGATTGTCTGGGAGGAAATACTGGGGGCATGGCCAGCCAGAACTTACTACAGGGACATATCAGGACCAAATTCCAGGCTGTGGGAGAGTCAGCCGGCAATCGGCATTCTAACCACTGAGCCAACAGGGCACCTGTCATTATTTCCCCCCCCTTTATTTTTGCACCCATCTGTTCTTCCAGGTCAGATAGGATGGGAATGCTCCTGACCCCTTTTCTTAAATATTGCCATTGGATAGGAGCTAGGAAGAGAGCCTTGCCTGTTGCAGCTCCTGCCGTAGGAGACACTCTTCCCCCTTAAGTTTGGCAGGCTTTCACCCTCCTAGTGCTCCATAAAGCAAATAAAAACTAGCTTTTCCCCTAAACATTGGGAGAAGCAGCAGCAAGGGCTGCACATCAGAAGGTGGATCGAAACCAGGTTTTTGTTTTTATGCATTTGGTTTTAATACAGTTTTAAAGTTAATTATTGATTGGGAGCCAGCCAGAGTTGGTTCTAACATGGGAAGCTACATAAGAATATTTTAAATAAATCAGTGGAAGAAGAAATGAATGAATGAATCTGCTGAAGCAAGTGGCTTGAGGTAAATGAAGGTCTCTACATTTATCAATACATGTTAAATGTGGTGCCTTTGCATTTTGCCATTTGAAATATATGTGGGGTTATTCGTTTGTGTATTAAGGTTTTATTGCTGGAGTCTGTAATAAGGTTTTATTGTGCACTTACCATGAGTTTGGCTGCCATATATATTTTCATGCTAAGTAAAAATACATACATACATGTTTATATCCTCTGTATTATATGTAGAAATAACTCAGGGCAACAAACATACCTAATAGAGCTGCAAACTTGCTTTCTCCAGCCAAGCAATGGCTGTTCCCCTTGACTCTGTGAAAGGGAACAACCGCATTGTGCCAAACTAAGAAACCTCAGATATCCTCCCTCATGTGTAATAATAAGACATGCTTGATTTAAAAGAATCACGCAAGAAATTAAATTATCAATTTCTCAGCTGGGCTTTCAGTAAGAGACAAGAAAAAAAAATCAAGATTTCTCTAAACACTGTTTACAATCTGGACATTTGAATGGTTATTCTCCTATGTGTAATCTTACATGATTTAGAAGGCTAGTCCTACAAGTGAAATCTTTCCCACAATCAGGACACTCATACGGTCTCTCCTGTGTGAGTCCTCTTGTGTATCACCAGGTTGGAACTCTGACTGAATGTTTTCCCACAATCTGGACACTCATATGGCTTCTCTCCCGTGTGAATCCTCTGGTGTCTCCCCAGATGGGAATTACGCTTGAAACATTTCCCACAATCCAGACACTCATACGGTTTCTCACCCGTGTGAGTGCTCTTGTGTCTCTCCAGATGGTAATTACGCTTGAAACTTTTCCCACAATCTGGACACTCATATGGTTTCTCTCCTGTGTGAGTCCTCTGGTGTTCTATAAGGGAGGAATTCCGACTGAAACTTTTCCCACAATTTGGGCACTCATATGGTCTTTCTCCTGTATGAGTCCTCTGGTGTACTACCAGGTCCGAATTGCAAGTAAAACCTCTCCCACAATCTGAACAATACAGTTTTTCTCCTGTATGTGTGGTCTGGTGTTTCACCAAGTGGGATTTGTGATTGAAACTTTTCCCACAATCCAGACACTCATATGGTTTTTCTCCCGTGTGAATCCTCTGGTGTATCACCAGGTTTGAATTCTTACTGAAACTTTTCCCACAGTACAGGCACTCATATGGTTTCTCTCCTGTGTGAGTCCTCTGGTGTGTCACCAGGTCGGAATTCTGACTGAACATTTTCCCACAATCCAGACATTCATATGGTTTCTCTCCTGTGTGACTCCTTTGGTGTAACACCAGCTTGGAATTCTCCTTGAAACTTTTCCCACAATCCAGACACTCATATGGTTTTTCTCCTGTGTGACTCCTCTGGTGTATCACCAGCTTGGAATTATGCAGAAAACTTTTCCCACAATGCAGACACTCATATGATTTCTCCCCAGTGTGAGTTCTCTTGTGTATCACCAAATTGGTGTGCATGCTAGATCTTTTCATACAATGGGAGCATTGGTAGTTTCTCTTTGGTATGAGTCCTTTCACAAATCACGAGAGAGACCTGTTCTGAGTAAAGCTTCTGCCGCACCTTTGTATGGCTTTTCACGGGGAGGTTCAACTTATGCATTAATCAGATGTGATCTGCAATCTGTGTTGTTCCCATAGTAGGCAGTCGGTAGGGATTTTCCAACATTGATATTCTTGGACTCTTGAGGAGGCCAACAATGTTTCTGATCTCTTACCTGGTGGTTCTTTGCTTCAAGCTATTCTTTCCTTCCACAAATGCTTTCATTAATGTCTGCATGTTTTGACTGTCCAGGGCTGTCCTTTTTATTCCCACTGACTTCCAGGTGTTCTTTAATTACAAATTATCCTCCTTGACTTCTCATGTAATGTTTCCTTGAGTTCCAGATACTCTATTTTTTCCTAGCTGAAAGCTTTGTTCTTATAATTCTATCCACTGTCCCTCAGCAGCTGGAGAAGAAGTGTTTTTACATTTTCTGGAGGAAGTAGAAAATTTTGATTGATGATTTGTTTTACATTTTCATGCTGTTTCTCATTCTTTGTTGTCCAGAGTGTTCTTCTTTGTCTGTAAGATTCATATTAATGGGTTAGTTTCATTATTATTTAAAAATTGCTGCATGATATGTTTTTTTACCATTAAAAAACAAATCTCAAAATTCTAGTTTAATCTCTAAGATTAACTATAATTCATTTGGCATGTAGAAGGCTAGCAGATCCAAATATCAAAAAATATATTTTTAAATGAAAAAAAATTCTCCTTTTCACTTGAGTAAATCACACAGTGCGCTCAGAAAGTATTCAGATCCCCTTCACTTCTATTACTTTTGTTATACTGCAGCCTGATTCTTCAGTTGTTAAAAAAAAAAATCTCATTAATCTACACTCATAATGACAAAATAAAATCTGCCCACCGATGGTCACCATCCAACCTGGCTGAGGACTTGCAAAGAAGATCGGCAGAAAATCCCCCAATCCAGGCGTGCAAAGCTTATCGCCTGATACCCCAAAAAGACTTAGAGGCTGTAATCGCTGCCAAAGGTGCTTCAGCGAAGTACTGAGTGAAGGACCTGAATATTTATGTCAGTGTGGTATTTCAAGTTTTGTTGTTTTAAATACATTCACAGAGGTTTTCTAAAATTCTGTTTTCACTTTGGCATTATGGATGTAGATGAATGAAGAAAAACGAATTTCAAGAAGTGTAAAATGAGGCTGAAGCATAACAAAATCGACAGCCGTGAAAAGGGTCGGAATAGTTTCTGAATGCACCGCATATGGGATCCTATTTACACAGAAAAACACTCCTAAGGATTTATCTACATAAGCAGTTGTGTGTATTTCAGTCTGCAAAATGCCTCAGAAGTGGATTCGCTCCATTATCTTGATCTGGTTTTAGGAAGTGGGGGGGAGACATACTAACAGACGGAAATGGTGAACAAATTCTAGGCATTTTCAGCCTTGTCCCTTCGCTGCTTCCAGGCCGTGGAGGAAGCCAAAGGGCCGGACTTGCTCCCGGCTTCTCCTCCGACCTGCCCTCCACTCACCTCCCAGGAGCCGCTTCGACCCTCCAAGCGGCACAAGAGGCTCCGCCGACGCCACCAGCCTCCCCTAAAGAATAAGCCGGAAGAAGAACTTCCTGTCCTCTTTTCCTCCACATAGTCTCTAGCAATCTTATACTCTATCGTTTCAATCGGCTCCAACTTAGCCTCTCTCCCTCCGGTAGAACGTGAATGTAGAGATGACGCTGCTGTAATCTATTCGGCTTTCGAGGCGCGAGTGTTCCTTCTTTGTACAGCGCCATCTAGCGACATAAGGTTGAAAATCTCCCTCGTCCTATCTCAACCTTAAAGCATATGAATCTGCCTTTGGGGCTGGTGAAGATTTTTCCAGCCTTGGCAAATGATTGAAGCTGCAATAATGAAACTGTTGAATGGAAGGTTCTAAACCACCACCACCACCACCCAGTGATGGCCAACCTATGGCACACATGCTGGAAGTTGCATGCAGAGCCATTACTGCCAGCACTCAAGCTCTCCCCAAGAGCAGGTTTACTGCGTATTCGGACGCACCGCCCATCAGCTGATTGTCAGGTATCTGGCATGCATGTGGGGGGGAGGTGCGTGGGAGACACACACGCTTGCACAGATGCATGAGAGGGATTGGGCATGCATGCGCGATGGGACCCACCGCATTGCCTTCTGGGTGCTGGCACACACAATTTTCGGCAGGGGAGCCCAAAAAGGTTAGCCAACACTGCTCTAGCCCTAGTCTGTCCTATTGGGCCTCACAGGGATGCCCTCATCGGCACTGCAACTGAGCCAGGAGCTTCTTTTGCAGGGACTAAACCAAGAGAAAGCATCCGTAAGAGGAACACAATGTGCAATCAGAGAGGGAAAAAGTGCACCTCACTTGAGGATCAGTGAAGACTATTCCAGCCACTTATTTGACTTAGGGTGCAGGATAACTCCCCAAAATTACATTTGTGACTGAGGGAAGCTTGAAGAGTGATGCTTGACCCTACTTACCTTCACAAGATTAGCAGGTGAGGCATCATAAAAGTTGATAAAACTCTTGTTTCTATGTGCAGCCTTATCAGCTTCATATCCCTTTAATAGAAGAATAAAATACAAGACGAAACCTTGAAGTGCCCACCCACATCACTTCCAAACCCCTCTAGATATTATTTTTCCCTCTGCGCTCTTGCAGCTGGAACTGCCAAGATCGCCCTCAGTAAGCAACATGGTTTAACATCTACATGAAACTGCTAGGGGAGGCCATCCATCCTGTGATATCCAATTATGTACAGGTACTCCTAAATTTACTTCATTTAGTGACCATTTGAAGTTACAATGTCATTGAAAAAAGACAGATGACCATGATTCACACTTAAAGGCCACTGGAGTATTGTCACATGATCAAAATTCAGACCCTGGGCAATTCACTAATTTTTGTGACAGTTGCAGTGTCCTGAGGTCACCTTTGGCAACTGAGTTGGTTGGACTCACAATTCTTGTTCCAGGAGCCAATGGCTGGGGGAGGGATTCCTCACATTTGGTTTTAGTTCAGTTTTAAAGTCAATTATTGATTAGGAGCTCGCCAGAGTTTGTTATAAAATGGGTGGCTACATAAATATTTTAAATAAATTAGAGGAAGAATGAATGAATCTACTGAGGCTACCCATCTGCAAATTTCTTGAGGCAAATGTGTGTATGGATTTATTTATCAAATGTATATGCTGCTAATCCCAAGGAGGTTAATTCCCCCAATTTAACTCCTTGCAAGGAGAAAGATTACCAGTTTTGAGAAAGAACAGCACAACACATGAACATAATTAGTAAGGCCTGGAAGCCTCATTAACTTCCAAATTTAACCTTTTTGGGATTCCTACACCATCATAGACAGCCCTGTATTTGCAGGGTAAGTCCATGTTAAATGTGGAGCCTTTGCATTTTGCCATTTGCTATATCTATGGGGTTTATTGGTTTCTGTATTAAGGTTTTATAACTATAAATCGTGTGGAGTCACAATGATTTGGGCTGCCATATACATGCTACGTAACAATATATACAATAGTTACATCCTCCGTATTATATGTAGAAATCATGGCAACAAACATACCTAATACAGGTCCAAACTTTCTCTGGCCAAGCAATGGAAATTCCCCTTGACTCCGTGAAAGGGAACGATGGCACTCGGCCAAAATAAGGAAGCTCAGATCTCCCCCATGTTTAATAAGAAATGACTGACTAAAAAGACTCACGCAAGAAATGAAATTATTGATTTCTCAGCTGGGCTTTCAGTAAGAGACAACAAACAAAATTAAACAGATCAAAATTTTCCTCATGTGGAATTTCTTCTGTGATAAGGAATTCTGTGCAAAACAGAGTACACAACCTGTACTTTACTCTCCTATGTGTAACCTTACATGACTTACAAGGTTAGACCTATTACTGAAATCTTTCCCACAATCCGGACACTCATACGGTTTCTCTCCTGTGTGAGTCCTCTTGTGCAACACCAGGTGGGAACTCTGACTGAACGTTTTCCCACAATCTGGACACTCATATGGTTTCTCTCCTGTGTGAATCCTCTGGTGTCTCCCCAGATGGGAATTACGCTTGAAACTTTTCCCACAATCCAGACACTCATATGGTTTCTCACCCGTGTGAATCCTCTTGTGTATCCCCAACTGGGAATTACGCTTGAAACTTTTCCCACAATCTGGACACTCATATGGTTTCTCTCCTGTGTGAGTCCTCTGGTGTTCTATAAGGGAGGAATTCCGACTGAAACTTTTTCCACAATCTGGACACTCATATGGTCTTTCTCCTGTGTGAGTCCTCTGGTGTACTACCAGGTCAGAATTGCAAGTAAAACCTTTCCCACAATCTGAACAGTACTGTTTCTCTCCCGTATGTGTGGTCTGGTGTTTCACCAAGTGGGATTTGTGATTGAATCTTTTCCCACAGTCCAGACACTCATATGGTTTTTCTCCCGTGTGAATCCTCTGGTGTATCACCAGGTTCGAATTCTGACTGAAACTTTTCCCACAATATAGACATTCATATGGTTTCTCTCCTGTGTGAGTTCTCTGGTGTGTCACCAGGTCGGAATTCTGATTGAACCTTTTCCCACAATCCGGACACTCATATGTTTTCTCTCCTGTTTGAGTCTTCTCGTTAATTGCCAGACTGGTATGCATGCTAAATCTTTTGTCACGATGGGAGCACTGGTAGAGTTTCTCTTTGGTATGGCTCCTTCCACGAATCATGAGAGGCCTGTTCTGAGTGAAGCTTCTGATGCACCCGAAACATTTGTATGGCTTTTCACGGGGTGGTTGAACTTATGCATCAGTCAGATGTGATCTGCAATCTGTGTTTCACAAAATAGGCAGACTGTGGAGATTTTTTCCGCTATCCACAGAACCTTTTACTCCCCACTGACTGAAAGTGTGTTTACAATTTCTGGAGGAAGTAGAAGCTTTGGATTGATGCTACTTCTCATTCACTGTTGCCCAGAGTGCTCTTCTTGGCATCCTCTTTGTCTGTAAGATTCATATTAATGGGTTAATTTCATTATTGTTGCAAAATGGTTGCTTGATATCTGAAAGCAGCAGAAATGCCTCATGTATTACCATTAAAAAACAAACATCAAAATTCTAGTTTAATTTCTAACATTATGACAATGTAAAAACAGAATTTTAGAAATGTCTGTAAATTTATTAAAAAGAAAACAACTGAAATATCAAGTTGGCATAAGTATTCAGATCCTTCACTCAATACTTTGTTAAAGCACCCTTAGCATCTATTACAGCCTCCAATCTTTTTGGATTGAGAAGCTTTGCACACCTGGATTGGGGTATTTTCTGACATTGTTCCTTGCAAGTCCTCTCAAGCTCAGACAGGTTGGATGGCAACTGTTGGTGAATACCCATTTTCTGTTCCCTCCAGAAATGTTTAATAGGGTTCAAGACAGGGTTTTTGGCTGGGCCATTCTAGGACATTCACAGAGTTGTCCCTAAGCCACTCTTGTGTTGTCTTGGCTCTGGCTGAACTCCAATGATCCTGTGTGGAGATGGGAGAAGGACAACTATCACTGCAGCCCTCCACCGATCTAGGTTTTATGGCAGAGTGGCTAGGCGGAAGACTCCTCAATGCAAAACACCTGAAAACCAGCTTGGAGCTTGCAAAAAAAAAATAACCTGATTGACTCTCAGACTGTGAAGAACAAGATTTTCTGGTCTGATGAAACCAAGATTGAACTGTTTGGCCACAATTCTACAGTAAATGTTACACCTGGAGGAAACCTGGCACTGCTCATCACCTGCTCAATGTTATCCCAACAGTGAAGCATGGTGGTGGCACCATTATGTTGTGGGGTGTTTTTTAGCAGCAGGGATGGTGGGGACCGGATTTAAAACATCCGTTTTGCCCATGAAACTCCTCGCTTGCCAGGATAGCAACATGTCAATAACATCACAAAGATGGTTATTTCAGAAATATGAAAAATATATGATTTCTTTAAATCTCCCAGCAGAAAATCACAGGCAGCCGTTTTAAATCGTGCAGCCAAAGGATAATAAAATTCGGGGACGGGAAGAATATACAACAGCAGCCGACATCCTTGTCCCTTCGCTGCTTCCCCGCCGTGGAGGAACCCAAAGGGCCTGACTTGCTCCCGGCTTCTCCTCCGACCTGCCGTCCACTCACCTCCCAGGAGCCGCTCCGACCTTCCAAGCAGCACAAGAGTTGTGGCTCTGGTGACCAGAGACGCAACCATGTTCCTCCATATCGTCTCTAGCAATCTTATACTCTATCGTTTCAATTGCTTCCAGCTAGGCCTCTCTCCCTCCGGTAGGAATCTGAATAGTAGTGATGCTGCTGCTGTCATCTATTCTCTGCTTTTCAGGGGCTTCTTTGTATAGCGCCATCTAGCAACTGGGAGGGAGATAGGTGGTTCAGAAATATGAAAAATGTAGAGTTGAAAGAGACCTTGGTGGGGTCTTCTAATCCAAGCAGGAACAGGGTTACAAGGTACATTTTTGGCTTGGGTAAATACACTCAGGCATGTGAGCAGAGATACACACTTATGAATGTATGTAGACCATATATGTGTATCAGCATGTGCACAATGTCCCAGAAGTGCTTTCGCTTAAATTGTTTGATTCATGGTATGGTTAGAAGTGGGAGGGGGGCACTAATAGAAGAAATGGTAACCAACTCCTATTCAAGTGTAGGGGTTTGGGGTTGGAAGAGAAGGGAATAAAAGGTTTTCGCAATAAGTGGGGGAGACAGAGGGAGTGAAAGAGGAGGAAGGTGGGATTTGGCTGGAAAAAAAAGCCAGAAGGTAAGGATATGAAGCGATCCCTTGGGAAAATTAGGCCTGGGGGGATAGAAAAGAGAGGCTTCTGTGGGCCAAGCCTGACGAAAAGAAGGGGATAGGATAGGATAGGATAGGATAGGATAGGATAGGATAGGATAGGATAGGGATTTGTAGGGCAAGCCTGAGGAAAAGAAGGGGATAGGCTAGGAGAGGGATTTGTAGGGCAAGCCTGAGGGAAAGGAGGGGATAGGATAGGAGAGGGATTTGTAGGGCAAGCCTGAGGGAAAGGAGGGGATAGGATAGGACAGGATAGGATAGGATAGGATAGGATAGGATAGGATAGGGATTTGTAGGGCAAGCCTGAGGAAAAGAAGGGGATAGGCTAGGAGAGGGATTTGTAGGGCAAGCCTGAGGGAAAGGAGGGGATAGGATAGGATAGGGATTTGTAGGGCAAGCCTGAGGAAAAGAAGGGGATAGGCTAGGAGAGGGATTTGTGGGACAAGCCTGAGGAAAAGAAGGGGATAGGATAGGATAGGGATTTGTAGGGCAAACCTGAGGGAAAGGAGGGGATAGGATAGGATAGGATTTGTAGGGCAAGCCTGAGGGAAAGGAGGAGATAGGCTAGGAGAGGGATTTGTAGGGCAAGCCTGAGGGAAAGGAGGAGATAGGCTAGGAGAGGGATTTGTAGGGCAAGCCTGAGGGAAAGGAGGGGATAGGAGGGGATAGGATAGGAGAGATAGGGATGTAGGGCAAGCCTGAGGAAAAGAAGGGGATAGGCTAGGAGAGGATTTGTAGGCAAGCCTGAGGGAAAGGAGGAGATAGGCTAGGAGAGGGATTTGTAGGGCAAGCCTGAGGGAAAGGAGGGGACAGGATAGGAGAGAGGGATTTGTAGGGCAAGCCTGAGGAAAAGAAGGGGATAGGCTAGGATAGGATAGGGATTTGTAGGGCAAACCAGAGAGGGAAAGGAGGGACAGGATAGGAGAGGGATTTGTAGGGCAAGCCTGAGGAAAAGAAGGGGATAGGCTAGGATAGGATAGGGATTTGTAGGGCAAACCTGAGGGAAAGGAGGGGACAGGATAGGAGAGGGATTTGTAGGGCAAGCCTGAGGGAAAGGAGGGGACAGGATAGGAGAGGGATTTGTAGGGCAAGCCTGAGGGAAAGGAGGGGACAGGATAGGAGAGGGATTTGTAGGGCAAGCCTGAGGGAAAGGAGGGGACAGGATAGGAGAGGGATTTGTAGGGCAAGCCTGAGGAAAGAAGGGGATAGGATAGGACAGGATAGGATGGGATAGGATAGGATAGGATAGGATAGGGATTTGTAGGGCAAGCCTGAGGAAAAGAAGGGGATAGGCTAGGAGTGGGATTTGTAGGGCAAGCCTGAGGGAAAGGAGGATAGGATAGGATAGGGATTTGTAGGGCAAACCTGAGGGAAAGGAGGGGATAGGATAGGACAGGATAGGATAGGATAGGATAGGATAGGATAGGATAGGATAGGGATTTGTAGGGCAAGCCTGAGGGAAAGGAGGGGATAGGATAGGAGAGGGATTTGTAGGGCAAGCCTGAGGGAAAGGAGGGGATAGGATAGGATAGGGATTTGTAGGGCAAACCTGAGGGAAAGGAGGGGACAGGATAGGAGAGGGATTTGTAGGGCAAGCCTGAGGGAAAGGAGGGGATAGGATAGGATAGGGATTTGTAGGGCAAACCTGAGGGAAAGGAGGGGATAGGATAGGATAGGGATTTGTAGGGCAAGCCTGAGGGAAAGGAGGGGATAGGATAGGAGAGGGATTTGTAGGGCAAGCCTGAGGGAAAGGAGGGGATAGGATAGGAGAGGGATTTGTAGGGCAAGCCTGAGGGAAAGGAGGGGATAGGATAGGATAGGCTAGGATAGGATAGGGATATGTAGGGCAAGCCTGAGGAAAAGAAGGGATAGGCTAGGAGAGGGATTTGTAGGGCAAGCCTGAGGGAAAGGAGGAGATAGGCTAGGAGAGGGATTTGTAGGGGCAAGCCTGAGGAAAGGAGGGGACAGGATAGGAGAGGGATTTGTAGGGCAAGCCTGAGGAAAAGAAGGGATAGGCTAGGATAGGATAGGGATTTGTAGGGCAAACCTGAGGGAAAGGAGGGGACAGGATAGGAGAGGGATTTAGTAGGGCAAGCCTGAGGAAAAGAAGGGGATAGGCTAGGATAGGATAGGGATTTGTAGGGCAAACCTGAGGGAAAGGAGGGGACAGGATAGGAGAGGGATTTGTAGGGCAAGCCTGAGGGAAAGGAGGGGACAGGATAGGAGAGGGATTTGTAGGGCAAGCCTGAGGGAAAGGAGGGGATAGGATAGGAGAGGGATTTGTAGGGCAAGCCTGAGGGAAAGGAGGGGATAGGATAGGAGAGGGATTTGTAGGGCAAGCCTGAGGAAAAGAAGGGGATAGGATAGGACAGGATAGGATAGGATAGGATAGGATAGGATAGGATAGATAGGATTTGTAGGGCAAGCCTGAGGAAAAGAAGGGATAGGCTAGGAGTGGGATTTGTAGGGCAAGCCTGAGGAAAGGAGGGGATAGGATAGGATAGGGATTTGTAGGGCAAACCTGAGGGAAAGGAGGGGATAGGATAGGACAGGATAGGATAGGATAGGATAGGATAGGATAGGATAGGATAGGGATTTGTAGGGCAAGCCTGAGGGAAAGGAGGGGATAGGCTAGGAGAGGGATTTGTAGGGCAAGCCTGAGGGAAAGGAGGGGATAGGATAGGATAGGGATTTGTAGGGCAAACCTGAGGGAAAGGAGGGGACAGGATAGGAGAGGGATTTGTAGGGGGCAAGCCTGAGGGAAAGGAGGGGAAAGGATAGGAGAGGGATTTGTAGGGCAAGCCTGAGGAAAGGAGGGGACAGGATAGGAGAGGGATTTGTAGGGCAAGCCTGAGGGAAAGGAGGATAGGATAGGACAGGATAGGGATAGGATAGGATAGGACAGGATAGGATAGGGATTTGTAGGGCAAGCCTGAGGAAAGAAGGGATAGGCTAGGAGAGGGATTTGTAGGGCAAGCCTGAGGGAAAGGAGGGATAGGATGAGATAGGGATTTGTAGGGCAAGCCTGAGGAAAAAGAAGGGATAGGCTAGGAGAGGTTGTAGGGCAAGCCTGAGGGAAAGGAGGGGATAGGATAGGATAGGGATTTGTAGGGCAAACCTGAGGGAAAGGAGGGATGCCAGGATAGGATAGGGATTTGTAGGAGCAAGCCTGAGGGAAAGGAGGAGATAGGCTAGGAGAGGATTGCAGAGGGCAAAGCCTGAGGAAAGGAGGGGATAGGATAGGAGAGGGATTTGTAGGGCAAGCCTGAGGGAAAGGAGGGGATAGGATAGGATAGGGATTTGTAGGGCAAGCCTGAGGAAAAGAAGGGGATAGGATAGGACAGGATAGGATAGGATAGGATAGGATAGGATAGGATAGGGATATGTAGGCAAGCCTGAGGAAAAGAAGGGGATAGGCTAGGAGAGGGATTTGTAGGGTGCAAGCCTGAGGGAAAGGAGGAGATAGGCTAGGAGAGGGACTTTGTGGGGCAAGCCTGAGGGAAAGGAGGGGATAGGATAGGATAGGGATTTGTAGGGCAAGCCTGAGGGAAAGGAGGGATAGGATAGGATAGGGATTTATGGGGCAAGCCTGAGGGAAAGGAGGGGACAGGATAGGAAAGTTTGGAGGGCAAGCCTGAGGGGAAGGAGGAGGGGATAGGATAGGATAGGGATTTGTAGGGCAAGCCTGAGGAAAGAAGGGGATAGGATAGGACAGGATAGGACAGGATGGGATAGGATGGGATAGGACAGGATGGGATAGGGATTTGTAGGGCAAGCCTGGAGGAAAAGAAGGGGATAGGCTAGGAGAGGGATTTGTAGGGGGCAAGCCTGAGGGAAAGGAGGATAGGATAGGATAGGGGATTTGTAGGGCAAGCCTGAGGAAAGAAGGGATAGGCTAGGAGAGAGGGGATTTGTAGGGCAAGCCTGAGGAAAGAAGGGGATAGGATAGGAGAGGGGATATGTAGGCAAGCCTGAGGAAAAGAAGGGGGATAGGAGGAGAGAGGATATGTAGGGCAAGCCTGAGGGAAGGAGGGGATAGGATAGGAGAGAGGATTTGTAGGGCAAAGCCTGAGGGAAAGGAGGACAGGATAGGAGAGGATTTGTAGGGCAAACCTGAGGGAAAGGAGGGGATAGGATAGGATAGGGATTTGTAGGGCAAGCCTGAGGAAAGAAGGGGATAGGCTAGGGAGAGGGATTTGTAGGGCAAGCCTGGGGAAAAGAAGGGGATAGGATAGGAGAGGGATATGTAGGGCAAGCCTGGAGGGAAAAGAAGGGGATAGGATAGGAGAGGGATATGTAGGCAAGCCTGGAGGAAAGGAGGGATAGGATAGGAGAGGGATTTGTAGGGCAAGCCTGAGGGAAAGGAGGGGGATAGGATAGGAGAGGGATTTGTAGGGCAAGCCTGAGGGAAAGGAGGGGACAGGATAGGAGAGGATATGTAGGGCAAGCCTGAGGGAAAGGAGGGGACAGGATAGGAGAGGGATTTGTAGGGCAAGCCTGAGGGAAAGAAGGGGATAGGCTAGGATACAGAGAGGGATTTGTAGGGCAACCTGAGGGAAAGGAGGGGATAGGCTAGGATAGGGATTTGTAGGCAAGCCTGAGGAAAGGAGGGGATAGGCTAGGAGAGGGATTTGCCAGGGCAAGCCTGAGGGAAAGGAGGACAGGATAGGAGAGGGATTTGTAGGGCAAACCTGAGGAAAGGAGGGATAGGATGAGGGAGAGGGATATGTAGGGCAAGCCTGAGGGAAAGGAGGGGACAGGATAGGAGAGGGATTGTAGGGCAAGCCTGAGGGAAAGGAGGGGACAGGATAGGAGAGGGACTTGTAGGGCAAGCCTGGGAGGGAAAGGAGGGGACAGGATAGGAGAGGGATTTGTAGGGGCAAGCCTGAGGGAAAGGAGGGGACAGGATAGGGAGAGGGATTTTGTAGGGCAAGCCTGAGGGGAAAGGAGGGACAGGATAGGAGAGGGATATGTAGGGCAAGCCTGAGGGAAAGGAGGGGACAGGATAGGAGAGGGGATATGTAAGGGCAAGCCTGAGGGAAAGGAGGGGACAGGATAGGAGAGGGATTTGTAGGGCAAGCCTGAGGGAAAGGAGGGGACAAGGATAGGAGAGGGATATGTAGGGCAAGCCTACGAGGGAAAGGAGGGGACAGGATAGGGAGAGGGATTTGTAGGGCAAGCCTGAGGGAAAGGAGGGGATAGGATAGGATAGGGATTTGTAGGGCAAACCTGAGGGAAAGGAGGGGATAGGATGGGATAGGGGATTTGTAGGGCAAGCCTGAGGGAAAGGAGGAGACAGGATAGGATAGGGATTTGTAGGCAAACCTGGAGGGGAAAGGAGGATAGGATAGGATAGGGATTTGTAGGGCAAACCTGAGGGAAAGGAGAGGGATAGGATAGGATAGGGATCTGTAGAAAGGCAAGCCTGAGGGAAAGGAGGGGATAGGATAGGATAGGGATTTGCTAGGGCAAACCTGAGGGAAAGCAGAGGATAGGAGGGGATAGGATAGGGATTTGTAGGGCAAAACCTGAGGAAAGGAGGGGATAGGATAGGATAGGGATTTGTGGGCAAGCCTGAGGAAAAGAAGGGGATAGGGGATGGGGATAGGGATAGGATAGGATAGGGATAGGATACAGGATAGGGATTTGGAGAGGTATGGGCAAAGCCTGAGGAAAGAAGAGGGATAGGATAGAGAGAGGATTTGTAGGGCAAACCTGAGGAAAGGAGGGGATAGGATAGGAGGGGATTTGTAGGGCAAGCCTGAGGGAAGGAGGGGATAGGATAGGAGAGGGATTACCCAGGGCAAGCCTGGAGGAAGGAAGATGAGATAGGGAAAGTTTGTAAGACAAGGATAGGACAGGATAGGATAGGATAGGATAGGCTAGGAGGAGAGTTTGTAGGGCAAGCCTGAGGAAAGGAGGGGATAGGATAGGGAGAGGATTTGTGCAGCGGGCAAGCCTGAGGAAAGAAGGGCATAGGCTAGGAGAGGGATTTGTAGGGCAAGCCTGAGGGAAAGGAGGGATAGGATAGGAGAGGGATTTATAGGGCAAGCCTGAGGAAAAAGGAGGGGATAGGATAGGAGAGGATATGTAGGGCAAGCCTGAGGAAAAGAAGGGCATAGGACTAGGAGAGAGGATTTATGCAGGGCAAGCCTATGAGGAAAGAAAGGAGGGATAGGATAGGAGAGGGATTTGTAGGAGCAAGCCTGAGGAAAGGAGGGGATAGGATAGGAGAGGATTTAGTAGGGCAAGCCTGAGGGAAAGGAGGACAGGATAGGATAAGGTTGTAAGGGGATGGGACGAAGGATAGGGATTTTGTAGGGAGCAAAGCCTGAGGAAAGGAGGGGATAGGATAGGAGAGGGATTTGTAGGGCAAGCCTGGGGAAAGGAGGGGATAGGAGGATGGGATAGGGGATTTGTAGGGGCTTAAGCCTGAGGGAAAGGAGGACAAGGATGAGGATAAGGATTTGTAGGGCAAGCCTGAGGAAAAGAAGGAGATAGGCTAGGATAGGATAAGGGATTTGTAGGGCAAACCTGAGGAAGAAGAAGGAGGATAGGATAGGATAGGGATTTGTAGGGCAAGCCTGAGGGAAAGGAGGGGATAGGATAGGATAGGGATTTGTAGGGCAAGCCTGAGGAAAGGAGGAGATAGGATAGGAGAGGGATTTGTAGGGCAAGCCTGAGGGAAAGGAGGGAGAGGCTTTAATGGGATAGGAGAGGACCTGGTTGTAAAGGGCAAGCCTGAGAGGAAAGGAGGGATAGGCTAGATGGGATAGGGATTTGTAGGGCAAGCCTGAGGGAAAAGGAGGGGATAGGATAGGAGAAGAGGGATTTGTAGGGCAAGCCTGAAGGGGAAAGAAGGGATAGGATAGGAGAGGGATTTATAGAGGCAAGCCTGGAGGAAAGGAGGGGATAGGATAGGAGAGAGAGGGATTTAGTAGGGACAAGCCTGAGGGAAAGGAGGGGATAGGATAGGATAAGTTTGTGAGGGCAAGCCTGAGGAAGGAGGGGGGATAGGATAGGAGAGGATTTCAGGGCAAGCCTGAGGAAAGAAAGGGATAGGCTAGGAGAGGGATTGTATGGGACAAGCCTGAGGGAAAGGGAAGGATAGGGGATAGGATAGGATAGAGGATTTGTAGGGCAAGCCTGAGGGAAAGGAGGGGGATAGGATAGGATAGGGATTTGTAGGGCAAACCTGAGAAAGGAGGATAGGATGGGGATGCAGGGTTTGGGGCAAGGGGATAGGGGATAGGATGGGATGGGGTTTGTAGGGCAAGCCTGAGGGAAAGGAGGGGACAGGATAGGAGAGGGATTTGTAGGGCAAGCCTGAGGGAAAGGAGGGGATAGGATAGGATAAAGGGATTGTAGGGCAAGCCTGAGGAAAAGAAGGGGATAGGCTAGGGATAGGATAGGGATTTGTAGGGCAAGCCTGGGGGAAAGGAGGGGATAGGATAGGAGAGGGATTTGTAGGGCAAGCCTGAGGGAAAGGAAGGGGACAGGATAGGAGGGGATTTGTAGGGCAAGCCTGAGGGAAAGGAGGATAGGATAGGATGAGGGATTGTAGGGCAAGCCTGAGGAAAGGAGAGAGGATAGGCTAGGATAGGATAGGGATTTGTAGGGCAAACCTGAGGGAAAGGAAGAGGCATAGGACAGGAGGGGATTTGTAGGGCAAGCCTGAGGAAAGGAGGGGATAGAAGGATAGGAGAGAGGTTGATTTAGGGAGCAAGCCTGAGGGGAAAAGAAGGATAGGCTAGGATGAGGGATTTGTAGGGGCAAGCCTGAGGGAAAGGAGGGGATAGGATAGGAGAGGGATTTGTGGGGGCAAGCCTGAGGAAAAGGAGGGGATAGGATAGGAGAGGGATATTGTAGGGCAAGCCTGAGGAAAAGAAGGGCGGAGCTAGGAGAGATGGGATTTGTAGGGGCAAGCCTGAGGAAAGGAGAGGGGATAGGCTAGGAGAGGGATTTGTAGGGCAAGCCTGAGGAAAGGAAGAGATACAAGCTAGGAAGGATTTGTGTAGGGCAAGCCCTATGAGGAAAGGAGGAGGGGATAGGATCCGAGGATAGGGATTTACTGTAGGGCAAGCCTGAGTGGAAAGGAGAATGGGATAGGATAGGATTAGGGATTTGTAGGGCAAGCCTGAGGGAAAGGAGGGGACAGGATAGGATAGGGATTTGTAGGGCAAGCCTGAGGGAAAGGAGGAGATAGGATAGGATAAAGGTGTAGGCAAGGTGTTCTGAGAAAGGAGGGGATAGGGATAGGATAGAGTTGTAGGAGCAAGCCTGAGGGAAAGGAGGGGACAGGATAGGATGAGGGATTTGTAGGGCAAGCCCTGAGGGAAGATGAGGGCATAGGATAGGATAGGATTTGCTTAGGAGCAAGCCTGAGGAAAGGAGGATAGGATAGGAGAGGATTTGTAGGGACAAGCCTGAGAGATGGAGGATAGGATAGGATAGGGATTTGTAGGGCAAGCCTGAGGAAAGAAGGGATAAGGCTAGAGGGATTTGTAGGGCAAAGCCTGAGGAAAAGAAGGGATAGGCTAGGGAGAGGAGATTTGTGGGCAAGCCTGGAGGGAAAGGAGGGGATAGGATAGGAGAGGATTTGTAGGGCAAACCTGAGGAAAGGAGGGGATAGGATAGGATAGGAGATTTGTACAGGCAAGCCTGAGGGAAAGAAGGGCATAGGCTAGGAGAGGGATTTTGTAGGGCAAGCCTAGGGAAAGGAGGGACAGGATAGGAGAGGGATTTACAACAGGGCAAGCCTGAGAAAAGGACAAGCCGGATAAGGTTGTAGAGAAGAAAGGAGGGATAGGAGATAGGATAGGATTTGTAGGGAGCAAGCCTGAGGAAAGGAGGATAGGATAGGATAGGGATTTGTAGGAGCAAGCCTGAGGAAAGAGGACAGGATAGGAGGAGTTTGTAGGCAAGCCTGCAAGGAAAGGAGGATAGGATAGGAGAGGGATTGTAGGGGCAAGCCTGAGGAAAAAGGAAGGGGATAGGATAGGATAGGATTTGCAAGGCAAAAACCTGAGGGAAAAAAAAGAAAGGAGGGGATAGGATAGGATAAAGGGATTTGTAGGGCAAGCCTGAGGGAAAGGAGGGATAGGGATAGGATAGGGATTTGTAGGGCAAGCCTGAGGGAAAGGAGGGACAGGATAGGATAAGGGGATTTGTAGGGCAAGCCTGAGGGAAAGGAGGGGATAGGATAGGATAGGGATTTGTAGAAGACAAGCCTGAGGAAAGAAGGGGATAGGCTGAGGATGAGGATAGGGAGTTTAGTAGGGCAAGCCTGAGGGAAAGGAGGGGATAGGATAGGATAGGGGATTTGTAGGGCAAGCCTGAGGAAAGGAGGGGACAGGATAGGAGGGGATTTGTAGGGCAAGCCTGAGGAAAAGAGAGGATAGGATAGGATAGGGATTTGTAGGGCAAGCCTGAGGAAAAGAAGGGATAGGCTAGGATAGGATAGGGATTTGTAGGGCAAACCTGAGAGGAAAGGAGGGGATAGGATAGGAGGGATTTGTGAGGGCAAGCCTGAGGGAAAGGAGGATAGGATAGGATAGGGGGATTGTAGTGGGCAAGCCTGGAGGAAAGGAGGGATAGGATAGGATAGGGGACTTGTAGGGCAAGCCTGAGGAAGGAGGGATAGGATAGGATAGGATTTGTAGGGCCAAGCCTGAGGAAAAGAAGGGGATAGGCTAGGATAGGATAGGGATCTTGTAGGGGCAAGCCTGAGGAAAGGAGGGGATAGGATAGGGATAGGGGATTTGTAGGGCAAGCCTGAGGGAAAAGGAGGGGACAGGATAGGAGAGGGATTTGTAGGGCAAGCCTACAGGAAAGGAGGATAGGATGGGAAGGATTTGGAGGCCTGAGGAAAAGAAGGGGATAGGATAGGATAGGGATTTGTAGGGCAAGCCTGAGGAAAAGAAGGGGATGAGGCTAGGATAGGATAAGGGATTTGTAGGGCAAACCTGAGGGAAAAGGAGGGGATAGGATAGGAGGGATTTGTAGGGCAAGCCTGAGGAAAGGAGGGGATAGGATAGGATAGGGATTTGTTAAGGGCAAGGCCCTGAGGAAAGGAGGGGATAGGATAGGATAGGGATTTGTAGGGCAAGCCTGAGGGAAAGGAGGGGATAGGATAGGAGAAGGATTTGTAGGGCAAGCCTGAGGGAGAAGGGGATAGGACAGGATAGGAGATAGGGATTTGTAGGGCAAACCTGAGGGAAAGGAGGGGTAGAGGATAGGATAGGGATTTGTAGGGCAAGCCTGAAGGAAAGGAGGGGACAGGATAGAGAGGGATTTGTAGGGCAAGCCTGAGGGAAAGGAGGGGATAGGATAGGATAGGGATTTGTAGGGCAAGCCTGAGGGAAGAAGGACAGGGATAGGATAGGGATTTGTAGGGCAAAAGCCTGAGGAAAGGAGGGGATAGGATAGGATAGGGATTTGTAGGGCAAGCCTGAGGGAAAGGAGGATAGAGATAGGATGGGATAGGGATTTGTGGGCAAGCCTGAGGGAAAGGAGGGGATAGGATGAGGAGAGGGATTTGAGGGGCAAATCCTGAGGGAAAGGAGGATAAGAGATAGGATAAGGGATTTGTAGGGCAAACCTGAGGGAAAGGAGGGATAGGATAGGATAGGGGATTTATAGGGCAAGCCTGACAAGGGAAAGGAGGGGAGGAGGATAGGAGATGATTATAAGGGATTTGTAGGGGCAAGCCTGAGGGAAAGGAGGGGATAGACTGGGATAGGGATAGGGATTTGTGGAGGGCAAGCCTGAGGAAAGGAGGGGATAGGATAGGAGGGATTGTAAGGGCAAGCCTGGAGGAAAGGAGGGGATAGGATAGGGTAGGGATTTGTAGGGCAAGCCTGAGAGGAAAGGAGGGGATAGGATAGGATGAGGGATTTGTAGGGCAAGCCTGAGGGAAAGGAGGGGATAGAGATAGGATGACAGGGATTTGTAGGATAGGCAAGGACAAGAGGGATAGGATCAGGATCTGGATTTGTAGGGCAAGCCTGAGGAAAGAAAGGATAGAGATAGGAGGATAGGATGGGAGTTTGTAGGGCAAAGCCTACCACGAGGGAAAGGATGGGATCGGATAGGAGGATTATGTAGAGGCAAGCCTGAGGAAAGGAGGGGATAGGATAGGATAAAGGGATTTGGGAGCAAACCTGAGGGAAGGAGGGGATAGGATAGGATAGGATTGTAGAAAGGGCAAGCCTGAGGAAAGGAGGATAGGATAGGAGAGGGTTTGTAGGGCAAACCTGAGGGAAAAGGAAAGGGGATAGGATAGGATACAGGGATTTGTAGGGGCAAAACCTGGAGGAAAGGAAAGGGGATAGGATAGGAGATAGGATTTGTAGAAAGCCTGAGGAAAAGAAGGGGATAGGATAGGAGAGGGATTTGTAGGGCAAACCTGAGGAGAAGGAGGGGATAGGATGGGAGGGGATTTGTAGGGCAAGCCTGAGGGAAAGGAGGGGATAGGATAGGAGAGGGATTTGTAGAAGCGAAGCCTGAGGGAAAGGAGGGGACAGGATAGGAGAGGATTTGTAGGGAAGACAAGCCTGAGGGAAAGGAGGGATAGGATAGAGAGGATTGTAGGGCAAGCCTGAGGAAAAGAAGGGGATAGGATAGGAGAGAGGACAGGGCATAGGATGGGATAGGATAGGATAGGATAGGATAGGGATACAAGGTTGTGGGCAAGCCTGAGGAAAGAAGGATAGGATAGGAGAGTGGATTTCCATGAGGAGCAAACCTGAGGAAAGGAGGGACAGGATAGGAGAGGGGATTTGTAGGGCAAGCCTGAGGGAAAGGAGGGATAGGATAGGGAGAGGTTTGTAGGGCAAAGCCTGAGGAAAGGAGGGGATAGGATAGGATAGGGATTTGTAGGAGCAAGCCTGAGGGGAAAGGAGGGGATAGGATAGGAGAGGATTTGTGGGGCAAGCCTGAGGAAAAGAAGGGGATAGGATAGGACACAGGATAGGATAGGATAGGATAGGATAGGGATGGGATAGGATAGGGATTTGTGAGGGCAAGCCTAGGGAAAAGAAGGGATAGGATAGGAGAGGGGATTTGTAGGGCAAACCTGAGGGAAAGGAGGGGATAGGATAGGAGGGGGATTTGTGGTGGGCAAGCCTGAGGGAAAGGAGGGGATAGGATAGGAGGGATATGTGGAGCAAGCCTGAGGAAAAGAAGGGGATAGGCTAGGAGAGGCAGAGGTTTGCAAAGGAGCAAGCCTGAGGAAGAAGGAAAGGAGGGGATAGGATAGGGAGAGGGATTTGTGGGGCAAGCCTGAGGAAAAGAAGGGGATAGGCTAGGAGAGGGATTTGTAGGGCAAGCCTGAGGAAAGGAGGGGATAGGATAGGAGAGGGATATGTAGGGCAAGCCTGAGGGAAAAGAAGGGATAGGCTAGGAGAGGATTTGTAGGGCAAGCCTGAGGGAAAGGAGGGGACAGGATAGGAGAGGATTTGTAGGGGGCAAGCCTGAGGGAAAGGAGGGGATAGGCTGAGAGAGAGTGGATTTGTAGGGCAAGCCTGAGGGAAAGGAGGGGATAGGATAGGAGAGGGATTTGTAGGGCAAGCCTGAGGAAAGAAGGGATAGGCTAGGAGAGGGATTTGTAGGGCAAAGCCTGAGGGAAAGATAGGGGATAGGATAGGAGAGGGATTTAGATAGGGAGGCAAGCCTGAGGAAAGAAAGGGGATAGGATAGGAGAGGGATTGTAAGATGGGCAAGCCTGAGGAAAGGAGGGGATAGGATAGGAGAGGGATTTGTAGGAGCAGAAAGCCTGAGGGAAAGGAGGGATAGGATAGGAGAGGGATTTGTAGGGCAAGCCTGAGGGAAAGGAGGGATAGGATGGGAGAGGGATTTGTAGGGCAAGCCTGAGGGAAAGGAGGATAGGGATAGGGAGAGGGATGTCAGGTGAGGCAAGCCTGAGGAAAAGAAGATAGGATAGGCTGGAGAGGTTTGTAGGGCAAGCCTGAGGGAAAGGAGGGGATAGGGATAGGAGAGGGATTTGTAGGGGGCAAGCCTGAGGAAAGGAGGGGATAGGCTAGGAGAGAGGATTTGTAGGGCAAGCCTGGAGGGAAAGGAGGGGATAGGATAGGAGAGGATTTGTAGGGCAAGCCTGAGGAAAGGAGGGGATAGGCTAGGAGAGGGATTGTAGGGCAAGCCTGAGGAAAGGAGGGGATAGGATAGGAGAGGGATTGTAGGGCAAGCCTGAGGAAAAGGAGGGATAGGCTAGAGAGGATTTGTGGGGGCAAGCCTGAGGGAAAGGAGGGGACAGGATAGGAGAGGATTTGTAGGGCAAGCCTGAGGAAAAAAGAGGGGATAGGCTAGGAGAGGGATTTATGAGGGCAAGCCTGAGGGAAAGGAGGGGACAGGATAGGGAGAGGGATTTGTAGGGCAAGCCTGAGGGAAAGGAGGGATGAGGATAGGAGGGGATAAGGGATTTGTAGGGCAAGCCTGAGGGAAAGGAGGGGATAGGATAGGAGAGGGATTTGTAGAGGCAAGCCTGAGGAAAGGAGGGGACAGGATAGGAGGGATTTGTAGGGCAAGCCTGAGGGAAAGGAGGGGATAGGATAGGAGAGGGATTTGTAGGGCAAGCCTGAGGAAAGGAGGGGATAGGATAGGAGAGGGATATGTAGGGGCAAGCCTGAGGAGGAAAGGAAGGGGATAGGCCAGCTAGGAGGGATTTGTAGGGCAAGCCTGAGGGAAAGGAGGGGACAGGATAGGAGAGAGGATATGTAGGGCAAGCCTGAGGAAAAAGAAGGGGATAGAGCTAGGGAGAGGGATTTGTAGGGCAAGCCTGAGGGAAAGGAGGGGATAGGCTAGAGAGAGGATTTGTGGAACCAAGCCTGAGGAAAGGAGGGGACAGGATAGAGAGGATTTGTAGGGCAAGCCTGAGGAAAAGAGGGGATAGGACTAGGAGAGGATTTAGGGCAAGCCTGAGGGAAAGGAGGGACAGGGATAGGAGAGGGATTTGTAGGGCAAGCCTGAGGAGAAAGGAGGGGATAGGCTAGGATGAGGATTTGTAGGGCAAAACCTGAGGGAAAGGAGGGGATAGGATAGGATAGCAGATTTGTAGGAGCAAGCCTGAGGGAAAGGAGGGGATAGGATAAGGATAGGGATTTGTAGGGCAAGCCTGAGGGAAAGGAGGGGATAGGATGGGGATAGATTTGAGGGCAAGCCTGAGGGAAAGGAGGATAGGCTGAGATAGGGATTTGTAGGGCAAGCCTGAGGGAAAAGGAGGGGGATAGGATGAGGATAGGGATTTGTAGGGCAAACCTGGGAAAGGAGGGATAGGCTAGGATAGGATAAAGGGATTTGTGATAGGCAAGCCTGAGGGAAAAGAAGGATGGATAGGACAGGATAGGATGAGGATATGATAGGATAGGATAGGATGGGATAAGGATTTGTAGGGCAAGCCTGAGGAAAAAAAGGGGATAGGATCGGAGAGAGAGGGATTTGTAGGGCAAACCTGAGGGAAAGGAGGACAGGATAGGATAGGGATTTGTAGGGCAAAACCTGAGGAAAGGAGGGGATAGGATAGGATAGGGATTTGTAGGGCAAGCCTGGGAAAGAAGGGGATAGGATAGGAGAGGGATTTGTAGGGCAAACCTGAGGGAAAGGAGGGGATAGGATAGGATAGGGATTGTAGGGCAAACCTGAGGGAAAGGAGGGGATAGGATAGGATAGGAGGATTTGTGAGGGCAAGCCTGAGGAAAGAAGGGGATAGGATGGGACAGGATAGGATAGGGGATAGGGATAGGATAGGATAGGATAGGATGGGATAGGAGGATGGGATGGGATAGGGATTTGTAGGGCAAGCCTGAGGAAAAAAGGGGATAGGATAGGAGAGGGATTTGTAGGGCAAACCTGAGGAAAGGAGGGGATGGGATAGGATAGGGGATTTGTAGGGCAAACC
This sequence comes from Pseudonaja textilis, assembly GCF_049901715.1. NCBI lineage: Eukaryota > Metazoa > Chordata > Lepidosauria > Squamata > Elapidae > Pseudonaja > Pseudonaja textilis. The sequence continues at coordinate 1,240,770 of NC_141991.1, forward strand.
TGAGGGAAAGGAGGGGATAGGATAGGAGGGGGATTTGTAGGGCAAGCCTGAGGGAAAGGAGGGGATAGGATAGGAGAGGATTTGTAGGGGCAAGCCTGAGGGAAAGAAGGGGATAGGCTAGGATAGGCTAGGATAGGATAGGGATATGTGAGGGCAAGCCTGAGGAAAAGAAGGGATAGGATAGGATGGGGATAGGATAGGATAGGATAGGATAGGATGGGATAGGATAGGGATTTGTAGGGCAAGCCTGAGGAAAGAAGGGGATAGGATAGGAGAGGGATTTGTAGGGCAAGCCTGAGGAAAAGAAGGGGATAGGATAGGATAGGGATTTGTAGGGCAAGCCTGAGGAAGAAAGGAGGATAGGCTAGGATAGGGATTTGTAGGGCAAGCCTGAGGGAAAGGAGGGGATAGGATAGGATAAGGGATTTGTGGGGCAAGCCTGAGGGAAGGAGGGGATAGGATAGGATAGGATTTGTAGGGCAAGCCTGAGGGAAAGGAGGGGACAGGATAGGAGAGGATTTGTAGGGCAAGCCTGAGGGAAAGAAGGGATAGGCTAGGATGAGGGATTTGTAGGGCAAGCCTGAGGGAAAGGAGGGGACAGGATAGGATAAGGGATTTGTAGGGCAAGCCTGAGGGAAAGGAGGGGATAGGATAGGATAGGGATTTGTAGGGCAAGCCTGAGGGAAAGGAGGGGATAGGATAGGATAGGGATTTGTAGGGCAAGCCTACAGAGGGAAAGGAGGATAGGCTAGGATAGGGATTTGTAGGGCAAGCCTGAGGGAAAGGAGGGGATAGGATAGGATAGGATTTGTAGGGCAAACCCTGAGGGAAAGGAGGATAGGATAGGATAGGGATTGTAGAGGCAAAGCCTGAAGGAAAGGAGGGGATAGAGATAGGATAGGGATTTGTAGGGGCAAACCTGAGGGAAAGAGAGGGGATAGGCTAGGATAGGATGGGATTTGTAGGGCAAGCCTGAGGGAAAAGAAGGGGATAGGATAGGACAGGATAGGATAGGATAGGATAGGATAGGATGGGGATAGGATAGGATAGGGATTTGTAGGGCAAGCCTGAGGAAAAGAAGGGATAGGATAGGAGGAGAGGATTTGTAGGGCAAGCCTGAGGGAAAGGAGGGGACAGGATAGGAGAGGGATTTGTAGGGCAAGCCTGAGGAAAAGAAGGGGATAGGCTAGGATAGGATAGGGATTTGTAGGGCAAACCTGAGGGAAAGGGAGGATAGGATAGGATAGGGATTTGTAGGGCAAGCCTGAGGAAAGGAGGGGATAGGATAGGATAGGGATTTGTAGGGCAAACCTGGGGAAAGGAGGATAGGATAGGATAGGGATTTGTAGGGCAAGCCTGAGGAAAAGAAGGGGATAGGCTAGGATAGGATAGGGATTTGTAAGGGCAAGCCTGAGGAAAGAAGGGGATAGGATAGGAGGGATTTGTAGGGCAAAACTGAGGGAAGGGGATAGGATAGGAGAGGATTTGTAGGGCAAACCTGAGGGAAAGGAGGGATAGGATAGGATGGGATTTGTAGGCAAACCTGGATGGAGAGGTTGTGGGGCAAACCTGAGGGAAAGGAGGGGATAGGCTAGGATAGGATAGGGATTTGTAGGGCAAGCCTGAGGAAAAGAAGGGGATAGGATAGGACAGGATAGGATAGGATAGGATAGGATAGGATAGGATAGGATAGGGATTTGTAGGGCAAGCCTGAGGAAAAGAAGGGGATAGGATAGGAGAGGGATTTGTAGGGCAAACCTGAGGGAAAGGAGGGGATAGGATAGGAGAGGATTTGTAGGGCAAGCCTGAGGAAAGAAGGGATAGGAGGCTAGGATAGGATAGGGATTTGTGGGGCAAACCTGAGGGAAAGGAGGATAGGATAGGATAGGGATTTGTAGGGCAAACCTGAGGGAAAGGAGGGGATAGGATAGGATAGGGATTTGTAGGGCAAGCCTGAGGAAAAGAAGGGGATAGGCTAGGATAGGATAGGGATTTGTAGGGCAAGCCTGAGGGAAAGGAGGGGATAGGATAGGATAGGGATTTGTAGGGCAAGCCTGAGGGAAAGGAGGGGATAGGATAGGAGAGGGATTTGTGGGCAAGCCTGATGGAAAAAGGAGGGATAGGATAGGAAGAGATTTGTAGAGCAAGCCTGAGGGAAAGAAGGAGATAGGATAGGAGAGGGATTTGTAGGGCAAGCCTGAGGGAAAGAAGGGGATAGGATAGGAGAGGGATTTGTAGGGCAAGCCTGAGGGAAAGGAGGGGATAGGATAGGAGAGGGATTTGTGGGACAAGCCTGAGGGAAAAGGGGGGATAGGATAGGAGAGGGATTTGTGGGACAAGCCTGAGGGAAAGAAGGGGATAGGATAGGAGAGGGATTTGTAGGGCAAACCTGAGGGAAAGGAGGGGATAGGATAGGATAGGGATTTGTAGGGCAAGCCTGAGGAAAAGAAGGGGATAGGATAGGAGAGGGATTTGTGGGACAAGCCTGAGGGAAAAAAGGGGATAGGATAAGAGAGGGATTTGTAGAGCAAGCCGGAGGGAAAGAAGGGGATAGGAGAGGCATTTGTGGGGCAAGGCTGAAAGGAGGGGATAGGATAGGAGAGGGATTTGTAGAGCAAGCCGGAGGGAGAGACCAGTTTGAGTTACGGAATAAGCAGAGGAATCAACGAAGGAGCAGAGGCTGTCGAAGGAGAGCCCAGCAGGCAGTTCAAGAGAGAGCAAAGACAGAAAAAGAGGAAGGTGAAATCAAACACCTGAACGCCACCCCATTACATGACTTACCTGTTGAAGAAAAGACTAACCATCACCCTACCACATTACCTTCCTGCTGAGAATAGGCTGACCACCACCTCATTACGTGACCCTGGCAAGTAGGGGTTCATCAGAGATGGACTAGTAGTCTGGCAGCCATACGAAGAGGTCCAGGAGAACCCAGACTCCAGCGACCCTTTCGGGGGTTAGCGCTACAAATGGGCGCTCATCTGGGATTTCCTTCTAGCCTTCTTCCATGGGTGGGGGTGGCGGTGGTCCCATCTAGGAGCATGAGCCAAGTGAGCAAAATGGACTCCACTGCTTTCACTAAGTGGTGTGAGGAACAGAACAGTGAGATAAAGACAAATGTAGCAATTGACATCCCTGGGGATGTTTGGCCAGAAGAGCAAATTTTACTGGCAGTGAGGACCCTTGCTACAGACCAAAGATTATATATGATACAAAGGTGGACCAGGACTCCTCTTAACTGTGCTCTTAATGTGCTATTGGAATGGAAAAGAAAGGTCACAGAAGGCTTTGGGGTTGTGTCAGCCTCAAGATCTCTTCGGCTACCCTAGCTGCTATCTATCTCATTTATCTCTCTCATATCCTATCTGCTGTATCTTCTCTACTGCCAGGCTTAATTCTTTCAGCTGTCATTAGCAAGGTGGGGGGAGGAGTGATTGAGGGGGGAAGAGAGCTGGAGGTGTTTTGCATTCCTTTACTGTGGGTAAGCAAAAGGAGGGGGTGTATGAGTTCTTCTCTTCAACTTTCCATTTCCTTGCTAGCTTCTATCCCTTTTTGCGCAGCTGCGAAGTTTTATCAAAATATGTCAAGGTCAACGGACAGAGGCCTCATCACCACCTGAAGATGCCCACATGGCCATATTCAGAACTTTTAATTGGAAGAGTCTTTTGGACTTTGGGGGGTGGGAAGAATTCCATTCCTTTGTATATGTGATCTGCGCGCCAAATTCTCAGATTCGGAATTCCATCTGTAGCTTCCACTTTAATTTCCAGTAAAAGGATAACTTTGCTCTGATCTATGGAGTCTGAGTATTTCTTTCTTGGATTTTGAAGGGAGCACACACTGACAGGTTGAGAGCCTTCAACTGACTGTGGTAAAGGGTGATATACCCAACCCCATGGGCTATGCTTTCAGCGAAGACATTGGGCCTCCAAGAGGAGACACGGGTCTTGATCATCAAAGAGGCAGCAGATACAGGATCTGCCCAGGCTGTGGAGAGCCTGACACCCATCCAAACCCTGACTGGCAACTACTTTGTGAGAGTTGGGTACAAGAAACTACATATCTTTTCAGAGATAAAACCAGTGCCAGAAGGGGAGGAAGAATATGAAACCTGGATGAAGCAGGCAGTCCCGCTGCAGAAACCATTAGAATTTACCATGCATAATTAGCTCTGTTTACTGCATGATGAATTTGGACCCACTGAAACCGTATCTAGCCTGCTGTTTTGGTTTGAGCAAATGTACCAGAAGAGAGGTGAAAGGCAATCTGAGTACATAAGAAGATTGAACAAGTTACTATGTCAGATTGTGGAAAGGAAGGGGATGGACCTAGCTGAAGTAGTACGAGCGAGGATGAAGCAACTTTCACAGGGTGCTCTATTGTCCGACCTAGTATGGAATCAAATAAAGACTCAGGCCGAAGGGAATACCTGGGGGTTTCATGAGCTCATAAGGAGAGTTAGGGCAATAAGTGGTGGATGACCAGCTGGATGCTATGCGAGCTCAAATATCCCATTTAAGCAAGAAGATGGCCTCATGGATGGCAATGGGTGGTTCGCCCTTGAATGGCTGAGTGGGCCAATTGGGGAGGAGGCACTTCTGCTTCAGCTGAGAACTTGGCGAAGCCAGGGACCTGTTATAACTGTGGGGCTGCAGGCATTACAGGTGTACTTGTACTAAATCACAGAAACCATGGAATTCGGCCCAGTCGGGAAACTACAGAGGGCCCCAGTGAGGAAGTCAACTGGGTGGCCAGTGATACCAGCTATCTGAAAGGAGGCTGACCACCAGCCCATGACGTGACCCTGGCAAGCAGGGGTGCATCAGAGAGAGACCACTGTGGACTGGCAGTCATACAAAGAGGGACAGGAGAACCCAGACTCCAGCGACACTTATGGGGGTTAGCATCACCCAAGATTTAAAGCATCCATTTTGCCCATGAAGCTCCTCGCTTGCTAAGAAAACAACATGTCAATAAAATCACAAGGAATGAAGTGTTACATGAAGGGTGAGGGATTTGGGTGGTTCAGAAATATGAAAAATATATCAAGATTGACAAAGTTGACAAAAAGATTTATTTAAATGCCCTAGGAGAAAATCACAGGCAGCTGTTTTAAATAGTGCAGCAAAAGGATTAAAACATTTGGGGAGAGAAAGAATATACAGCAGCAGCCAACATCTTTCATTCTTGTCCCTTCGCTGCCTTCAGTCCGTGGAGTGGGCCCAACTTCCAAAGGGCCCAACTTCCTCTTCTCCAAACTGCCCTCCACTCAACTCCCAGGAGCCGCTTCTACAGCAGAAGAGGGACTAGCGAAGCCATCATCCCCCACCCACCAGATCAGTGAAAAAGGAAGTACCTCTGTCCTCCTTTTCTCCACACCCTCTCTAGCAATCTAATGCTTTATCGTTTCAATTCCTTCCAGCTCAGCCTCTCTCCCTTGGTATAATGGCAAGACTAGCGAAGTCACTGCTGCCTTCTGGGGGCTTCTTTGTACAGCGCCATCTAGCGACCTAAGGTTGAAAGTCACCTTCGTTCTATTTGTACCTGGCCTAAAGGGTTTGCAAGGTTTTCATGGAATCCGTGGTTCCTTCTGTGCCATCAAGGCAACGCATTCGACTCCCACTGAGCACAGGAATAGCTTTTGTCCGCAATCTGTGCTAAACTTTTTCTTTCAGGTCCCCCAAGAGTGCCCTCACTGCCCCTCTTTCTGCAACTAAACCAAAGACAGGTGAGAATGAGGTATAAAAGGCAACCTGAAAGAGCACCTCCCTTGGGGGCTGGTGAAGATTGTTCCAGCCAGGTTTTTTGGGGGGTGGGTGGGGTTGGGGGGGAGCAGTACAGGATAACTCCTTGAAACCTGCCTTGGCAAATGATTGAAGCTGTAATAGTGAAGCTGTTCAATGGAAGGCTCAAGTCCTAGCCTGTCCTTTGGGATCTGTTAGGGATGCCATCATCGCCACTGCAACTGAACGAGGAGCTGCTTTTGCAAGAAGTAAACCAGAGGCCTCCAAACTTGGCAACTTTAAGACTTGCGGACTGCAACTCCCAGGCATCCACAAGTCTTAAAATTGCCAAGTTTGGGGACCTGAATTAACCAAGGGAAAAATCCTTGCGGGGGTGGGGTGGGGATGACACAATGTGCCATGAGGCGGGGAGAAAAACACCTCCCTTGTGGATCACTGTAGACTATTCCAGCCAGGTCTTCGTCTTGGGGTGCAGCATAACTCCCCAAAACTATATTTGGAACTGAGGGAAGCTTTAAGAGTAATGCTTAACCCTTCTTACCTTCACAAGATTAGCCATCATAAAAGTTGATAAAGGTCTTGTTTGTATGTGCAACCTTAAATGATTGTCAGCTTCATATCCCTTTAATAGAAGAATGAAATGCGGGACAAAACCTTGAAGGGCCCACCCACATTGCTCCCAAACCAATCTAGATAGGAGATATTATTTTTCCAACTGCATTCTCGCAGCTGGAACTGCCAGGATTACCCTCAGTAAACTGTGTGGTCATGTGATGTCACTTGCTATAATCCCATTGCATAGCAATGGAATTTCTGGAGCCAATTGCTGTCACAACCCGAGAACTACCATTTCCCCCTCCCAGTGCAGGAAGAGTCATTTCCTTCCTTCTGGACAGTTGATATCCTGACCAGCTTGATACCTTCAACAGCAGTTGGCGATGCATTAAAAAACCAAAAAAGAGTGATTTTCCTGGCAGAGAAGTTCAAGGCTTTGCTGCAGATTATGATCTTTTGTTAAAGTGCAACTGTCGAGGGCAATGAAAGGTTGTCAGCCTGGAACCTGAACTCGCCCTCTGCTTGCTTATGATTTTGCCACCCGGAGAAAGGACTGTGCAGGAGAAAGACACCTGCAACCTCCTCAGTCTGGCTCCTGCTTGAGCAGCTCATGGCTGGGGGAGGGGCTTTGCACAGATTCATCTATTGCACCATTTATGCCCTTACCTGGACCAGGGAGGCCTTGCACACGGGTCACTCGTGCCTTGGTCACCTCCTGTTTGAATCCCTGCATTGGAACACTCAGAAACTTCAACTGGTCAAGAATGCAGCTTCGCAGAGTTAATGGGAGTCCCTCGATTGCAGATATTACATCTTCGCTGTGCAAGTTGTACTAGATTCGTTTCTCTACAAGGGCAACTCAAGATGCTCCTCATCAGCTTTAAAGTTATTTCTATATTGTAGCAATAGTACTTAGAATTAATATACCACACACAGTGCTTTATAGCACTTTCGGTTGATTATCCCCAACAACCTGGGTCCTCATTTTATCAATCTAAGAAGGATGGAAGGCTGAGTCAACCTCGAGCCCTGTCAGGATCGAATTCCAGGCTGTGGGCAGAGTCAGCTGGCAATACCGCATTCTAACAACTCAGACAACAGAGCAACTATCATTATTGTCCCACCTTTATTATTTTTGCATCCATCGGTCCTACCAGGTCAGATAAGATCAGAGTCTCTTCCCGTAAACATTACTGTTGAATAGAAGCTGGGAAGTGAGTCTTATCTGTTGCAGATCCTTCCCTCTGGAACACTCTTCTCCCCCTGAAGTTTGACAGGCTTTTAGCCTCCTAGTCTTCTGAATTGAAGAAAGATCTAGTAAAATATTAACTTAGGCAAGAAAAACCAAAAGCACACATATAGACTGGGTGAAACCAGACTTAACAGCATAACTGTGAGAGGAATCTTGGAGTCTTAGTAGACAACATGCTAAACATGGGCCAACAGTGTGGTGTGGCAGCCAAAAAAGCCAATGCAATCCTAAGATGCATTAACAGAAGGATACCATTAAAGTCAAATGATGCACTAATACCACTCTATAAAGCCTTAGAAAGATCCCACCTAAAATGAGCCATGGTGGCTGCTGGCAATTTTGCAGTTTGAATCTCACCAGGCTCAAGGTTGACTCATCCTTCCATCCTTCTGAGGTGGGTAAAATGAGGACCCAGATTGTTGGGGGCAATATGCTGACTCTGCAAATTCTGTAAACTGCTTAGAGAGGGCTGTAAAGTGCTGTAAAACAGTATATAAGCTTAAGTGCTACTGCTACTGCATCCAATTTTGGTCACCGCACTATAAAAAAGAAGCTGAGACTCTAGAAAAAGAGTGCAGAGAAGAGCAACCAGGATGATTAGGGGACTGAAGGCTAAAACATATGAAGAGCAGTTACAGGAACTGGGCCTGGCTAGTCTAGGGAAGAGAAGAACCAGGGGAGACATGATAGAGGTCTTCCAATATTTGAGGGGCTACCACAGAGAGGAAGGGGTCAAGCTATTTTCCAAGGCACCTGAAGGCCAGACAAGGAACGATGGATAGAACTGATCAAGGAGAGATTCAACCTGGAAATAAGGAGAAATGTTCTCAGCCAATGAGAAAGCCAATGGAACAGCTTGCCTTCAGTGGTTGTGCAAGCTTCATAACTGGGAGCTTTCAAGAAGACGACTGGACTGTCATTTGTCATAAACAGTGTAGCGTCTCCTGCTTGGCCGGAGGGTTGGACTAGATGACCTACAAAATCCCTTCCAACTCTGTTCATGCCTGTTAGCTGTTCCCCTAAGCACTGGGATAAGAGATGGCTACTCATCAGAAGCTTGATTTGGAACCAGGTGTTTGTTTAAATTTATAAAACTTACATGCCGCTAATCTTGCAGTGAACTTCTCCAACTTAAAATTGTTGCAAGGAGAAAGATTACCAATTTTGAGCAAGAGCCACAGGCACAAACATAATTAGTAAGGCCAGGAGGCCTGGTTAACTTCTAAATTGAACAATAGCAAGGATCGTCTTTTTAAAATTCGCAGACCATCCAAATGCCATCAATCTTGCTAGATGTGCCTTGTATTTCCAGGGCAAGTACATGTTAAATGTGCAGGCTTTGCAATTTGCAATTTTGGGGGTTTATTGCAGTGATGGGATTCAAAATACTGTAGTTTATTACCAGTTCTGTGGGCATGGCTTGGTGGGTGTGGCAGGGGAAGGTTACTGTAAAATCTACATTCCCTCCCCCACTCCACTAACCTACTTTCCAGCTCCATTCTCCAGCTCCATTCTCCTGTGCAGGGCAACAAAAGAAGACCCAGCCAATCATCTGGGACTCGGGAGGCAGAGGAGAGATTGGGGCGGGGCCAGTCAGAGGTGGTATTTGTGGGTTCTCTCAACTACTCAAAATTTCCACTTCCAGTTCTCTAGAACTGCTCAGAACCGGCTGAATGCCACCTCTGGTTTATTGGTTTCTGTATTAAGGTTTTTCTGCTGTAAACCATGTGGAGTCACAATGGGTTGGGCAGCCTAAGATGCTAAGTAAAAATACAAACATACATGTTTATATTCTCTTGTATTATACATAGAAATAACTCAAGACAGCACCTAACAGAGATCCAAACCTGCTTTCTCTGGCCCGAATGGCAATTCCCCTTGACTCTGTGAAAGGGAATGACCATTACGCCAAACTAAGGGAGCTCAGATCTCCTCCCTCATGTTTAATAATAAGACATGCTTGACTAAAAAGAATCACTCAATAAATGAAAATATTGATTTCTCAGCTGGGCTTTCAGTAAGAGACAAAAATTGAAATTAAAGATTCCTCTAAACAGATCAAAGTCCTGTGTGACTCCTCTGGTGTATCACCAGCTTGGAATTATCCTTGAAACTTTGCCCACAATCCGCACACACATATGGTTTCTCTCCTGTGTGATTCCTCTGGTGTATCACCAGCTTGGAATTCTGCTGGAAACTTTTCCCACAATCTAGACACTCATATGGTTTCTCTCCTGTATGAGACCTCTGGTGTAAGATCAGATGAGAATTCTGACTGAAACTTTTCCCACAGTCCGGACACTCATATGGTTTCTCTCCTGTGTGAGTCCTCTGGTGTATCACCAGGGTGGAACTCTGTCTGAACCTTTTCCCACAATCCGGACATTCATATGGTTTCTCTCCTGTGTGAATCCTCTGGTGTCTCCCCAGATGGCAAATACGCTTGAAACTTTTCCCACAATCTGCGCATTGATATGGTTTCTCCCCTGTGTGTGTCCTCTTGTGTATCACTAGGTAAGACTTATTAATGAAACTTTTCTCACAATCTGGACACTCATATGGTTTCTCTCCTGTATGAGTCCTCTGGTGTTCTATAAGGGAGGAATTCCGACTGAAACTTTTCCCACAATCTGGGCACTCATATGGTTTTTCTCCTGTGTGAGTCCTCTGGTGTAACACCAGGTCAGAATTGCAAGTAAAACCTTTTCCACAATCTGAACAATAGAGTTTCTCTCCCGTGTGAGTCCTCTGGTGTTTCCCCAGATTGGAATTCTGACTGAAACTTTTCCCACAATACAGACACTCATATGGTTTTTCTCCAGTGTGAGTCCTCTGGTGTGCCACCAGGTTTGAATTCTGGCTGAAACTTTCCCCACAATACAGACACTCATATGGTTTTTCTCCAGTGTGAGTCCGCTGATGTATCACCAGGTTCGAATTATGATTGAACTTTTTCCCACAATCCAGACACTCATACGGCTTCTCTCCTGTGTGAGTCCTCTGGTGTGCCACAAGCTTGGAATTATTCACAAAACATTCCCCACAATACAGACACTCAAATGGTTTTTCCCCAGTGTGAGTGTTCTTGTGTATCACCCGACTGGTGTTCATGCTAAATATTTTATCACAACGGGAGCAGTGGTAGAGTTTCTCTTTGGTAACGCTTCGAACAATTCCCAAACGTTTGTATGACTTTTCACAGGGTGGTTCGATTTATGCATCAATTGGATGTGATCTGCAATCTGTGTTGTTCCCATACTAGGCAGTCAGTAGGGATTTTCCAACGTTGATATTCTTGGATTTTTGAGGAGGCCAACAATATTTCTGATCTCTTACCTGGTGTTTTTTGATTCAAGCTATTCTTTCCTTCCACAAATGCTTTCATTAATGTTTGCACGTTTTGGGCTGTCCTTTTTATTCCCACTGACTTCCAGGTGTTCTTTAATTACAAATTATCCTCCTTTTGACTTCTCATGTAATGTTTCCTTGAGTTCCAGATACTCTATTTTTTCCTAGCTGAAAGCTTTGTTCTGTCTCTCAGCAGCTGAGGAAGGAGAAGAGATTTTACGCTTTTTGCAAGAAGTTGAAGATTTTGATTGATAGTTTGTTTTACATTTTAATGCTGTTTCTCATTCTCTGTTGTCCAGAGTGCTCTTCTTCACATCCTCTTTTGTCTGTAAGATTCATATTAATGAGTTAGTTTCATTATTATTTAAAAATCACTGCATATGTTTTTTTACCATTAAAAACAAATCTCAAAATTCTAGTTTAATCTCTGAGATTAACTATAATTCATTTGGCATGTAGAAGGCTGGCAGATCCAAATATCAACCCAATGAAAAAATTTCTCCTTTTCACTTGAGTAAATCACACCGAGTGCACTTAGAAAATATTCAAAGTATTCAGATCCCCTTCATTTCTATTACTTTTGTTACGCTGCAGCCTGATTCTAAAGTTGTTAAAATTCATTTTTTTCTCATTAATCTGCACTCATAATGACAAAGTAAAACCTGCCTGATGGTCACTATCCAACCTGGCTGAGCTTGAGAGGACTTGCAAAGAAAAATTGCAGAAAATTCCCCAATCCAGGTGTGCAAAGGTTATCGCCTTATACCCAAAGACTTAGAGGCTGTAATCGCTGCTAAAGATGCTTCACTCAGTAGAGTGAAGGACCTGAATACTTATGCCAAGGTGGTATTTTAAGTTTTTTGGTTTTTTATTACATTTACAGATATTTGCTAACATTCTGTTTTCACTTTGTCATTATGGATGTAGATGAATGAGGAAAAATGAATTTCAAGAAGTGTAAAATGAGGCTGAAGCATTACAAAATCGACAGCCGTGAAAAGTGTCTGAATAGTTTCTGAATGCACCGCATATGGGATCCTATTCACAGAGAAATACACTCCTAAGGATTTATCTTTGGAAACAATTATGTGTATCTCAGTTTGCAAAATGCCTCAGAAGTGGATTCTTCCCATTACCTTGATCTGGTTTTAGGAAGGGAAGGGGGAGAGGGGGAGACACTAACAGACGGAAATGGTGAACAAATGCCGTGCAAGATTTAAAGCATCCGTTTTGCCCATGAAGCTCCTCGCTTGACAAGAAAACAACATGTCAATAAAATCAAAAGGAGTGAAGTGTAACATGAAAGGTGAGGGAGGTGAGTGGTTCAGAAATACGAACAAATATGATGATTGCTTTAAATCTCCCAGCAGAAAATCACAGGCAGCCGTTTTAAATCGTGCAGCAAAAGGATAATAAAATTCGGGGACGGGAAGAATATGCTGCAGCAGCCCACATGTTTCAGTCTTATCCCTTCCCTGCTTCCCCGCCGTGGAGGAACCCAAAGGGCCCGACTTGCTCCCGGCTTCTCCTCCGACCTGCCCTCCACTCACCTCCCAGGAGCCGCTTCGACCCTACAAGAGGCTCCGCCGACGCCATCAGCCCCCGCTTGGATGATGAGCCGGAAGAGGAACTACCTCTGTCCTCTCCTAATCGTCTCTAGCAATCTTATACTCTATCGTTTCAATTGGTTCAAGCTCGGCCTCTCTCTGGTACAATGTGAATAATAGCGATGCCGCTGCTGTACTCGATTCTCTGCTTTCTAGGCGCCGGTGTGCCTTCTTTGTATAGCGCCATCTAGCGACATAAGTCGTATTTTCTGCAGTCAAGTTTGGGGCGGTTAACCTTGAGTTTGTATCTATTCTGTGATAAGGTTGAAAACCATCTTCGTCCTATCTACCCTAAAGCATTTGAACCTCCCTTTGGGGCTAGTGAAGATTGTTCCAGCCAGGTTTAGTCGTGTGTGTGTGTGTGTGTGCAGGACAACTCCTCGAAACTTGTCTTGGCAAATGATTGAAGCTGCAATAGTTAAACTGTTGAATGGAAGGCTCTAGCCCTAGTCTGTCCTATTGGGCCTCACAGGGATGCCCTCATCAGCACTGCAACTGAGCCAGGAGCTTCTTTTGCAGGGACTAAACCAAGGGAAAGCATCCGTGGGATGAACACAATGTGTAATCAGGGAGGGAAAAAGTGCACCTCACTTGAGGATCAGTGAAGACTATTCCAGCCACTTATTCGTCTTAGGTTGCAGGATAACTCCCCAAAATTACATTTGCGACTGAGGGAAGCTTGAAGAGTGATGCTTGACCCTACTTACCTTCACAAGATTAGCAGGTGAGGCATCATAAAAGTTGATAAAGGTCTTGTTTCTATGTGCAGCCTTACCAGCTTCATATCCCTTTAATAGAAGAATAAAATACAAGACGAAACCTTGAAATGCCCACTCACACTGCTTCCAAACCCATCTAGATATTATTTTTCCCTCTGCGCTCTTGCAGCTGGAACTGCCAAGATTGCCCTCAGTAAGCAACATGGTTTAACATCTACATGAAACTGCTAGGGGAGGCCATCCATCCTGTGATATCCAATTATGTACAGGTACTCCTCAATTTACTTCATTTAGTGACCATTTGAAGTTACAATGTCATTGAAAAAAGACAGATGACCATGATTCACACTTAAAGGCCACCGGAGTATTGTCACATGATGAAAATTCAGACCCTGGGCAATTCACTTACCTTTGTGACAGTTGCAGTGTCCTGAGGTCATGTGATCCCCTTTGGCGGCTGACCTGGTGCACAAACTGGAAGTCCTCCTTCTTGCTAGAGGAGACCATACCTGGGGAGGGGCTTTGCACACAAGATTCTTCTCGTGGACCAGTTGTGCCCTTTCCTGGACTGAGATGCATTGCAAAGTGGGGGTTACTCTTGCCTTAGCCGCCTCCTGTTTGAATCCCTGAAGAAACTTCAACTGGTGCAGAACTAGGGGTGGGATTCTATCGGTTCCGCCCAGCTCTACAGAACCGGTAGCTCTGAAGAGCAGCAGACCCAGAACCAATTCTGGGTCTGCTGCTGTTTTGGCCCATCCACCTGCCAGAGCTCTTACCTGTCCTTTATTTCCTGCTTTTTCAACCGGAGCTGCTTTGCGCGGCACAGCTGAGGTTGAAAAATCAGGGGAAAAAAGGGCTTTTCAACCGCTGCGCACCCACACGCAGCACTGCTCAGCTGTCTGGGCACCGCAGCAGGTCGTAAATTGCACTTGCGCGACATGCGCGATGCACAGCAATAGAACTGGTAGCTGTACCGGTCGGATCTCATCCCTGTTCAGAACGCAGCAGCGCACAGTAATGGAAAACCCTGGCCTAGGTTGCCCATGTAACACGTTTGTGCTGCGCTAAATTCATTTGCTTTAATTTTTGCTTTAATAAAACAAAGAAGAACTAGCTTTGCCCCTAAGCACTGGGAGAAGAAGAGAGGACTGCACACATCAGAAGGTAAATTCAAACTAGGTTTCTATTTTTAATGCATTTGGTTTGAATACAGTTTTAACGTCAATTATTGATTAGGAGCCGGCCAGAGTTTGTTAAAACATGGGTGGCTACAAAAACATTTTAAATAAATCAGAGGAGGAAGAAATGAATGAATGAATCCAATAAGGCCACCCATCTGCAAGTTCCTTGAGACTCATAATGAGTTGGGCTATACCATATACAGGCTATGTAAAAATATATACAATATTTACATCACCCGTATTATATGTAGAAATTACGGCAACAATCATGCCTAATACAGGCCAAGCAATGGAATTCCCCCTTGACTCCGTGAAAGGGAACAATGGCACTAGGCCAAATTAAGGAAGCTCGGATCTCCCCCATGTTTAATAATAAAACATGATTGACTACAAAGACTCAAGCTAGGAATGAAATTATTGAGTTCTCAGCTGGGCTTTCAGTAAGAGACCACAAACGAAATTAAGGATTTTTCCTCATGTGGAATTTCTTCTGTGATAATGGAGAAATTTTCTGCGAAACAGAGTACACGACCTGAACATTACTCTCCTATGTGCAACCTTACATGACTTACAAGGTTAGACCTACTACTGAAATCTTTCCCACAATCTGGACACTCATACGATTTCTCTCTTGTGTGAGTCCTCTTGTGTCTCCCCAGATGGGAATTACACTTGAAACTTTTCCCACAATCTAAACACTCATACGGTTTCTCATCCGTGTGAATACTCTTATGCCTCTCCAGATGGTAATTACGCTTGAAACTTTTCCCACAATCTGGACAGTCATATGGTTTCTCTCCTGTGTGAGTCCTCTGGTGTTCTATAAGGTTGGAATTCCGACTGAAACTTTTCCCGCACTCTGGACACTCATACGGTTTTTCTCCTGTGTGAGTCCTCTGGTGTACCACCAGGTCAGAATTGCAAGTAAAACCTTTCCCACAATCTGAACAGTACAGTTTCTCTCCTGTATGCATGGTCTGGTGTTTCACCAAGTGGGATTTGTGATTGAATCTTTTCCCACAATCCAGACACTTATATGGTTTTTCTCCCGTGTGAGTCCTCTGGTGTATCACCATGTTTGAATTCTGACTGAAACTTTTCCCACAATATAGACATTCATATGGCTTCTCTCCTGTGTGAGTTCTCTTGTGTGTCACCAGGTCCGAATTCTGACTGAACCTTTTCCCACAATCCGGACACTCATATGGTTTCTCTCCTGTGTGAGTCCTCTGGTGTTCCAAAAGGGAGGAATTCCAACTGAACCTTTTCCCACAATCTGGACACTCATATGGTTTCTCTCCTGTTTGAGTCCTCTTGTTTATTGCCAGACTGGTGTGCATGATAAATCTTTTGTCACAATGGAAGCACTGGTAGAGTTTCTCTTTGGTATGGCTCCTTCCACAAATCACGAGAGGCCTGTTCTGAGTGAAGCTTCTGCTGCACCCGAAACATTTGTATGGCTTTTCACGAGGTGGTTGAAATTATGCATCAATCAGATGTGATCTGCGATCTGTGTTTTGCACAAAATAGGCACTCTGTGGAGATTTTCCAACACTGATATTCTTGGATTCTTCAGAAGGCCAACAAGATTTCTCATCTCTTACCTGGTGTTGTTTGATTCAAGCTTTTCTTTCCTTCCACAATGGCTTTCCTTAATGTTTTCCAGTTTTGGCTATCCAAGGAACCTTTTTCTTCCCACTGACTGAAAGTGTTTTTACAATTTCTGGAGGAAGTAGAAGCTTTGGATTGATGCTACTTCTCATTCACTGTTGCTCAGAGTGCTCTTCTTGGCATCCTCTTTGTCTATAAGATTCATATTAATGGGTTAGTTTCATTATTGTTTCAAAATGGCTGCATGATATCTGAAAGCAGCAGAAATGCCTCATATATTACAATTAAAAACAAACATCAAAATTCTAGTTTAATCTCTAACATTATGACAAAGTAAAAACAGAATTTTAGAAATGTCTGTAAATTTATTAAAAAGAAAAAAAATATGAAATATCAAGTTGGCATAAGTATTCAGCCCCTTCACTCAATACTTTGTTGAAGCACCCTTAGCATCTATTACAGCCTCCAATCTTTTTGGGTTGAGAAGCTTTGCACACCTGGATTGGGGTATTTTCTAACATTGTTCCTTGTAAGTCCCCTCCAACTCAGTCAAGTTAGATGGCAACTGTTGGTGGACAGCCATTTTCAGTCCCCTCCAGAAATGTTCAATAGAATTCAAGTCAGGGCTCTGGCTGGGCCATTCTAGGACATTCACAGAGTTGTCCCTAAGCCACTCCTGTGTTGTCTTGGCTCTGGCTGAACTCCAGAGATCCTGTGTGAAAGGGAGAAGGGAGAAGTTCCAGAAGGACAACCATCACTGCAGCCCTCCACCGATCTAGGTTTTAATGGCAGACTGGCTAGGCAGAAGACTCTCCTCAGTGCAAAACACATGAAAACCTGTTTGTAAAAAAGCACCGGAAGGGTTCTCAGACTCTGAGGAACAAGATTTTTCTGGTCTGTTAAAACCAAGACTGAACTGTTTGGACACAATTCTATGGTAATTGTTATGTCTGAAGGAAGCCTGGCGCGGCTCATCACCTGCTCAAAGTTATCCCAACAGTGAAACATGGTGGTGGCAGCATCACGCTGTGGGGTGTTTTTCAGCAGCAGGGATGGGGAGACCGGAGAGGGTTGAGGGAAAGATGAATGGAGCAAAGTACAGGGATATCCTCCATGAAAACCTGTTCCACAGCACTCACGACCTTAGACTGGGCCTAAGATTCAGTTTCCAACATGACGACAATCCTAAGCACACAGCCAAGACAACACAGGAGAGGCTTAAGAACAACTCTGTGAATGTCCTAGAGTGGCCCAGCCAGGGGGCCCTGACTTGAACCCTACTGAACATTTCTGGAGGGGACTGGAAATACTTGCCCACCAATGGTCGCCATCCAACCTGACTGAGATGGAGAGGAAGAATAGCAGAAAATCCCCCAATCCAGGCATGCAAAGCTTATTGCCTGATACCCCAAAAGACTTAGAGGCTGTAATCGCTGCCAAAGGTGCTTCAGCAAAGTACTGAGTGAAGGGCCTGAATATTTATGTCAATGTGGTATTTCAAGTTTTGTTGTTTTAAATACATTCACAGAGATTTTCTAAAATTCTGTTTTCACTTTGTCATTATGGATATAGATGAATGAGGAAAAATGAATTTCAAGAAGTGTAAAATGAGGCTACAGCACAACAAAATCGACAGCAGTGGAAAGAGTCTGAATAATTTCTGAATGCACCGTATATGGGTTCCTATTCACCGGGAAATACTCTCCTATGAATTTATCTATGGAAGCAATTATGTGTATTTCAGTCTGCAAAATGCCTCAGATGTGGATTCGCTCCATTATCTGATTTTAGGAAGGGCGGGGGAAGAGACACTAACAGATGGACATGGTGAGCAAATGTTGTGCAAGGTTTAAAGCAGAGGTCTCCAACCTTAGCATCTTTAAGATTTGTGGACTTCAACTCCCAGAATTCCTCAGCCAGCAAAGACAGCAAAGGAATTCTGGGAGTTGAAGTCCACAAGTCTTAAAGCGGTCAAGGTTGGAGACCCCTGGTTTAAAGCATCCGTTTTGCCTATGAAACGCCTCGCTTGCCAGGATTACACCCTGTCAATAAGATCACAAAGCGTAACATGAATGGTGAAGGAGGTGGGTGGTTCAGAAGTATGAAAAATATATGAAGATTTCTTTCAATGTCCCAAATCTCCCAGCAGAAAATCAGATTTGGGATATTGAAATCGTGTAGCAAAAGGATAACATTTGGGGAGAGAAAGAATATAGAGCAGCAGCAGCAACCCGCGTGTTTCATTCTTGTCCCTTCGCTGCTTCCAGGCCGTAGAAAGGCACGATTCGCTCCCGGCTTCTCCTCCGACCTGCCCTCCACTCACCTCCCAGGAGCCGCTTCAACCCCTTCAAGCAGAAAAAAGAAGCTCCGCTGACGCCACTATCCTCCCGTGGCTGAGCCGGAAGAGGGAAGTCTCTCTGATCTCCTTTCCTTCACGTTCTCTCTAGCAAACCAATACTCGATCGTTTCATCTCGGCCTCTCGTTTGCCCAGTATATTGTCCATATTAGCGATGCCTCTGCTGTAGTACTGGAAATTCTCTGCTTTCTAGGCCCGATTGTCGCCATCTAGCGGCATAAGGTTGCAAAATCACCCTCGCCCTATCTCTACCCTGGAGCGTGTCTGCAACCTGAAACATTCAAAGAGCCATTTGGACTCATTTCCCACAGGAAACAAAAGCACCGGGAGCCACAAAACCTCACTTGAGTCACTCACTCCCACCCAGTCCCATGACACACACCCCTCACACCTACCCAGGTTTTGTGGCTCCCCTTGTTTTCTTTTATGTGGGAAATAGGGGTGTATTTATGTGTCCCTCCCATCTTCCTCCATCTCCCTCTTCACCTTCTATCCCTCTCATCTTTCTGTCTTTTTCTTTCTCTCCCCTTCCCTCTCTCCCATCTTTCTCCCTCTTTCTCCCTTTCCCTCCCTCCCCTCATCTTTCTCCCCTCCCTCTCCCCTCATCTTTCTTTCTTTCTTTCTTTCTTTCTTTCTTTCCTTCTTTCTTTCTTTCTTTCTTTCCTTTTCCTTCCTTCCTTCCTTCCTTTCTTGACAGACACACTTGAAGAGTTGACCCTACTTACCTCCACAAGATTAGCCAGGTGCTGGATCATAAAAGTTGATAAAGGTCTTCTTTATATGTGCAGCCTTAAAGGATTGCCAGCTTCATAACTGTTTAATCGAAGAATGAAATACAGGACAAAACCTTTACGTTCCCACCAGCATTGCTTCCCAAACAAATCTAAACAGGAGATATTTTCCCCTCTGCATTCTTGCAGCCGGAACTGCTAGGATTTCCCTCAGTAAGCGATGTGCTTTAACATCTACATGGAACTGCTAGGGGAGGCCATTCATCGTATTATATCCAATTATGTAGATATTACTCAATTTACTTTGTCATGCTATAACGTATTACTTTTACTGTTGTTGCTCTCTAGACCCATATAGTGACCCATATAGTTGAGACAAATATGCCTCAACTATATTGTTCGATGCTGACCCCACCCATTTACCATCACCCGGCACTCTCAAACCAAGTGCACACTGGGATGCCAGACTCCATTTTCTTTAACATTTGGGAGGTCATTAAAGGAGAAACCCACATCCCACAAACAGAGCATTGCTGATGAGATTCAAACTGCTTTAATTTATTGTTACATTCAGCAGTAACTTAATACTGTCTCTCTTATACAGTATTGGATTCTCACTGTATGTATCCCTATTTTCCTCAGTTTTACCATATCCTGTTCTCCCAATAAAGCATTCAGATCTACACACTGTATGTTTTATTGGAGGAGAGGTGGGTTTAGCTGCATGTCGAGCTGCACACAGACTAATGTGTAGTGGGAACAGAACATACTTCATTTAGTGACCATTTGAAGTTACAATAGCATTGAAAAAAGAGACATGACAATTTTTCACTTAAAAGACACTACAGCATTGTGACATGATTAAAATTCAGACTATGGGCAATTCACTAATCTTTGTGACAGTTTTCAGTGTCCTGGGGGTCATGCGATCCCCTTTGGTGACTGAATTGGTACAAAACCTGGGGATACTCCTGGACTCACAACTCCTGCTTGAGGAAGTCATGGCTGGGGTAGGGACTTTGCATCGATCAAAGAAAGGGACTGAGTTACTTGGCATTAAATTCACAAATTTCCTGGATAAACATTTAAACTGAACAGCGGGGGACAAAGAATTAATGGCTACAGAACATATTTGTTCCCAGCAACCTAAAATTAATAAGGATACCAGTACATGCAAAATAGATGTTTGTGCAGGTAAGATTACCAACCTTGCTGTCAACCAAAACCAAGCATTTAATAGTGAGTGCCATATCATGTTCATTAATCAAACAGGTGGCAAGAAAGTAGGGGCAGGCAGGCACAACACAGATTATGTAGACAGTAAACACAGGGTCAGACATAAAGATCTCAAGAGCCTATATACAAATACACAAAGTCTGGGGAACAAACAGGGGGAACTCAAACTATGAATACATGAAGGTAGATATGATATAGTTGGAATAACTGAAACTGGGTGGGATGAAACCTATGATTGGAACATACTGGTAGAAGGATACGAATTATTCAAAAAAAACCAGACCCCATAAAAGAGGTGGAGTTGCACTGTATGTAAAGGACTACTATATGGCTACAGAAATGCATGAAACCAAATATGAAAACCTCAGGGGTGGGATACGAGAGGGTTAACTATTGGTTCGGAATTTACGAGCTTCCCTGCATGCTGTGAGCTGGTTGCACTTGTAATTTGTCATCAGCATGCTGTATGCAGAGAGGCAGCCTTTGAAACAGCCCTCTTTTCCTGCTGTTTTAACTGCAGCTGTGCCTCGTTCAACAGCTGAAGTTGAAAAATCAGGAAATAAAGATCAGGTAAGAGCCCAGGTAGGCGGGTGGGCAAAAACATCAGTAGACATAGAACCAGTTCTATGTCTGCTGTTCTTCAGAGCTACCAGTTCTACAGAGGTGGACAAAACCAGTAGAAACCCACCCCTGGAAAACCTCCTAGAATGCATATGGGTCAGTATAAAAGAAAAAAAGAATGACATGGCTATAGGTGTATGTATATTATAGGCCACACAATCAAGCAGCAAAAATAGATGTCCTTTTTGCCAACCAACTAACAAACATATGCAGGAAACACACAACAATAGTAATGGGAGACTTCAATTATCCTGATATCAATTGGAAAACTAATTCTGCACCAAGTGAGAAATCAAATAAGTTCCTAACCAACCTAGCTGACAACTTTGTTGTCCAAAAGGTAGAGGGTGAAACTAGAGGGACAGCCATACTGGACTTAATTCTTATAAACAGAGAAGAAGTGATAGAGGGAGTTGAAACTGCAGGAACCTTGGGTGAGAGTGACCATATCATGGTAGAATTTAACATAACACAAACACAAGGAAAAGAACATAATGACACCAGAGTCTTGGATTTTAAAAGAGCTGATTTCAATAAACTCAGAGAGAACTTGGGAAAGATTTCATGGATGAAAATCCTAAAGAGGAAAACAACTCAAGAATCTTGGGAAACTCTGAAAAATATGATCATAGAAGCTCAGACCAGCACAATACCACTGAGAAAGAAAAACAAGAAATCCAAGAAGAAACCAGCATGGCTGCACAAAGATCTCTCTGGCAAATTGAAAGAAAAAAAGGACAAGTACAAAAAATGGAAAGAAGGACATACAACTAAGGCAGAATATCAGCAGATAGCCAGAATCTGCAAAGACGAAGTCAGGATAGCAAAGGCTCAGAACGAACAAAGACTTGCAACAAAAGCCAAAGATGATAAAAAAAAGTTTCTTCCAACATATAAATAACTACAACAAAAAATCAAGGAAACAGACAGTCCACTAAAGAGAGAATATGGCAAGGAAGTAACAGGCAACAGAGAGAAAGCAGAACTGCTTAACTCATTCTTTACATTGGTCTTTACGCAAAAAGAAACTATAGCTCAACCCACCAAAAACATAACTGTAAAAGACAGACCAGAAATAAAAGTTAAAATAAGCAAAAAAATAGTAAGAGAATACCTATCTGATCTTGATGAACACAAATCACCGGGGCTTGATGGATTACATCCCAGAGTTTTAAAGGAGCTGGCAGAAGTCATCTCAGAACCACTGCACCATATCTTTTAAAAATCCTGGAGCACCGGGGAACTACCAGAGGACTGGAAAAGAGCTGATGTGGTTCCCATCTTCAAACAAGGAAAAAAACAGACCCAGGAAACTATAGACCAAACAGCCTAACATCAATACCCGGGAAGATAAAGGAAAAGATAATCAAAAAAAAATCTGCCAACATCTAGAAACAAGTAAAGTAATAACTAGCAATCAGCATGGGTTTGTTAAAAACAGATCATGCCAAACCCATCGTATTTCATTCTTCAACATAGTGACTAAAATTAGTAGACCAGCAAAATATTGTGGACATAATATATTTAGATTTCAGCAAGGCATTCAACAAAGTAGACTACAACCTACTTCTTAGTAAGCTAGAAAAAAGTGAATAGATAGCACCACTACAAGATGGATTCACAACTGGCTGGCACACCATACTCAACGAGTAGTCCTTAATGGGTCTAAGTCTATATGGAGAGAAGTAAGCAGTGTGGTGCCACAAGGTTCCATCTTAGGCCCAGTACTCTTCAATATCTTCATTAACGACTTAGATGAGGGATTAGAAGGGGAACTTACCAAATTTGCAGATGATACTAAGCTGGCAGGAATAGCTAACACCCAAGAAAATAGGCTCAAGATCCAGATAGATCTTGACAGACTAGAACACTGGGCCATATCTAATAAAATGAAATTCAATGTAGAGAAAAGTAAAGTCCTACACTTAAGCAAGATAAACCAAAAGTACACATATAGGCTGGGTGAAACCAGGCTCAACAGCAGTAACTGTGAGAGGGATCTTGGAGTCTTAGTGGACAACCAGCTAAATAGGAGCCAGCAGTGTGCAGCAGCAGCCAAAAAAGATAATGCAATCCTAAATTGCATTAACAGAGAGATACAATCAAGATCAAGCTTATATTACACTTGTCCCAAAAGAGGAAGTTGATCCATTACAAATCAAGAACTATAGACCTATCTCCTTACTAAATGCAGATTATAAAATTTTTGCTTCAATATTGGCAGAAAGACTTAAAAAATAGTTATATATTTTTATCCATTCTGATCAAAATGGATTTCTGCCAAAGAGACAAATTAAAGACAATATGAGAGTAATCTTGGACACTTTGGAATACTATGAGGCACATCCTGAAAAACAAATGGCTTTTATATT
The DNA here is from genome assembly GCF_049901715.1 of Pseudonaja textilis. Taxonomy (NCBI): domain Eukaryota; kingdom Metazoa; phylum Chordata; class Lepidosauria; order Squamata; family Elapidae; genus Pseudonaja; species Pseudonaja textilis. Next base: position 1,264,104 of record NC_141991.1, read on the forward strand.
TTTAGATGCACAGAAGGCTTTTGATAATGTGAATTGGTGATTCATGTTATTACTGCTGGAACATATGGGCTTTGCTAAAAAATTTATTCAAGCACTAGAAGCTATGTATCATAAGCAAACGGTAAAGGTAATGATAGAGGGAGAACTGACAGACTCTATCGATATAAGAAAAGGAACAAGACAAGGGTGCCCATTATCACCTCTGTTGTTTGTGTTAACCTTGGAAGTGCTAAATAGATATATCAGAGATGAGAAGTATATAAAAGGGATGAAAATTAAAAAAGAAGAATTTAAATTGCAAGCATTTGCAGATGATCTGGTTTTCATCTTAGAAGACCCATAAGAAACAGCATCAAAATTGATAGAAAAGATTGAGACATATGGAAAGGTGGCTGGTTTGAAAATAAATAAAGATAAGACAAAGATCTTGACAAAGAATATGTTATCAAGACAAAAGGAAGAACTGGCAGATCTATTGAAAATCCAGGTCACAAATAAGATCAAGTACCTGGGGATATATTTGACAGCAAGATGCAGTACACTAAAAGAGAATAATTATATCAAACTTAAACAGCAGATAGCGCTAGATTTGGCGAAATGGGAATTTACATCTGTCATTAATAGGGAGAATATCAACAATCTAGATGAATATATTACCCAGAATTTTATATTTGTTCCAAACTATTCCAATTAGGCTTGGAAAAGAATACTTTGAAGATTTAAATGAAATTGTGTTGAAATATATATGGCAAGGTAAGAAAGCGAGAATAAAGTTAAAACTTTTGCAAGATGCTAGAATAAGAGGAGGATTTGGTTTCCTAACTGGGAGTTGTATTACCAAGCTACAAATTTGATGTGGGTTAAGGAATGGATAACATTAAGAAATACTAGATTGTTGACATTAGAAGGACATGATCTGTTGTTGGGGTGGCATGCTTTTCTATGGTATAAAGGAACTAAAACACAGGGGTATTTCAGAAGACATTATATACAGGAGTCTCTGTGGTTAAACTGGGAGAAGATTAAAAGACAATGTTATTTGAAAATTCCAGTCTGGCTATCGACTATTGAAGCATTTTCTTATCCTATAATATACAAAAAGGAACAAACAGTTAGATATGGTGAAATATTAAATGAAAAGGGTGAACTTAAATCTATGCAAAAACTAGAGGAACAAGGTATAAAAATGAATTGGTTTTCATATGCGCAAATACATTCAAGGTATGATAAAGATTCTAAAACAGGTTTCTATGATAAACTGACCGACTTAGATAAGATTTTGACAGGTACTAATGAAAAGGTGATTAAAAAATTGCATGGATATCTATTAGAAATTAAACAAGAAGAAGAACAAGTTAAAGAAACTATGATTGCTTGGGGGAAGAATTTTGGATATGGGATTGATCTAGAGAAATGGCAAAAATGGTGGTCTCAAAATTATAAAATGACAAAGTCAACAGCATGTAAAGAAAATTTGTATAAGATGTTTTACAGGTGGCACTTTCCCCCGACAAGGATAGCAATAACATTCAAGAATAAATCTGAAAAATGTTGGAAATATCAGACACCTGGCTCATATTACCATATGTGGTGGACATGTGCGGATGCTAAAAAATACTGGACTAAAATCCACACGTGATTGGAAAAAATGGCAAAAAAGCATATAGATTTGAAACCTGAGATATTTTTATTGGGAATTTTACCTGAAATATATAGCAAAGACGTGAAATACCTGATTGTAAATGTAATTAACAGCGGCTAGGATTGCATTTGCCAAAAACTGGAAAAATGAGAAAACATCATCACAGGAGGAAATCATTAAGAAAATATTGGAATGTGCTGAAATGAGTAGATTGACATTTGAAATCAGAGAACAAGATGATAAACAATTTTATAAAATTTGGGATCTATTCTATCAATGGTTAGACAATAAAATATAATAATGAAATATGCAGATTTTTAGAAAATAATATATAAAGATTATATCTAAAAAATGATTTTAGGATAGATTTGGGATGATAATATGAACCGTCATAAAACAAATTAAGTAAACTATGATTATTTCGTAAAACATGAATGAATAAAAGTATAGTCAAATGATTAACAATATTAATGTATTTAATATTTGATTGAGAATATGAGAGTATATACAATGTAATTGTAATTGAAGACAATGAAATGGAAGCACAAAACAATCTGTAAACCAACCGGCACACTGTATGTATATATATATGGAAGATGGCTTAATGTTTTTATGTTTTGTTTGTTTATGTTTGTTTTAAAAACCAATAAAAATTAAAAAATAATAATAATAAAAGAGATTGGACTCCCATCTGTCAGAAATGGTGTAGGGTCTCCCCCTTGGGCAGGGGTTGAACTAGATGACCTACAAGGTCCCTTCCAACTCTGATTATCTGTTGTTTAACTAAGATTCATCTCCTGAGCCAATTGTGCCCTTTCCTGGACCAGGATGCACTGCAGAGGGTCACTCATGCCTTGGGTCACCTCCTGTTTGGATCACTGCACTGGACCACTAGAAACTTCAACTGGTCTAGAATGCAGCAGCGCACAGAGTAATGGAAGCCCCTGGGTTGCCCATGTGACATCTTTGTGGTGCAAGCTACACAGGATTCATTTCTTTAGGGTGCAATTCAAAGTCATCACAGTGAACAGTATTTAGTACAGCAATAGCAATCAGACACATATACCACTTATATACCACCCCACTGTTTTGTACCACTCTGTTTACATTATAAGTATATTATCCCCATCAATCTGTGTCCTCGTTTTACCAATCTCAGAATAACAGAAGGCTAAGTCAACCCAATCCAGGACCAGATTTCATGCTGTGGGCAGTATCAGTCAGTAATACTGTGTTCTAACTACTCAGCCAACAGGGCACCTGTCATTATTTTCTCATCTTTATTTTTGCATCTATCTGCTCTTCCACTTATATCTACCCAGATAGGGAATGGTCCTGGCCCCTTGCCTTAAATATTGCCATCTCATGGGAGCTAGGAAGCGTGCCTTGTCTGTTGCAGCTCCTGCCCATGAGACATTTGGTCTTCCATGAAGCAAAGAAGAATTAGATTTTCCCCTAAGCACTGGGTAAGAGAGGACTGTACATCAGAAGGTGAACTGTAACCAGGTTTCTATTTTTAATGCATTTGATTTTAAGACAGTTTTAAAGTTAATTATTGATTAGGAGCCAGCCAGAGTTTGTTATAACATGGGGGGGCTACATAAATATTTTAAATAAATCAGAGGAAGAAGAAATGAATGAATGGATCCACTGAGGCTACCAATCTGCAAGTTGCTTAAGGCAAATGAAGGCCTATGAATTTATTTACGAAATTTACAGGCTGCTAATCCCAAGGAGGTTAACTTCCCCAATATAACTCCTTGCAAGGAGAAAGAGTACCTGTTTTGAGGAAGAAATAAACATAATTAGTAAGACCCGGAGGCTTGACCAATTTCTACATTGAACAAAAGCAAGAATCCTGTTTTGGGGATCATCCAAGTGCCATCAATTTTGCCAGACAGCCCTGTATTTGGAGGGCAAGAACATGTTAAATGTGGAGCCTTTGCACTTTGCCATTTGCTATAGCTGTGCGGTTAGTTAGTTTCTATATTAAGGTTCTATTACTGTAAACCGTGTGGAGTCACAATGAGTTGAGCTGCCATATACATGCTAAGTAAAAATATATGCGGACATGTTTATATCCTCCTTTATTATACTGTATGTAGAAGTAACTCAAACATACATAATAAGAAATCCAAACTCACTTTCTTTAGCCCAGCAATGGCTGTTTCCCTCGAGTCCATGAAAGAGAACGACAGCAATGGGCCAAATTAAGGAAGCTCAGATCTCCTTCCTCATATTTAATAATAAGTCAAACTTCACTAAACAGAATCACACAAGAAATTAAATTATTAATTTCTCAGATAGACTTTCACTAAGAGACAAGGAAAAGAATTCAAGATTCCTCTAAACAGATCAAATTTATCCACATGTGGAATTTCTTCTGTGATAAGGGAGGAATTTTGCGCTGTCCACAATCTGGGCATTTGAATGGTTACTCTCCTATGTGTAACCTTACATGATTTAGAAGGCTAGACCTACAACTGAAATCTTTCCCACAATCCGGACACTCATACGGTTTTTCTCCAGTGTGAGTCCTCTTGTGTATCACCAGGCTGGAACTGTGACTAAATCTTTTCCTGCAATCCTGACACTCAAATGGTTTTTCTCCTGTGTGAGTCCTCTCATGTTTCATCAACTCAGAATTTCGATGGAAATCTTTCCCGCAATCAGGACACTTGTATGGTTTCTCTCCTGTGTGAATCCTCTGGTGCACCAAAAGTTCGGAATTCCAATTGAAACTTTTCTCACAGTCTGGACACTTATGCGGTTTCTTTCCCGTGTGATTTCTCTGGTGTATCACCAGGTAATAATTCTCACTGAAACTTTTCCCACACTCCAGACACTCATATGGTTTTTCTCCGGTGTGAGTCCTCTGGTGTACCACCAGCTTGTAATTTTGGTTGAACCTCTTCCCACAATCCTGACACTCATATGGTTTCTCTCCTGTGTGAGTCCTCTGGTGTATCACCAGCTTGGAATTACGCTTGAAACCCTTCCCACATTCTGGACACTGATATGGTTTCTCTCCTGTGTGAGTCCTCTGGTGTTCTATAAGATTGGAATTCCGACTGAAACTTTTCCCACAATCTGGGCACTCATATGGTTTTTCTCCTGTGTGAGTCCTCTGGTGTACTACCAGGTCGGAGTTGCAACTAAAACCTTTCCCACAATCTGAACAATAGAGTTTCTCTCCTGTGTGCTTGGTCTGGTGTTTCACCAAGTGGGATTTGTGATTGAAACTTTTCCCACAATCCAGACACTCGTATGGTTTTTCTCCTGTATGAATCCTCTGATGTACCACAAGGTTCCAATTCAGACTGAAACATTTCCCACAATATAGACATTCATATGGTTTCTCTCCCGTGTGAGTCCTCTGGTGTTTCACCAGCATCGAATTCTGACTGAATTTTTTCCCACAATCCGGACATTCATATTGTTTCTTTCTTGTGTGAGTTCTCCTGTGTATCCCCACTGTAGAATTCTGAGTGAACATATTCTCACAATCCAGACGCTCGTATGGTTTCTGTCTGGAATATAACCAGGTCAGAATTCCCAGTAAAACTATTCACGCAATCAGGACATTCAAGGAGTTTCTGTGCAGTGCGAGTCCTCTTGTGTATCACCAGACCTGTGTGCGTGCTAAATCTTTTGCCACATTGGAAACATTGGTAGAGCTGCTCCTCCTGCATTGGCCGTTCCATGAATCATGGGAGTCCTGTTCTGAGTAACGCTTTTGCCACAATCCAAAAATTTGTTTGGATTTTCAAGGAGTGGATCCTTTTGTGCATAATCAGCTGTGATCTGCAATCTGTGATTTTCCTACAACAGGCAGTCTGTGGGGGTTTTCCAACACTGATTTTCTTGGATTCCTGAGGGGGGCAAAAATATTTCTGATCCCTTATGTGGTGGGTGCTTTGATTCAAAACACTCTTTCCTTCCTCAGTGGATTTCATTAATGCCTTAGGCTCTCCAATTGATCTTTCCTATTTCCCACTTTTCCTGCATTTGGTAACTCTATCTTTTTACCTTTTTGTGCAATATTTTCTTGAGTTCCATATAATGTATTTTTTCTACCTGAAAACTCTGTTCTTGTTATTCTCTCCCTTGTCTCTCTCCATCTGCTGAGGAAAGACAACAGTTTTAAAACTTTCTGGAAGAAGTGGAAAAGATTTTGATTGATGGCTTGTTTTGCATTTTACTGCTGCTTCTCATTCTGTTTTCCAGACTGTTTTACTTAGCATCCACTTTCTCTGTAAGATTGATATTAATGATTACTTTCATTATTGTTTTAAAAATGGCTGCAGAACCTGGGAAAACAGCAAAAAAATCACATGTATTACTATGAAAAAGCAAACATATCAAAATGCTACTTTAATCTTTAACATTCATTATTAGGCACATAGAGTAGCAAAATTTCAAATCATGAAATTATCTTGTTGGCTTGGGTAGATCACAGATTACTACTTGCAAACTCTTTTTATGAAAAATACCTAAAAATACTAAGTTTTATACGGATACATGTATATGCACACATACAAACTTATAAATATACATATATAGAATTTTTTTTTATTATAGTCTTCAAAATGTTTCAGAAGTGGATTCACTCAATTTGCTTGATCTAATTTTAGAAAGGTGGGGATACTAACAGACGAAATGGTGATCAAATCCTAGGGCAAGATTTAAAGCATCCGTTTTACCCATGAAATCCCTCGCTTCCCAGGAAAACAACCTCTCAATAACATCACAAGGAATGAAGTGTTATGCGAAGACCGAGGGAGATAGAAATATGAAAGAAAAAAAAAACTTTTTCAAAGTCCCAAATTTCCCAGAGAAAATCACAGGGAGAAATTTTAAATCCTTCAGCCCCAGAGGAATAAAATTCGGGGAAGGGATGAATATGCAACAGCAACCAATATGTTTTAGCCTCGCTGCTCCCTCTCCTGCTTCCCCGCGTGTGGAGGAACCCCAAAGGGCCCGACTTGCTCCCGGCTTCTCCTCCGACCTGCCCTCCACTCACCTCCCAGGAGCCGCTTCGACCCCTTCGAGCAGCACAAGAGGCTCCACCGACGCCATCCTCCTCACGTGGGTCAGCCGGAAGAAGAAGTACTTCTGCCCTTTGCCTCTCTAGCAATCCAATCCTCTATCGTTTTAACCTCTTCCATCTTCGCCTGTTTCCCCCTCCAGAAGACACAGTAACTACTGTGTTCACTGCTTTCTAGGCACGAGTTTTGTAGGGCGCCATCTAGTGACACAAGGTTGAAAATTCCTATCTACCCTAAAGCGTGTGCTTTCTTTCTTTCTTTCTTTCTTTCTTTCTTTCTTTCTTTATTTATTTATTTATTTATTTATTTATTAGAAATAATGAAAGGTGGCATACATACTTAATACAGATCCACACTAGCTCTTGCCCAGGAAAGCAATTCCCCTCAATTCTGTAAAAGTGAACTACCAAACTGGGCCAGAGAAAGGATTAGAGGCCTGCAGGCTAAAAAAAACATATGAAGAATGGTTACAAGAGCTGGGCATGGCTAGTCTATTGAAGAGAAGCACCAAGGGGGACGTGATAGCAGTCTTCCAACATTTGAAAGGCTGTCAGAGGGAAGGGGACAACCTATTTCCCAAAGCACCAGAAGGCCAGACAAGGAACAATGGACAGAAACCGATCAAGGAGAGAATCAACCTAGAAATCACGAGAAATTTTCTGACAGTGACAACGATCAACCAATGGGAGAGCGTTGCCTTCAGTAGTGTGGTTGCTACATCACTGGAAGCTTTTGAAGGAACAGATGCTGGCATGTACGTAGAGAGAGGCGGCGGCCCTGGGGATCAGAGGAAGGGTCATATGTGGAGACAGGACCCAGGTATGGATGGAATGGGCATGAGAGTGAGGAATATGAATTCTGATGAAACGTTTTCTCTTGCCTTCCATTTCTTTGCCTTAAGCAGCCTTGCTCCTTCCTGTCTTCTGTCTCTCTCTACAGAAAGAGGGGAATCGTGGGGGGTGGGGTATGCTGCCTCAGACAAAGATTTAAACTGCTTTTACTTTTCTCCGTGGAAGGAGAGGGGTCACGGGGAGTGGGGGAGCTACCTTGAGCTGCTCTGCAATAGGAAAGGGGTTGGAACCGCACAATCTTAGTGAGGCACCTTAAATTACTAGCCAGGATATTAGGGACAAGAATAGCTTGCTTATATGAAAAAAACCCCAAACCACATCGCTGACACATGAAACTAGGACACTTTGCAAGATACCCATGACCTGGGATGGAGCACAGGTGACGCCACATTTAGCTATGTAGGGGGCGGAGATCCAAATAACCAATCAATATTACCTGTTATGCATGCATTATTAGGGGAAGGGCAAAGGGCTGAATGTGACCACCCCTCGACTATAAAAATTGCTATACGGTTGTAATCGGGGCCCTTGGTTAGCTTTTGAGCTAGGGTCCTTATATCTTGGTTCCAAAATAGAAGTATTGTATCACACCTCATGTCCAGTGACTTATTGAGTTCAACACCACGCAAGAGCCCAGTTTTGGAGACAACGCTTTCAAAGATTCCCACTTATCAGAAATGGTATAGGGCAGTGGTGGCTAACCTTTTTGGGCTCCTGTGCCAAAAATTGTGCGCTTGTGCTCGCGTGCCGGAAGGCAATGCGCGTACCCCCTCCACCCTGCGCATGCGTGTGCAATCCCCCCCGGCTACCTGCACTGCACCTCACAGCTGATTTTCAGCTGGTTTGAGGCCTTTCTTGGCCTCCCAGAGGCTTGAAAAAAAGCCTCTGCAGGCTTTGCAGGCCAAATAATAGGCCCGTTTTGTCACTTGTAATGTTTACAGGAAGTGACAAAATGGGCCTATTATTCATCCTGCAAAGCCTGCAGAGGCTTTTTTCAAGCCTCTGGGAGGCTGAAAAAGGCCTCAAATCAGCTGAAAATCAGCTGCGAGGTGCACACATGTGCAGTGAGATAAGTTTGCCTGCGGCTGATGTGCTGGCACAAATGGCTGTGCGTGCTACCTGTGGCACACGTGCCATAGGTTCGCCATCATGGGTATAGGGTCTGCTGCATGAATAGGGGTCTAGTCTAATCTAGTCTAATTTTTTTAAAAAAATTTAAAAAATACTTTATTAAGTACAAAAGATTACAATATACAAATATACAAAAGTAAAAAATAGTAAGTCATACAAATAAACATCACCACACATTCTATAAGACAAATCATATTTCTAATAAATTTGATAGCGATTTAAATATCTCATAAAAGGTATTAAATGGCAGTTACTACCTCTCCCTTGTAAACTGTTATCTATACACTATATAATACATAATAGCCTATTATTATTGGATTATATCTATGTATTTTTGTAAGTCCTTTATATAACTTAATCAAAGAGAAAATGGAATAAAATTAGTATTTTATAAATTCCTATCCTTTAGAGTGTGTGTGTGTGTGTTTTCTGAGGTTCTCGCGGGTATTTGTATGTGGATCTTTGGTTATTCGGATTTTCTCCCGCGTAAAATTGGAAGTATATAGGCAACATTTCGATGAAGTCTCATTCATCATCTTCAGGCTTGTGTTTTCGGCTCTGTGCTTCTCAGAGTATATATATATATATATATATATATATATATATATGTTTTCTGAGGTTCTCATGGGTATTTGTATGTGGATCTTTGGTTGTTCGGGTTCTTACGCGGAGAAAACCCGAACAACCAAAGATCCATATATATAAAGAACAACCAAAGATCCATCCATATATATAACACGGCTAACCCCCAACCAATCAGAACACAGCCAAACCCCTACCAATGAGAACACCCCCACCCAATCAGAACACAGCCAAGCCCCCACCCAATCAAGTCCCACCCCCACTGGCAGTTAAAAGGAGGAAGCAGCTGCAATCTCCATTACTCTGAGAAGCACAGAGCCGGAGACAGAAGCCTGAAGATGATGAATGAGACTTCATCGAAACGTTGCCTAGATACTTCGAATCTTACGCGGAGAAAACCCGAACAACCAAAGATCCATATATATATATATATATATATATATATATATATATATATAATAATATGTTTCATAGGTTCATTTTTCCCCTTATTTTATGCATTCTTTTTTTTTACAGTCTATCCAATCATACCATTTATCCCAAATCAAATAGTATTCAGTCATCTTTTCCTTTTAATTTTAGTGTAAGCCTTTCCATTTCGGTGCATTCATAAATTTTCGGAATAAAGTGTATAGGCGGTAAATTGGGCATTTTCCAATATTGTGGCAGTGAGATTCGTGCTGCTGTTAATATATGAATAATCAAGTACCTTACTTTGAGGAAATAATCCCCTTTAATTATACCCAGGAGGTACTGTGGAAAGGAATCTTCACGATGACAGTGGTGTCACCCAAGCAGGAAAAGCCCAAAGGGAACATCAAGCCAGCCATAAAACAAACTTGCATAGGAAAAGAAATCAAATAAAAGGTATTAAAGAAGCCCCTTAGACAAAAGCCCAAATAATTAAGAAAACTAGGGAAACAAGAAAAGAAAACACTTACAAACACAAGACATGCCAAATCAGCAAAACAGACAAAAGACACAAAATATATTGCAAAGGAGACAGACAGGAGATTGCCAAAAAACAAATATAAGAAACCATTAAGCTAAAAAAGATTAGGACAAAACCGATAATCCAATCAAACCACCCCGCAAAGTTTGCCTTCGGCACCCCACAGAGTTTACCTTCCAGCGGAAAAGAAGACAACCCCTGACAGGATTCAAAACATTAAGAAATACAAACACAAGCACACACACACAAAATGAGAAAAAGGTATATAAATCAGGGGCTTATCATACAAAGCTAGCTAGCCCAGGAACACAGACTTCTTGCTATCTCTCGTCTTCCTGAAAAATAACAAGATCCAGCTTTCAAGCAGTTGTCTGTATCCCTGCACTGGAGCTCTCCCAGCAGGAAAATCGAATCCTCAGAAGAAAGGCATTTTGACAGCCTTTAACAGTACATTTCTAGTTTCTACTCCAATCCGCCTTGGATAATTTCCTCTATCCATATTTTAATCCTAATCCAAAATTTTTTGACCTCTGGGCATGTCCACCAGAGATGGAAGAAGATACCATGATTTTCCTTACATTTCCAACAGATCAGGTTTGCTTTTTAACCAGTCTAGAGGGTGCCAGATGCCATCTATATATTATTTTATATAAATTTCCTTTATAGGATACTGATTTTGTTAATGTAAGGTTTCTTTGCCAAATTTCTTCCCAATCGTCTAAATCTATATTATGGCCGAAATTCTTTGCCCATGCTATCATTGGTCCTTTCACGATTTCCTCAGCTAATTCATATTCTAGTAGGTAATTGTATAATTTAGGGTGGCATGCCTTTTTGTGGAACCCAAACAGTAAAAGTCACTCATATTTTTATAGACATACCCTGCATAAGTATTTGATTAAAACAATTAGGAGACCATTACACTAAAATCCCAACATGGCTATCAACAATGCAGGCAATGTTTCATCCCAACACAATGGATATCAGTAAAAAGCTTAAGTACCATCGAAGTTTAGACAATGAAGGAAAACTTACATCAATTCAAGAATTAGAAACTCAAGAAATATTTATTGATCATTGGTCCTATTTCCAGATAGCAATGAGATATGATAGGGACTTAAAAGAACTTGGACTAGAAACAAAAAATACTCAATTCAATAAAATACTTTTGGGCCTAATGTAGTAGTCTAATTCAATTCAATTCTAATCTATTCAAAATGTATTGTTTTATTCTATTCATAATTCTTATTTCTATTCTATTTATGATTTACACTGAGACAAGTTTCACTAAAAAGAACCATGCAAGTAACTGTTTAATTGTTCAGCTGGTTATCAATGAGAGTCAAGAAACCAAATTCAAGATTCCTCCACATACATCCAATTTTGCCATATGAAATTTCTTGTGTGTGATGAGGGAGAAACATTGTGTGAAACACTGCAATCTAGCCAATTGAATGGTCACTCCCCTATGTGTAAGCTTACATGATTTATAAGGCTGGAGCTAGTACTGAAATGAATGAATGAAACCCACAATACTGACATTCATAGTTTTTCTCCTGTGTGAGTCCTCCAGTGTTTCACCAAGTCAGAGTTCTGGCTGAACCTTTCCCCACAAATTGGACACAAATATGGTTTTTCTCCTTTGTGAGTTTTCTGATGTTTTACCAGGTCAGAATTGCAAATGAAACCTTTCCCACAATCTGAACATTCATATGGTTTCTCTTGTGTGTGAGTCCTCTGGTGTATCACCAGATCGGAATTCTGACTGAAACTTTTCCCACAGTCTGGACACTTATATGGTTTCTCTCCTGCATGAGTCCTCTGATGTCGTACAAGAAGAGCATTTTGAATGAAACTCTTCCCACACTGCAGACATGCATATGGCCTTTCACCTGTGTGAATCCTTTGGTGTATCACGAGATCAGAATTGCACTTGAAACCTTTTCCACAATCTGAACACTCATACAGTTTCTCTTCCATGTGTCTCTTCTGGTGTTTTACTAGCTCAGATTTCCGAGAGAAATCTTTCCTACAATCAGGACACTCGTATGGTTTCTCTCCTGTGTGAGTCCTTTGATGTTCCACCAGGAGAGAATTCCAACTGAAACCTTTCCCACAAAACAGACACTCATATGGTTTTTCTCCCATGTGAGACCTCTGGTGTTTCACCAGGCTAGACTTCCGAGAGAATTCTTTCCCACAATCAGAACACTTGTATGGTTTCTCTCCTGTGTGAGTCCTCTGATGCTCCATGAGAAAAGAATTACAACTGAAACCTTTCCCACAATCTTGACATTTATATGGTTTCTCTCCTGTGTGAGTCCTCTGATGTCGCACAAGGTTGGAATTTTGAATGAAACTTTTCCCACACTGCAGACACTCATATGGTTTTTCACCTATGTGAATACTTTGATATATTACTGGATCAGAATTGCAGTTGAAAATGTTTTCAAAATCTAAAGACAGTTCCTCTTCTATGTGAGTTTTCTGGTGTATCGCTAGGTAGGAATTCTGACTGAAACTTTCCTCACAATACAGACACTCATATGGCTTCTCTCCTGTGTGAGTTCTCTGGTGTACCACCAAGTTGGAATTCTGACTGAAACTTTTCCCACAATACAAACACACATATGGTTTCTCTCCCGTGTGAGTTCTCTGGTGTCTCACCAGGTCAGAATTCCGAGTAAACCTTTTCACACAATAAACACATTCAAAGCGTTTCTGCACAGTGTGAGTCCTCTTGTGTGTCACCAGACTGGTGTGCGTGCTAAATCTTTTGCCACACTGGGAACACTGGTGGAGCTGCTCCTCCTGCATCAGCCACTCCATGAATTATAAGAGTCCTTTTCTGAGTAACGCTTTTGTCACACTCCAAACATTTGTATGGGTTTTGGAGGAGTGGATCCTTTTGTGCAATCAGCTGTGATCAGCAATTTTTCAACAACAGGCAGTCTGTGGGTTTTTTCCAACATTGATATTCTTGGGTTCATGAGGAGGCCTTAATTACTTCTGATCCCTTTTTCCCTGGGGAAAAAGCAAAAAAAACAACATCCATATATTACTATGAAAAAGCAAACGTATCAAAATGCTACTTTAATCTTTAACATACACTATGATTCATTAGGCACATAGAAGTATAGCAAAATCCAAGTTCAAATGTCCACTCAAATTTCAAATCATGCAATTGTCTTGTTGGCGGGTAGATCACAAATTACTGTCATTGCAAAGTGTTATAAAAATACTTGAAAATACTTAGTTGTATACAAATACACGTATATGCACACCTATAAATTTATGGAGGTAGGAAACACAAAGATCGAGGGAGATAAAAATATGAAATAAAGACTTTTAAAATCTCCCAGCAGAAAATCACAGGCAGCAATTATTAATCGGCAGCAAAAGGATAATAATATTCGGGGAGATAAAGTATATGCAGCAACAGCAGCAGCAGCCAATATCTTTCATTCTTGTCCCTTCGCTGCTTCATGCACCCAAAAGGACCCGACATGCTCCCGGCTTCTCCTCCGACCTGCCCTCCACTCACATCCCAGGAGCCGCTTCGACCCTCCGAGCTGCACAAGAGGCTCCGCCGACGCCGTTATCCTCCCCTGAGTCAGCCGGAAGAGGAAGTTCCTCTGCCCTTCGCTTCCTCTCCAGTACAGTCTCTCTAGTAATCTATCGTTTCAACCTGTTCCATCTCCGCCTCTACTCCTCCAGTACACTAGCAATGCCGCTACTTTATTGTGTTTATTGCTTTCTAGGCACGAGTGTAGCTCGTTGGCAGAGCGCCACCTAGTGACATAAGGCTGAAAAACACGCTCGTTCTATTTCCACTAGAAAGCGTTTGTAAAAAATATTTTCATTGATTCCGTGGTTCCTTTATGTGCCATCAAGTCTTATTCGACTCCCACCGACCACAGGAATAGCTTTCGTCCATGGTAATCTATCCTAAACCTTTTCGTTCAGGTCTCCCGCTCCCTCTTGCTGCAACTAAACCAAAGGAAAGAGTCCTAGTGGCGAAATTGAGGTACACACAGCCAACCAGAAAGTGCACCTCCCTTTTTGGGGTGTGTATGCAAGATGTCGCCTCTAAATTTGTCTCTACAAATGAAACTGTTAGAGTGAAGATGACCCAACTTAGGTTCACAGGTTTAGAATTTAAAATTTTTACCTTTAATTTTGTCATTGCATTCCACGAATACAATGAAATTTGAAAGCTACTCCAGCACAGTGCCCCAAACACATCACAATCACACCACAAGTATTTAAAAATTAAAATAATAAAATAATAATAATTAAAAACCTAGTCTAAAACCTATCTAAAACATTTAGTAAGTTAAATAGTTTTAAAATGCCACTGTATACATAGGACTAGAACACAAATTAGCCAAGTGCTGCGCCTTAAAAGTTCTTCTTTTTATGTGGCTTTAAATGGTTGTCAGCTACATCCTATCAACAGAAGAATGGAACAAGGGAGCAATAGGGAAGCGCTCACTGGCATTGCCTCTGAGCTCCATCTAGAGAGGAGGTAGATGTGATCTTCCTGTCTATTATTGGGGAGTCTAAATCTTGCTAGAAGGCAGAATTGCTCAGAGTGGCCTTTGCAATTCCCAGCCTTATTATCTTTCAGCCTTATTTATTCCCAAGCAGCTGGAGCAAAACACTTGGAGGAAACCAGTTTGCAGAAAGCTGGCCTAAAGATTCCTGCCCTGCCTACTGTGAGTAAAATCAAAAAGTGCTTCAAGAAAATATTAGCTTTTAAGGGTGCACATTTTTACGACACCATGTTATTGTAAGGTTTTTATTATCATTTCTTCCCCATGAAAGATCAAGTTTGAAAATCAAAAAAGAATTAGAAATGTGGGGGAAATTACAGCTATCACTACTGTGGAAAATTGAGGCAATTAAAATGTCTACCCTACCAAAAATGCTATATCTTTTTCAAACTGTACCAATAAGATTAGATAAAATCTTTTTTAGAGAGTTAGATCGAATAATAAGTAAATTTGTTTGGGATGGGAAAAAAGCTAGGATAAAAATGAAATTGTTACAGGACAAAAGAGAAAGGGGTGGCTTTGACTGGGAAATGTATTATCAGGCTGCGGCTATGGTATGGATTAAAGATTGGATCAACCTGGAAACTAGAAGAGTATTGTCAATAGAGGGTCACAACTTGCAGAGAGGGTGACATAGTTTCCTATGGGATGGGAAATGTAAACAGCATGCATATTTTCAGAGACAAATTATTAGAGATTCATTAATTTGGACATGGAACAAGATTAAAAAGAATCATTACACTAAACTACCCAACTGGTTGTAAACTATGGAAGCATAAATCTACCCAAATGCAATGGATCTGGGAAAAAAGAGGAATTACAAAGACCTATTAGACACACAAGGAAGATTAAAAATGAGATAAGAATTACAGCAACAAAATATAAAGATAGATTGGTGGCCACACATGCAAATTCAGGTGAGATATCAGAAGGACAAAGAACAATTTGGTTTCTGCATGGAAAAGCATCAATGAGATAAAATTCTACAAGAAATGGAAAAGAAAATGATCTCAAGAATATACAACTTTCTACTAGATTTTAAAATGGAAGAGGAGGTAGTCAAAGAGATGATGGTGGTATGGGCGAAAAATGTTGGCCACAATATAGACCTGGAAAATTGGGAGAGAATGTGGGGATCAAATTACAAACTAATTACATCCACAGCATACAAGGAAAATCAATACAAAATGTTCTACAGATGGCACCTTCCCCGCTAGACTGGCAAAAATGTTTAATTCAGACCCAAATTTTTGGAAATGTGGAAAAGAAAAAGGCACTTATTTTTATACCTGGTGGACATGCCAGGAAGTGAAAAAAATATTGGAATACAATTAGAAGAATAGAATATAGAAGGATAGAAGAAATCACAAATCAGAAAATTGAATTTAATCCGGAAACTTTTTTATTAGGTATAATAACACAAAAATGCAATAAAATAGATAGATATATTACATATATTAACAGCTGCAAGGATTTCGTACACACAACTCTGGAAGGAAAAAAGGATTCCACCGGAAGGCATGGTTATAAAAAAATAATACACTGCTCAAAAAAATAAAGGGAACAGTTAAACAACACAATGTAACTCCAAGTCAATCACACTTCTGTGACATCAAACTGTCCACTTAGGTAGCAACACTGATTGACAATCAATTTCACATGGAATAGACAAGAGGTAGAAAGCATAGGCCATTAGCAAGACATCCCCAATAAAGGAGTGGTTCTGCAGGTGGTGACCACAGACCACTTCTCAGTTCCTATGCTTTCTGGTTGATGGTTTGGTCACTTTTGAATGCTGGTGGTGCTTTCACTCTAGTGGTAGCATGAGATGGAGTTTACAACCCACACAAGTGGCTCAGGTAGTGCAGCTCATCCAGGATGGCACATCAATGCGAGCTGTGGCAAGGTTTGCTGTGTCTGTTAGCGTAGTGTCCAGAGCATGGAGGCGCTACCAGGAGACAGGCCAGTTCCTCAGGAGACGTGGAGGAGGCCGTAGGAGGGCAACAACCCAGCATCAGGATCGCTACCTCCGCCTTTGTGCAAGGAGGGACAGGGGGAGCACTGCCAGAGCCCTACAAAATGACCTCCAGCGGGCCACAAATGTGCATGTAACTACTCAAACGGTCAGAAACAGACTCCATGAGGGTGGTATGAGGGCCCGACGTCCACAGGTGGGGGTTGGGCTTACAGCCCAACACCGTGCAGGACGTTTGGCATTTGCCAGAGAACACCAAGATTGGCAAATTCGCCACTGGTGCCCTGTGCTCTTCACAGATGAAAGCAGGTTCACACTGAGCACATGTGACAGGTGTGATGAGGTCTGGAGATGCTGTGGAGAATGTTCTGCTGCCTGTAACATCCTCCAGCATGACCGGTTTGGCAGTGGGTCAGTAATGGTGTGGGGAGGCATTTCTTTAGGGGGCCACACAGCCCTCCATGTGCTCGCCAGAAGTAGCCTGACTCATTTTGACTTGTTTTAAGGACATTACATCAAAGTTGGATCAGCCTGTAGTTTTTTTTCCACTTTAATTTTGAGTGTAACTCCAAATCCAGACCTCCATGGGTTGCTAAATTTGATTTCCATTGATAATTTTTGTGTGATTTTGTTGTCAGCACATTCAACTATGTAATGAACAAAGTATTTAATAAGAATATTTCATTCATTCAGATCTAGGATGTCTTATTTTTATGTTCCCTTTATTTTTTTTGAGCAGTGTATTTGTTAGTCTAGTGGTATGGGATTTTATTGACTCCAGACGGCCCTATATGCTGTCTCATCCTCTCCGGAGATGAGACCAATCACAGTTGTGTCATCCGCAAACTTTATGATGGTGTTTGTTGCGTGGCTTGGTGAGCAGTCAAAGGTGTACAAGGCATATAGCAGGGGGCTCAAGACACAACCCTGGGGGGAACCAGTACTGAGTGTAATAGTGGAAGAAAGGTGGGGGCCAAGTCTAACAGACTGTGGTCTGTTTGTCAAAAAGTTCTTAATCCAGGAGCACATGGGGGTGGGGACCTGCAGATTATACAGTTTAGTTACTAGTATATCTGGGATGATAGTGTTAAATGCAGAGCTGTAGTCCTCAAAGAGCATCCTCACATAGCTCTGTTTGTCATCTACAGATGACTCAGCACTCTATGAAGTGTGATGGCCACAGCATCCTCTGTAGATCGGTTTGCTCTATAAGCAAACTGATGTTGATCAAAGGAGGGCGGGAGGCAGTCTCTGATGTGCTGTGAAACCAGTCGGTCAAAAACCTTCATAATGGAGCTTGTTAACGCTATGGGCCTATAATCATTGAGAGTGTTTATATTTGATTTTTTGGGAACGGGGATGGTGGTTGCAGCCTTCAGGCATTGTGGGATGATGGCATGTGTTAAAGATAGATTGAACAGCTCTGAAAGTATTTCTGCCAACTGGTCAGCACACGCTTTAACAACTGCACCAGGAATGCCATCAGGCCCTGCAGCTTTCTTGGGATTTACTGCTCTCAATGTTTTTCTCACCTCATGCACCTGAAGAGAGAGAGGTGTAGCATCGTGGTCCTTGTGAGGCAGGACCACGACACACCTCTCTCTCTTCAGGTGCATGAGGTGAGAAAAACAGGTTCTTAGTGGTCTCAAAGTGTGCGAAAAAGCTGTTTAGCTCCTCTGCCAGAGTCTACTGCTCTCGCTGTTTATTGGGCCCTGGCCTTTACAGTTGGTCAGGGCCTGTATCCCCCTCCACATCTGCCATGGGTCGCTGTCAGTAAAGTCAGCATCACAGTCAGTGTTGGATGTATATTTTGTGTATATTCGTAGATATTGTACTCTCTAATTGCAAATGGAGACGCGGGTACTCTATTTTTCTTATCTTCATCTTTAAGTGCTCTGGTTTTATTGCATTGCAAACAGTTGCTGGGGTGCATCCACAGTTTTGTTGTACTTGTACAATGACAATAAAGTTCTTTTTATCTTCTTATACTAAACTGGCAGGAATAGCAAACACCCAAGAAGATAGGCTCAAGATCCAGATGGATCCATAGGGGAAAAATATAAAGGCGTCATACTCCAATCAGTAACTACAGGAGAAATTTTGTTTAATGAGAAAAGATAATAGACAATTGAAACAGGACAGACAGAAAATATAAATATACCGATTTGAACTGAGATGAAATAAATACAATAAAATTGAGGAAATTAAAAGAGGGGAGAAGCTATGTGTCAGCTGGTGCTCCGTTCTAAATCCAGGAAAGAAATACTTAGACTCTTGTAATTAGAGGAAAGATGTCTTTTACTGGAAGTCAGTGGTAGCAACAAGAAAATTCTGAATCTGGGTAATTAGGCACGCACATCACATATATCAAGGGAGTGAAATGTTCCTACCCCCAACAGTTCAAACTGTTCTTCCAGTTAAAAGTTGTGAACTACATCATGCTGATATCTCCAGTTGGTGATGATTAGTTGACCTTGGCTTACTCAGATAAAGGGTTGCAGTTGCGCAGAAAAGAGAAAGCTAAGCAGGAATGAGAAACCCTCCCCAGTTTATACAATATTAGTTAGCAACATTTGCAGCTTACATTCCATACAATTCCCCTTCCACCACCCCCTCCCCACCATTACTCATGGCAGCCAGAAAGAAGCAAAGGAAAGGAGGAAGATCTTGAGGGCTGACACTATGTAGAAAATGTAAAATTGTAATAAGATATGGAATAGAATATAAAAATGAGCATGAACCTGAATTTGTGTCTGCACAGAACCCGGGATTATGCTGCTTTCAAAAAAGAAGTTTTAATTGTGTTTCTTTTTGTGAAAACTCAAATAAAATTTACAAAAAAATAGAGAAAAGATCCAGATGGATCTTGACAGACTAGAACACTGGGCCATATCTAACAAAATGAAATTCAATGTAGAGAAAAGTAAAGTCCTACACTTAGGCAAGAAAAACCGAAAGTACACATATAGACTGGGTGAAACCAGGCTCAATAGCAGGAACTGTGAGAGGGATCTTGGAGTCTTAGTGGACAACCAGGTAAATAGGAGCCAGCAGTGTGCAGCAGCAGCAGCCGAAAAGAAAGCTACATTTCAATAAAATCACAAAAAATGAAGCGTTATGTGAAGGGTGAGGAAGATGGGTGGTTAAGAAATATTAAAATATACTAAGATTTCTTTAAATCTCCCATTGGTAAAATTACAGGCAGCTGTTTTATATCTTGCAGCAAAAGGATAATAACATTCGGGGAGGGGAAGAATATGCTGCAGCAGCCAACACGTTTCACCCTCGTTGCTTCCTCTCCTGCTTCCCCGCCGTGAAGGAAGCCAAAGGGCCGGACTTGCTCCCGGCTTCTCCTCCGACCTGCCCTCCACTCACCTCCCAGGAGCCACTTCGACCCTCCAAACAGCACAAAAGGCTCCACCAACGACATTAATGATGAGCCGGAAAAGAAAATTCCTCTGTCCTCCTTTCCTCCACATCGGTTCAGTTGGTTCAAGCTCGGCTTCTTTCCCTCCGGTAGAATGTGAATAGTAGCAATGCCGCTGCTGTAGTCTATTCTCTGCTTTCTAGGAGCGAGTGTTGCCTTTGTGCAGCGCCATCTAATGACATAAAGTTGAAAATTACAATCATTGTAAACCTTAAAGCCTTTGCAAGAAGTTTTCAATAATTCCGTGGTTACTTTAACAGATAAGAGATGAACGGAAGGGACCTTGTAGGTCATCTTCTCCAGGGATCACCAACCTTTTGGACCTCTGGGACCACTAAATTCAATAATTTAAAATTCCGCGGACCACCAGTATGAATCCAGTGCGCCACTCGCTGAAGCGCCTAAACTCCAGTGACAGGATAGGGTCCTTCAG
The DNA here is from genome assembly GCF_049901715.1 of Pseudonaja textilis. Taxonomy (NCBI): domain Eukaryota; kingdom Metazoa; phylum Chordata; class Lepidosauria; order Squamata; family Elapidae; genus Pseudonaja; species Pseudonaja textilis. The sequence goes on from NC_141991.1 coordinate 1,284,701, forward strand.
GCACTTCGCTTATAGTATAAGTTTTATTCCTAATAGGAAAAAGCAAAGGAAAAACAAACAGAAGCATCAACATGTAACAATAGTAGTGTAACAAAATAATTTTTATTTATGTATTTATTATTTGTTTTCTTAAGTTTTCGCGGGTATTTATATGTATGGTATTCAACTTTGAAACGGCTGTGAAAGTCTGACACACAGATGAACACTACACAGAAGCCTGATGATGGCAGATGAGATTCTGCCAAAACGTTGCTACAACTTTAAAAGCACAACTATAATGACGTGGGAAAATACCCGAACAAAGCTGAATACCATTTATTTTTTAGTACCATGTACAGGCCTTATTTTTTTTTGACCCCTGAAAAAATGGCTAGGCTGTGTTTTCGGGGGTGACTTAATTTCCTCCCCCACTCAGAGCGGCTCATACGCACATACCTCTCCGCGAGGCTGCTTCTATCGGCCTATGAAAGCTCCCCGAAGACAGAGTCCCCAGCTGCTTCAGGGCGTGGCATGGCTGCCCATGTCCCCTCGCCTTTAGGCAGTCTCTTTTGGGCAATGGAAGCTCCCCAAATGCAGTCACCAGCCACTTCGATTGGCCGGTAGAAGCAGTCTCGGGGCAAGTGCACACACACTCCCCTCGCCACGAGGCTGCTTCTTTCGGCAGACAAAAGCTCCCTTGAAGTCTCCAGCCACTTTGGGGCGTGGCATGGCTGCCCATGTCCCCTCTCCTTTAGGGCAGTCTTTTTCAGGCGATGGAAGCTCCCAAGTGCAGTCACCAGCCACTTCAATCAGCCGGTAGAAGCGGCCTCACGGCGAGGGAGTGTGTGTGCACACTCGCCCGAGGCCGCTTCTACTGTCCGATTGAAGTGGCTGGTGACTGCACTTGGGGAGATTCCATCGCCTGAAAGAGACTGCCCTAAAGGCGAGGGGACACAGGTAGCCATGCCACGCCCTGAAGTGGCTGGGGACTCTGCCTTCAAGGGAGCTTTTGTCTGCTGATTGAAGCGGCCTCACGGCGAGGGGAGTGTGTGTGTGCGCTCGCCCCGAGGCCGCTTCTACTGGCCGATCGAAGTGGCTGGTGACTGCACTTGGGAGCTTCCATTGCCTGAAAGAGACTGCCCTAAAGGCGAGGGGACACAGGTAGCCATGCCACGCCCTGAAGTGGCTGGGGACTCTGCCTTCAAGGGAGCTTTTGTCTGCTGATTGGCGGCCTCACGGCGAGGGAGTGTGTGTGTGCTCGCCCGAGGCCGCTCTACTGGCCGATCGAGTGGCTGGTGACTGCACTTGGGGAGCTTCCATTGCCTGAAAGAGACTGCCCTAAAGGCGAGGGGACACAGGTAGCCATGCCACGCCCTGAAGCGGCTGGGGACACTGCCTTCAGGGAGCTTCTATCGGCTATCGGGGTATTCTATCCTAGGCTGCCTGCAGGGCACTCCTAAAGGCAAGTTTTCTCCCCATCCCCCCGCCCATCCCCCACCCATTTCTCTTCATCTAGTGTAATTCTAACAAACGATGTGAGAAATGGCGGGGAAAAACATGGTTTAAATAGGCCTAAATTTTGGGGGTGGGGCTTAATTTCACCTCATGCCTAGAAATCATGCTGGGCCTTCCTATTGGTGGAGGTTGTATTGTTGGAGAAACATGGTATATATTTTGTTTTTAATTCATAAATATTTATAATAGTATAATATGGCAACCACTTACACTAGTATATGTTTTTAGTAAAGTTTTTATTTATTTTGACTATTGTCAGGGCATATCACTTACAAAAAAGCAAAGGAAAAACAAACAAGCATCAAACTATAACATGTTGATACTTGTTTTTCCTTTGCTTTTTTGTAAGTGGTATGCCCCAACAATAGTCAAAATAAATAAAAAGCAAAACATATACTAAAATAAAATAAAAGAGCAACTTACTAAAAATTAGGCAAAGGCAGGCAAGTTGGCTGGCAGCCCAGGAGTTGGACTCAACTGGGGCTGGTGGAGGCAGCAGGTAGGCGACCGGAACTGAGGCTCATTCACCAATTGGCGATGGGGCCTTCAGCAGTGATGAGTGGATGAAGATGGCAGCCGGTGAGGCAGGCAGCGGTGGCAGGTGGTGTCAGCAAGAGAAGGGGCAGCCTGGGAGTCGGGACTCAACTGGGGCTGGCGGTGTTAGCAGGTAGGCAACCGGGCCGTGCTTGAGGGCTCACTCACCGATCCGCGGTGGGACCTTCAGCAATGGTGGGCAGGCAAAAATGGCAGCTGCGCAAGGCAGGCAGCAATGGCAGGTGGTGTCAGCGAGGGCGACCCGGGAGTCGGGATTCAACTGGGGCTGTTGGCGGTGGCAGGTAGGCAATCGGGACTTGCAGAGCCTCACTCACCCAGTCTCAGAGAGATCAGATGACGCAGGGCTGTGGCGAAAGGAAGGCAGCGATGGCTGGCTAGCTGGCTGGCGAAGGCAGACTGCAGGTAGCCACGGCGCACATCCTAGATAAGGAGTGACTGGGTGGATTGGGCGGGAAGGAGCGGGGCCAGCCAGTGGTATGATTTGCCAGTTTTCCGAACTGCACAGAATCGTAACAGCTGTTTTGCCTGAACTGAGCCGAACCAGTAAAATCCCACCCAATTGTAGTGTGTTTCTTACATATCTGTGTTAAGACTTGTGGACTTCAACTCCCAGAGTTCAACTCTGGGAGTTGAAGTCCACAAGTCTTAAAGTGGCCAAGGTTGGAGACCCCTGGCCTATAGTATACACCTATGGCCGTGTCATTCTTTTTTTCTTTTATATTGACCCATATGCATTCTATGAGGTTTTAATCTTTGGTTTCATGTGTTTCTATAGCAATATAGTTGTCCTTTACATACAGTGCAACTCCACCTCCTCTTTTATGGGGTCTGGTTTTTTTTGAACAGTTTATATCCTTCTATCAGTATGTCCCAGTCATGGATTTCATCCCAACAAGTTTCTGTTAGTCCAACTACATCATATCTACCTTCATGTATAGTTCGAGTTCACGCTGTTTGTTCCCCAGGCGTTGTGCATTTGTATACAGGCACCTGAGATCTTTATGTCTGACTCTGGGTATGCTTCCTATGTTTCCACATTGCTCTATTAGTTATTTGTTCTGTTTCTTTTTGTTTCTAGGCAGATTCTCAACTTCATTTCCACCCATTGTTTCTCATCCTTCTTTCTGGTGCCATGGAAAACAAGTTAGAGGCAGCCCCTCAAATACTGGAATACTGCTAACATGTCATTCCTAGTCCTTCTTTTCTCTAGACTGGTCATACCTACATCCTGCAACCGTTCTTCATGTTTTAGTGTCAAGGCCTGTACATTTTAGTCTTCAGGCCTTTTAAAGATTAGTGTTGCCTATTTCCCAGTAGATGACAGGCAGCATTTTCAAATCATGCAGTATAATTGTAAAAACATTTGGGAAGATAAAGAATACGCACCGGCAGCCGACAACATTCCGTCTATTTGCTTCTATGTTTTTACTATGTGGAACAAACCAAACAGCCTTACTGGTCCCCGATTCTCTTCTGACCTATGCTCGATTCACCTTCCAGCTGCTGCTTTGGCCGTGGGAAGAGCACAACTGCAACCCTCCAACATCCTGTGGATAAGGTGGAAGAGGGAGTTCCTCTGCCCTTGTCCTCTTCCCGACATCCTCTCTACAATATTGTGTTTTAAACTCCTTTCCCCTCAGCAGTTGCTCTCCGTCCAGTTGGATGCTGGATTTCAGCCACCACTGGTGCTGCTATTAGATTGGCAATTTTCTGGGCACATGGGTTATTATACAGCTCTACGTAGTGACGTAAGGCTGAAAATAGGCTCAGTATCTCTATCTGATGTTTTAAAGATTTTTTTTTAATGAAGTGTCCTTTTCCGTTGTTAGCCACTACATCCATAATTTTTCTCCAGGACCATCTAGTCATAGTACGTCCTTTGGGGTCTCGTAGGAACATTCCTCATCATCACTGCAACTGGGCTGGGAGGTTCTTTTGCAGGGACTAAACCAAGGGACAGCATCCTTGCAGGGAACACAATGTGCCATCAGGCAACAAGAAATTCCCTTCTGGGTCACTGGAGACTATTCCAGCCAGTTCTTCATCTTGGAAATGCGAGAAAGTACCTCTGCAACGGACAGAAGCTTAAAGAGCAAAACCTGTCCCTACTTTCCAAAATTAGCCAGGTGCTGCATCATAAAAGTTGATCAAGGTCTCGTTTGTATGTGCAGCCTTAAACAATTGCCAACTTCATCCCATTAATAGAAGAATGTAATACAGGAAAAAAACCTTGAAGGGCCCACCCACATTGCTTCCAAACCCATCTAGATAGGAGATATTATTTTTCCACCTGCATTCTTGCAGGGCCCAAATCTCACTAGAGGACAGAGTTCCTCTGAAAAGCCTTCCCAATTTCCAGAGGGTTTAAGAATCCAGCATTGAGTGTACCCAGGCAGCTTGGCCAAAATATTTGGAGGACACTAGTTTCTGGAAAGCTGATCTAAAGTGCCCTGCGCTTTAATTATTGGCTCTCAGTCCCCTCAAAACCTTTCCACACAGTAAAATGTTATGACTGATTTCCTTTGGCTCCCCAAGATTTAGGAGATGGAAGCACCAGCAGGTCAGAGCCTCCAAGGGAACTAGCTTCACTCCTGGCCAGGGCTGCCTAGGATTTTAAGTCTGCAAATTGCCATGTGCTTCTGTAATTTCCTTAGCATGAAAATCTGCATTAAGTCTAAGTGAGTGAGACATATACCCAACAGGGCCTAGAAAAAGAGCACTCGGAAAGCGACTGTATATTTGGTAAACAAAACTCACACACTTTTCAAAGAAATGTTTGAAAGCTTTGTAAAAAGAATGGCAGTATGTCTACGCACACAAAAATGTTTTTGCTTGACATGTATTTTTTTAAATTAGAAATTTAATCTAATATTTTTTTTAAAACCCACAATAAACTATAAGCAATAAACAAGAAATTGGAAAAAATACCTCAGTGAGGACTTCTCCTTTTTTCTATCAAGTAATTCTTATACGCATTCCTGTTTGGGAATTGTGTCCCCTGAGCTAGTCAGAAGAAAACCCTTCTTAAAAATGGATCCTGGCCTGAAGTCCATTCCTGAGAGAAATCCAAGCCAACATTTCCCTTCCACATTTCTCACATCTGGGTGGAACAGGGAGAGTCTATGGTATTTCACCAGGCTCAAGGTTGACTCAGCCTCCCATCCTTCCGAGGTCGGAAAAAAACGAGGACCCAGATTGTTGTGGACAATATACTGACTCTGTAAACTGCTTAGAGGGCTGTAAAGCATTGTGAAGCGGTATATAAGTCTAAATACTTTTGCTATCGCAGGAGCAGATACTAGAAAGACAAGACACACAGAACATTATAGGAAATGGATGGGGATAGCTACTAACTACAGCCGTGATGGTGCACATATGTCACGCATGCCAGAGGTGGCACGCAGAGCCCTCTCTGTGGGCATGTGAGCCGTTGTCCCAGATCAGCTGTGCCACGCATGTGCACATGCCTCCCATTGGCCAGCTGGTTGAGTCTCTGCTGTGTATACGTGGGCGTGGGGTGCATGCGGTGGAGTGTATCTGTGGGGGGTGGGGTGCATGCAGACACATTTGTAGGGATCCATGCGCATGTGTGGGGGCACGCACGTGCTTGTGCTTTGGCCACGCGGTACCGAAAAGGTTAGCCAACGCTGAACTAGAGGATGGGGAGAGAGAGAGATGGAGAGGGTGTAGCACTAGGTAGATATGGAGATTAGGATTAGAGATATGTAGAGGTTCGGAACAGAGAAAGATAGGAAAAGTCTACGGAGATTCTCAGGCATCCAGGTCATGGTTATCCCAAAGTTGCTTTCTGAAGAGTCAACTCTACTTTGTTTTTTCCTTGGAGACGGTTTGCTTCTCATTCAAGAAACCTCTCCAGCTGTGACTGGATGATGAGGAGTGCAATGGTGTGGGAGTATGCCAATTGTGGAGGCTTTGCATTTTGCTATTTGCTATATATGTGGTTTATTGGTTTCTGTGTTAAGGTTTTATTGCTGTAAGCCATCTGGAGTCCCATTGAGTTGGGCTGCCTTACACAATTTCTTAACAAAAATACATGCATACATACATACGTATCTATATCCTGCCTTTATTATACAATACAAGTAAGTCAAAGTGGCAAATATACCTAATAGAGATCTAAGCGCCTTTTCTCTGGCCCAGCATGGAAATTCCCCTCGACTCTGTGAAAGGGAACAACTGCACAACTCCAGAGAAAGGAAGCTCAGATCTCCTCCCTCATGTTCTATACTAAGACATGTTTGACTAAAAACAATTAAGGCAACAAATTGAATGGTTAATTTCTCAACCGGGCTTCTAGAGAAGAGAAAATAAAATCAAGATTCCTCTACACATATCAAATTTTGCTTCATATGGAATTTGTGTGCGATAAGAGCGGAATTTTGTGCGAAACATTTCCCACAATCTGGGGATTTGAATGGTTTCTCTCCTGTGTGTAACCTTACATGATTTATAGGGCTACAGCTGACAGTGAAATCTTTCCCACAATCTGGACACTCATATGGTTTCTCCCGTGTGAGTCTTCTGGTGTATAACCAAGCGGGAATTCCGACTGAACCTTTTCCCACATTCAGGACACTCATATGGTTTTTCTCCAGTGTGAGTCCTCTGGTGCATCACCAGATTAGAATTCTGCTGGAAACTTTTCCCACAATCTGGACACTTATATGGTTTCTCTCCTGTGTGAGTCCTCAGGTGTATCACCAGGTGGGAATTCTGACTGAACTTCTTCCCACAATCTGGACATTCATATGGTTTCTCTCCTGTGTGAGTCATCTGGTGTATAACCAGGTGGGAATTTCGACGGAACCTTTTCCCACAATATGAACACTCATATGGTTTTTCTCCTGTGTGAGTCTGCTGGTGTTCTATGAGGGAGGAATTCCGACTGAACTTTTTCCCACAATCTGGGCACTCATACGGTTTTTCTCCCGTGTGAGTCCTCTGGTGTATCACCAGGTGGGAATTCTGACTGAACCTTTTCCCACAATCTGGGCACTCATATGGTTGCTCTCCTGTGTGAGTCATCTGGTGTTCCACCAGGTAGGAATTCCGACTGAAACTTTTCCCACAATCCAGGCACTCATATAGTTTTTCTCCGGTGTGAGTCCTCTGGTGTGTCACAAGGTTCGAATTCTGACTGAAACTTTCACCACAATACAGACACTCATATGGTTTCTCTCCTGTGTGAGTCCTCTGGTGTTCTATAAGGGAGGAATTCCGACTGAAACTTTTTCCACAATCTGGGCACCCATATGGTTTTTCTCCTGTGTGAGTCCTCTGGTGTATCACCAGGTTTGAATTCTGACTGAAACTTTTCCCACAATCACTACATTTATATGGTTTCTCTCCTGTGTGTGTCCTGTGATGTTCCACCAGAATGGACTTCCGACTGAAACGTTTCCCACAATCTGGGCACTCATATGGTTTTTCTCCTGTGTGACTCCTCTGGTGTGTCACCAAGTTGGAATTATTCACAAAACTTTTCCCACAATCCAGACACTCATATGATTTCTCTCCAGCGTGAGTCCTCTTGTGTTTCGCCAGATTGGCTTGCATGATAAATCTTTTGTCACAATGGGAGCAGTGGTAGCGTTTCTCTTTGGTATGGCTCCTTCCAGGAATCACGATAGACCTGTTCTGAGTAAAGCTTCTGACACACCTCAAACTTTTCTATGGCTTTTCATTGGGAGGTTCGACTTCTGCATCAATCAGATATGATCTGCAATCTGTGTTGATCCTAAACTAGGCAGTCTGTGTGATTTTCCAACACTGATATTCTGGGTTCTTGAGGAGGCCAACAATGTGTTTGATCTCTTATCTGGTGGTTCTTTGATTCAAGGTAGTATTTCCTTCCTCAAAGGCTTTCGTTAATGCCTGCCAGTTTTGGCTATCCAGGTCTATCCTTTTTATTCCCACTGACTTCCAAGTTTTCTTTATTTATAAATTATGCTCCTTGACTTCTCATGTAATGTTTTCTTGAGTTCCAGATACTCTATTTTTTTCCCCAGCTGAAAGCTTTGTTCTTATAATTCTCTCCACTGTCTCTCAGCAGCTGAGGAAGGAGAACAGATTTTATGCTTCCTGGAAGAAGTGGAAGATTTTGATTGATGATTTGTTTTACATTTTAATGCTGTTTCTCATTCTCTGTTGTCCAGAGTGCTCTTCTTGGCATCCTCTTTGTCTGAAAGATTCATATTAATGGGTTAGTTTCATTTATATTTAAAAATGGGTGCACAATATGTGAAAGCAGCAGAAATGCCTCATATGTTATCATGAAAAAACAAACCTCAGAATTCTAATTTAATCTCTAAGATTAACTATAATTCATTTGCCGTGAAAAGGGATAGCAGATCCAAATATCAACCCAATCAAAAAATTCTTGCCTTGGCTTCAATAAATCACAGAGTGCACTCAGAAAGTATTCATAGTATTCTGATCCCCTCTACTTCTATTACTTTTGTTACACTGCAGCCCGATTCTACAGTTGTTAAAATTCATTTTTTTCTCATTAAACTACACTCATAATGACAAAGTAAAATCAGAATTCTACAAATGTCTGTAAATTTATCAACCCAATGAAAAAATTCTCCTTTTCACTTGAGCAAATCACAGAGACTGCACTCAGAAAGTATTCATAGTATTCTGATCCCCTTTACTTCTATTACTTTTGCCCGATTCTACAGTTGTTAAAATTCATTTTTTCTCATTAAACTACACTCATAATGACAAAGTAAAACCTGCCCACCGATGGTCACCATCCAACCTGGCTGAGCTTGAGTGGACTTGCAAAGAAAAAGGGCAGAAAATCCCCCAATCCAGGTGTGCAAAGCTTATCACCTGATATCCAAAAAGACTTAGAGGCTCTAATTGCTGCCAAAGGTGCTTCAGCAAAGTACTGAGTGAAGGACCTGAATACTTATACCAAGGTGGTATTTTAAGTTTTGTTGTTTTTAATACATTTACAGACATTTTCTAACATTCTGTTTTCACTTTGTTGTTATGGATGTAGATGAATGAGAAAAACAAATTTCAAGAAGTGTAAAATGAGGCTGAAGCATTACAAAATCGACAGGGTCTGAATAGTTTCTGAATGCACCGCATATGGGATCCTGTTTACACAGAAATACACTCCTAAGAATTTATCTATGTAAGCAATTATGTGTATTTCAGTCTGCAAAATGCCCCAGAAGTGGATTCGCTCCTTTATCTTGATCTGATTTTAGGAAGGATTGGGGGAAGACAGACATACTAACAGACGAAATGGTGAACAAAATCTAGGCAAGGCTTAAAGCACCTGTTCTGCCTATGAAACTCCCTCGCTTTCCAGGAGAGCATCATGTCAATAAAATCACAAGGAATGAAATGCTACGCGAAGACTGAGGGAGATAAAAGTATGAAATAAAGACTTTTTAAACCCCCCCATTGGTAAAATCACAGGCAACAATTTTAAATCATGCAGCAAAAGGATAATAAAATCCGGGGAGGGGAAGGATATGAAGCAGCAGCCGACATGTTTCAACCGTCTCCTTTCCCTGCTCCCCTGCTGGGGAGGAACCCAAAGGACCCGACTTGCTCCCGGCTTCTCCTCTGACCTGCCCTCCACTCACCTCCCAGGAGCCGCTTCGACCCTTCAAACAGCACAAGAGGCTCCGCCGACGCCATTATCCTCCCGTGGATGAGCCGGAAGAGGAAGTTCCTTTGTCGCCGTCCTCCTCCTCCTCCTCCTCCTCCATCACCACTTCCTCTCTAGCAATGTAACACTCTATCATTTCAATTGGTTCCAGCTCGGCCTCTCTCCCTCCTGTAGGATGTGAATAGTAGCGATGCCGCTGCTTTACTCTATTTTCTGCTTTCCAGGGGCTTCTTTGTACAGCGCCATCTAGCGACAATAAAGTTGAAAGTCATCCACGTCGTATCTCTACCCTAATTAGAGATTATTAGAGCCTGATTTCACCTAGTTTATAGTGTGTACTTTTGGTTTTTCTTGCCTAAGTGTAGAACTTTACTTTTCTCTACATTGAATTTCATTTTATTAAATACGGCCCAATGTTCTAGTCCATCAAGATCAGGGGTGGGATTCAAATTTTTTTAACAACCAGTTCTATGGGCGTGGCTAAGTTGGTGAGTGTGGCTTGGTGGTCATGTTATTGGGTGGGCATGGCCAACTCAATATCACTCCCATCCAGGCGCGAATCTCCTCGCCTGGCCTCTCATGACTGTGGGGATGCCACAACAGTCGTTTGTGTGAAAAATGGTCATAGGTCACTTTTTTCAGTGCCATTGCAACTTTGAACGGTCACTCCACACAAGCAAAGTACCAGCAAAGGAGGGGGAAAAAAACTCCAGAGAAGTTCCTGAGACTGAAAGTCTAGTCCTGCCAAGAATGTAATAAGGGTTAACAGAGAGGCAGTTTCTGTAAGCAACACCAGAATGTTTCCTTCCTGCCTTCCTTACAGGATTAGGCCAGTAATTTCTTCTAACAACCTGTTCTCCAAACTGCTTAGAATGTTAACCACCAGTTCTAGTGAATAGCTGTGAACTGGTAGAGTCCCACCCCTGGTCAAGATCCATCTGGATCTTGAGCCTATCTTCTTGGGTGTTAGCTAGTCCTGCCAGCTTAGTATCATCTGCAAATTTGGTAAATTCCCCTTCTATTCCCTCATCTGTCATTTATGAAGATATTGAAGAGTACTGGGCCTAAGATAGAACCTTGTGGCACCCCACTGCTTACTTTCTGTTATATATTTGCATACTTACCTATGTTGGGTTTGTCTGTGGCGGTGGGAGATTTGAAGAGCCGTCATTGGCCATAAGCCGCGAGCAGCCAGCTATAAAAAAGGCTGCTGTGGTTTCTCCGTGTTCAGATTCTAGAAGGAAATAAAGTAAGAAAAAGATCAACTGGGGCTCGAGTCTCCTTTCCCGCGACGTAACACTTTCCTCCATGTAGACGTAGATCCATTAAAGACTACTCGTTGAGTACTGTTTGTCAGCCAGTTATGAATCCTTCTGGTGGTGATGCTATCTATCTCACTTTTTTCTAGCTTACCAAGAAATAGGTTGCGGTCTACTTTGTTGAATGCGTTGCTGAAATCTAAGTACTGTATATTAGGCCCACAGTATTTTGCTGGTCTAGTAATTTAGTCACTATGTTGAAGAATGAAATAAGATTGGTTTGGCATGATCTGTTTTAAACAAACTCATGCTGATCTCTAGTTATTACTTTACTTGTTTCTAGATGTTGGTAAATGTTTTTTTATTATCTTTTCCAGTATCTTCCTGGATAGTGATGTTAGGCTGCTTGGTCTGTAGTTTCCTGGGTCTATTTTCCCCCGGTTTTTGAAAATGGGAACCACATCAGCTCTTTTCCATTCATCCGGTAGTTCCCCGGTGCTCCAAGATTTTTGAAAAATATGGTGCAGTGGTTCTGAGATAACCGCTGCCATCTCCTTTAGAACTCTGGGATGTAATCCATCAGATCCCATGATTTGTGTTCATCAAGATGAGACAGGTGTTCTCTTACTATTTTTTTTATTTTAACTTTTATTTCTCATCTGTCTTTTACACTTATGCTTTTGATAGGTTGAGCTATAGTTTCTTTTTGCATGAAGACTGATGCAAAGAATGAGTTAAAGCAAACCTGCTTTCTCTCTGTTGCCTGTTACTTCCTTGCCAACTTCTCTGTTGGGGGAGGAGGAGTAGAGGAGGAGGGGGCAGGAGGAGGGCAGGAGGAGGGGAGGTAGAGTAGAGGAGTGGGGGCAGGAGGGAGGAGGGCAGGAGGAGGAGGGGTGAGGAAGAGGAGGAGGAGGTGGGAGAAGGTGAAGGGAGGGAGGAGGAGGGGGAGGGGGAGGAGGAGCAGAGGAGGGGAGGAAGAGTAGAGGAGGAGGGAGGAGGGAAGAGGAGGAGGGAGGAGGAGGAGGGAGGGAGAGACCATCTTATTTGTCTCTTGAGAAACCTATATGTGGGTCAAGAAGCAACAGTGAGAACTGGACACGGAACCACGGATTGGTTGGAAATTTGGAAAAGAGTCTTGCAAGGCTGTATACTTTCACCCTGCCTATTTAATTTATATGCAGAGCACATCATGAGAAAGGCAGGGCGAGATGAATCAAAAGTTGGATTTAAGATCGCTGGGAGAAATGTCAACAACCTCATATACGCAGATGATGCTACTCTAAATGGCGGAAAGTGAAGAGGAACTAAAGAGCCTCTTATCTGGGTGAAGAAGGAAAGTGCAAAAGTTGGATTGAAACTCAACATTAAGAAAACTAAGATCATGGCATCCGGCCCTCTCAATTCCTGGCAAATAGATGAGGAAGAAATGGAGGCACTGACAGATTTTATTTTCCTGGGCTCCAAAATCACCATAGGTGGGGACTGCAGCCAAAAATTAAAAGACGCTTGCTCTTGGGGAGGAAAGTTATGGCAAATCTAGGCAGCATACTAAAAAGCAGAGACATCCCCCTGCCAACAAAAGTGTGTATAGTCAAGGCTATGTGTTAAGTTTGAGCAATGAGAGGCTGAACCAGAGCATGAGTGCAACAATACTTTATTATAACAATAAAGGGCTGACCGTGCTTGCCACGCCTGGAACTGGCTCGCAGCAATCAGCAACTGGTTGGACCCCGCAGCCTGCTTTTATAGCTGGCTGCTGGGGAGAACCAACCAATGAGGAAAGGGGGAAGAACGCCCACACAAAGTGAGTGGACCGGAGTGAGAACTCCTAGAGTTCTCAGGACATAACACTATGGTTTTCCCAGTTGCAATGTATGGCTGTGAAACCATAAGAAAGGCTGAGCACCAAAGAATTGAGGCCTTTGAACTATGGTGCTGGAGAAGACTCCTGCGAACCAGTCAGTCCTAGAGGAAATCAATCCTGACTGCTCTTTAGAAGGCCAGATCCTGAATACTTTGGCCACCTCATGAGAAGGAAGGACTCACTGGAGAAGAGCCTAATGCTGGGAAAGATTGAGGACAATAGAAGAAGAGGACGACAGAGAATGAGGTGGCTGGAGTCACTGAAGCAGTAGGCGTGGGCTTAAATGGACTCCAGAAGATGGTAGAGGACAGGAAGGCCTGGAGGAACATTGTGCATGTGATCGCAATGGGTCAGACACAACTAACAACAAGAAAATCAGTATGTTCCAATCATGGGTTTCATCCCAAGTTTCTGTTATTCCAACTACATCATATTTACCTTCATGTATTAGTAGTTCAAGTTCACCCTGTTTGTTCCCCAGTCTTTGTGCACTTGTATATAGGCACTTGAAATCTTTGTGTCTGACGCTGGGCATGGTTCCTGTGTCTCTGATTTGGTGCTTAAATTTATCTTTCTTCTCATCCCTCTTTACTTGACTTACTTTCTAGGGGTTTGTGCTTGGAATTAGGATCCTGGAGATCCTAAAGATTGGGCACCCCCCCCCATCAATTTTAGTTTAAAGCCCTCCTGATAAGTTGAGCCAGTTGTTTTCCAAAAATATTCTTCCCAATCTTTGAGATACAACCCATCCCTTGCCAGAAGCCCATCATGCAGATAGTAAAGACCATGGTCCAGGAATCCAAAGTTTTTTTGGTGACACCAACCCTTTAGCCAGTGGTTCACTTCTAGAATTCTTTGTTGTCTTACCAGATGTTGTCCTTTCGTTGGCAGTACAGATGAAAAAAGTGCTCGTGCACCTAAGTCCCTGACTATCTTGCCTAGCTGCTCATAATGATTCAATACCATCAAGTTGCATTCACGTCCCACCGAACACAGGAATAGCTGTCGTCCACGATAATCTATGCTAAAACTTTTCTTTCAGGTCTCCCAAGAGTGCACTCACTGTCCCTTTCTGCAACTAAACCAAGGAGTGTCCAAGGGGGAATGACATATAAAAGCCAACCTGAAAGACCACCTCCCTTTCTGGCTGATGAAGATTGTTCCAGCCAATTTTTAGTCAGGTGTGTGGGCATGTGTGTGTATGGTTAACTTTTTGAAACCTGCATTGGCAAATGATTGAAGCTGTCATAGTTAAGCTGTGAATGGAAGGTTCTAGTCCTAGTCTGTCCTTTTGGGTCTGGTAGGCTACCCACTACCGTCAGACATTGATCCAGCAGCTTCTTTTGCAGGAACTAAACTGTTGGAAGAAGTATCCACCTGTTTCAGCTCCAAGCAGGAAGAAAGAAACATGGAGGCTGATTGGAAAGATGGTTTAATGGTGGACAGGACCACATGGGTTTGAGATCCTGGGCAGCCGACAACATGGAGTGGGGTGAGCATTATTTATATATCCTCTCTTGGGCCTTGACCTGGAGCTTGCTGTTCCTGTGCAAGAAATGTATTCTATTGGCTTTTGTCAGACTCCCATGGGGCTATGCAGTAGTCAGAGCTGAGGTTGTCTGAGGTAAGTTAGGTTGAAGTTACTCGGTGTGGTGCAGCTGAGAGGATGGGAAATATAGGGAAATACAATATTCTGCCTTTTTAAATATTTCTCAAAATACTTCATTCTTCTGGGAGAGGTGGAAACCAAGGGAAAGGAACTGTGGGGTGGGGGAACACAGTGTTGCCATCAGGCAGGAACAAAGCGTACCTCCCTCGTGGATCACTGAAGCCACTTCTTCATCTTGGGAATGCAGGATAACTCTCCAAATTATATTGGCGACTGAGAGAAGGTTGAAGAGTGACGCTTGACCCTTCTTACCTTCACAAGATTAGCCAGGTGCTGCATCATAAAAGTTGATCAAGGTCTTGTTTGTATCTGCAGCCTTAAACGATTGTCAGATTCATATCCCTTTAATAGAAGAATGAAGTACGGGACAAAACCTTGAAGGGCCCACCCACATTGCTTCCAAACCCATCTAGATAGGAGATATTATTTTTCCAACTGCATTCTTGCAGCTGGAACTGCCAGGATTACCCTCAGTAAACGGTGTGGTCACGTGATGTCACTTGCTATAATCCCATTGCATAGCAATGGAATTTCTGGAGCCAATTGCTGTCACAACCCGAGAACTACCATTCCCCACCACCACACACACACACAGTGCTGGAAGAGTCATTTCTCTCCTTCTGGACAGTTGGTATCCTGACCGGCTTGATACCTTCAACAGCAGTTGGCTATGCATAAAAAAACCAAAAAAGAGTGATTTTCCTGGCAGAGAAGTTCAAGGCTTTGCTGCAGATTACGATCTTTTGTTAAAGTGCAGCTGAGGAGGGCAATGAAAGGTTGTCAGCCTGGAATTTCAACTCACCCTCTGCTTGCAGCTCTGACTTTGCCCCCTAGGAGAAAGGGCTGTGCAGGAGGAAAGACACCTGGTCCCTTCTCAGTCTGGGCTCAGGCTCAGGCACATCACCAAAACGGCATTGGTTGAAATTCTCAGGGACTTTTCTGGAGGGTTATGGGATAGACGGGTTACAACTATTATGTCTCTCCTAGACCTCCCATCAGGTTTCAACACCACCGACCGTATCCTTCTGGACCAGCTATTTGGGACTGGAAATGGGAGGCATTTATTACAGTGGTGGTACTTCTATCTCTATGCCCAGTTGGTGTGGGTAGAAGAGGGGCTGAGTCTGGGCCCTTGAAATTTGGGGTGTCCGGAACTCAAGGCTTTCGCTGTTATTTTAAAATCTACATAAAACCACTAGGGGAGGCCATCCATCCTACGATGCCCAATTATGTAGAGGTAGTAATCCTGTACGTAGTTCAAGTTTCAATCAATATTCAAGTCAAAATATTGACTCAGTCATAAACTTCTCTTTTTGGCTTGGTGAGATCACACATATGTGCACATGTAGGCCCATAACAATACACACATTAAGAATTTTTATATGTAGAAAATCAATGTGTATTTCAGTGTGCAAAATATCCCAGAAGTGCTTTTTTTTTTCTTTTTTTGGTATCTAATTTTGGAAAGGTGGGGACACTAACAAATGAAATGGTGCCCATGAAGCTCTTCGCGTGCCAGGAAAACAACAAGCCAATCAAATCACAAGGATGAAAGTGTTACATGAAGAGAGAGGGAAATGGGCAAATATGAAATATTAAAAATAAAGATTTTTTAAAAATCTCCCAAATCTCAGATTCAGAATAGAGCTGGCACGGTCCTTAATAGATCTTCTACTTCAACCCCCTACCATTTCAGACAAGTGGCTGCCCAGCCTTTTCTTAAAAACTTTCAGTGATGAAGCACCTACAAGTTCTGAAGGCGAGGTGTTCTATTAGTTACTTGTTTTATTTCGTCTTATTTCCAGTTGGTTACTCAACTTGGTTAACTTCCACTTTTTCTTGTCTTTCCTTCTGGTGCTTTGGAAAACAAGTTTGAGGCAGCCCTTCAAATACTGGAGTACTTCTATCATGTCACCCCTGGTCCTTCTTTTCTCTAGACTGGTCTTACCTACACCCTGCAATCATTCTTCATGTTTTAGAGTCAAGGCCTTTAAATTTTAGTCTTCAGGCCTTTAAAGTTTAGCCTAGCCCATTTCCCGGCAGAAAATTACAGGCATTTTAAAATCATGCAGCATAATTGTAAAAACATTTGGGAACATAAAGAATATGCACTGGCAGCTGACAACATTCAGCCTATTTGCTTCTCTGCTTTTACTATGTGGAACAAACCAAACAGCCCTACTGGTCCCAGATTCTCTTCTGACCTATGCTCGATTCACCTTCCAGCTGCTGCTTTGGCCGTGGGAAGAGCACAACTGCAACCCTCCAACATCCTATGGGTAAGGTGAAAGAGGAAGTTCCTCTGCCCTTGTCCGCTTCCTGATATCCTTTCTAGCAATATTGTGTTTTAACTCCTTTCCCCTCAGCAGTTGTGTTAGGAATAACAAGGTTACCTAACGTAGTTTGGGTAAAATAATATATATAAACTATGATAGTAAGTTTAAGTGTGTGTCACTTTAAACTGCAAAGCATGTAATTTTGGGTGCGGTGTGAAACTGCCATAAGAGGGAGCAAGAGAACTTGCTGGATTGCTGATGATTGCTGGTTTGCTGGATTGATGATTTGCTAACTGAGTGTTCCCTACTGCTGAGTTTTTTGAACGTTGAAGGAAGAAAGGAGGTTTGACTTCTTCATATCTCTACTGTGAGGAGATATATTACTGGACTGATATTTGTAAATTTACTGACCTCTTTTTCGACACTGGACTTTGCAACTGAATAATCCCCGGACGGACTGAATTAGTGAATGATATATGGACTGTTTTGACTATGCTATAACTCTTACTGGAATAAACTATTTAACTAGCCCAGTGTATCTGTTTTACTGAGTGTAAGCTAAAAAACATTTATTTCTCCCTTCAGTTGGATGTCGGATTTCAGCCACCACTGGTGCTGCTTTTAGATTGGCAATTTTCTAGGCACATGGGTTATTATACAGCTCTACGTAGTGATGTAAGTCTGAAAATAGGCTCAATATCTCTGATGTTTTTAAGATTTTTTTAGTGAATTGCCATTTCCCACTCTTAAGCCACTACATCCATAATTTTTCCAGGATGATCTAGTCCTACTCCCCTGATGGCAAATCTATGGCATTTATTATATGTAGAAGTTATTCAAGGTGGCAAACATACTTAATAGAGGTCAAAGCATTTTTTCTCTGGCCCAGCATCGCAATTCCCCTTGATACTGTGAAAGGGAACAACTGCACAACTCCAGAGAAAGGAAGCTCAGATCTCCCCCCTCGCGTTTGATATTAAGACAGGTTTGACTAAAAATAACTAAGGCAAGAAACTAAATGGTTAATTTCTCAACTGGGCTTCCAAAGAGAAAAGAGAAAATAAAATCAAGATTCCTCTACAGATATCAGATTTTGCTTCATATGGAATTTCTTGTGTGCAGTAAGAGAGGAATTGTATGTGAAATACTTCTTACAATCTGGGCATTTGAATGGTTTCTCCCCTGTGTGTAACCTTACATGATTTTTAAGGCTAGACCTGATACTGAAACGTTCCCCACAATCGGGACACTCATATGGTTTCTCCCCTGTGTGAGTCCTCCAGTGTATCACCAAGCCAGAAATCCGACTGAACCTTTTCCCACATTCAGGACACTCATATGGTTTTTCTTCTGTGTGAGACCTCTGGTGTATCACCAGGTGGAAATTCTGACTGAAACTTTTCCCACAATCCGGGTACTTATATGGTTTTTCTTCTGTGTGACTCCTGTGGTGCATAACCAGCTTGCAATTATGCAGAAAACTTTCCCCACAATACAGGCACTCATATGGTTTCTCTCCAGTGTGAGTCCTCTTGTGAGTCACCAGGTGAGAATTCTGACTGAACTTTTCCCCACAATCTGAACATTCATATGGTTTCTCTCCTGTGTGAGTCCTCTGGGGTATCACCAGGTGGGAATTCTGACTGAACATTTTCCCACAATCTACACACTCATATGGTTTCTCTCCTGTGTGAATCCTTTGGTGTTCCACCAGGTAGGAATTCCGACTGAAACTTTTCCAACAATCTGGGCACTTATATGGTTTTTCTCCTGTGTGACTCCTGTGGTGCATAACCAGCTTGCAATTATGCAGAAAACTTTCCCCACAATACAGGCACTCATATGGTTTCTCTCCAGTGTGAGTCCTCTTGTGTGTCACCAGGTGGGAATTCTGACTGAACTTTTTCCCACAATCTGAACATTCATATGGTTTCTCTCCTGTGAGTCCTCTGGTGTATCACCAGGTGGGAATTGCGACTGAAACTTTTCCCACAATCCAGGCACTCATATGGTTTTTCTCCTGAGTCCTCTGGTTTATCATCAGATTAGTACATATTCTAAATCTTTTGTCACAATGGGAGCACTGGTAGAGTTTTTCTTCAGTACGAGTCCTTCCAGGAATCACAAGAAACCTGTTCTGAGTAAAGTTTCTGCTGCATTCCAAACATCTATATGGCTTTTTATGGGATGGCATGGCTTATGCATCGATCAGATGTAGTCTGCAATCTGTGTTTTTCATAAAATAGGCATTATGTGGAGATTTACCCACACTGATATTCTTGGATTCTTGAGGAGGCCAACAATATTTCTGATCTCTTACCTGGTGATTCTTTGATTCAAGCTACTCTCTCATTCCACAAAGGCTTCCAGTTTTGGCTATCCAAGGAACCTTTCCCCCCCCACTGATTTCCAGGTGTTCTTTATTTATAAATTATCCTCCATGACTTCTCATGTAATGTTTCTTTGAGTTCCAGATACTTTTTTTTCCCCCAGCTGAAAGCTTTGTTCTTATAATTCTCCCTATGGTCTCTCATCAGCTGGGCAAGAAGAGATTTTACTCTTTCTGGAAGAAGTGGAAGATTTTGATTGATGGTTTGTTTTACATTGTAATGCTGTTTCTCGTTCTCTGTTGTCCAGAGTGCTCTTCTTGGCATCCTCTTTTGTCTGTAATGAGTTAGTTTCATTATTGTTTAAAAATGGCTTCAGGACATGCAAAAGCAGCAAAAAATACCCAATAACTTATCATGAAAAAACAAACATCAAAATTCTAGTTTGATCTCTTAACATTAATTATGATTCATTTGGAATGTAGAAAGCTAACAACTCCAAATATCAACTCAATCGCAAATTTCTCCTTTTGGCTTGAGTAAATCACACACACAGTGAATTCAGAAAATATTCAAAGTATTCAGACCCCCTTAACTTCACTATTAGTTTTGTTATAAATCGTGCAGCCCCAGAGGAATAAAATATGGGGAGGGGAAGAATATGCAGCAGCAACCGTCATGTTTCAGCCTCGTCGCTTCCTTTGGTTCATGCAACATGGAGGAAGCCAAAGGGCCCGACTTGCTCCCGGCTTCTCCTCCGACCTGCCCTTCACTCACTTCCCAGGAGCCACTTCGACCCTCCAAACAGCACAAGAGGCTCAGCCAACGCCATCATGATCCCGTGGGTCAGCCGGAAGAGGAAGTTTCTCTATCCTTCGCCTCATCTCCTTTACAATCCCTCTAGCAATCCACTACTCTATCGTTTCAACCTGTTCCATTTCCGCCTCTAGCCCACCCTCAGTACACTTAGTAATGTACTGTACTGCAGTGGCCCCCAAGCTTTTTTGTGCCACAACCCTGTACCGGCATCACAAAATGATCCATGGCCCGGTACCGGCATCAGCACGCATGGCAAGGCGAGCCAAGCGACTGGCCAGCCAGCCATCCCCTTTGCTTCTCCCCGCCACCTTCAATTCCTCCTTTGTACCTTTGTCAATGGGCTTTGGGACGGCTTCAGGACGGTCGCTCGGCTCGCCTTGCCTTGGGTGCTGAAAGAATCCTCGCGCCTTAGTTTTGTTCGAAGCCGCCACCCCCCTTTGATGAAACTAAGGCGTGAGGAATCCTTCAGGACCCAAATGCTGCTTTCCAACTGGAAAAGCTCACCGGAAGCACTTTCTCATCAAAACAAAATGGCGGCGCCCAGCAAACCGGCGGCCTGGTAGAAAATGTTCCACGGACTGGTACCGGTCCAGGGCCTGGTGGTTGGGGACCCCTGCTGTACTGTATCCACTGCTTTCTAAGGCACCAGTGTCGTTCATTTGTAGACCGCCATCTAGTGACAGAAGGTTGAAAAACACGCTCGTTCTATTTCCCCTCTAAAGTTTGCAAAATGTTTTCATCAATTCTGTGGTTCCTTCTGAGCCATCAAGCCGTATTTGACTCCCGCAGAGCACAGGAATAGATTTTATAGTATGGAGCAAACTAAACTGCCCTACTAGCTCCCAGGTTCTCCTCTGACCTATCCTAAACTCACTATCCATTTGATGCTAACTCCCCAAAACTAGCTTTGCAAGTGAGGGAAGCATGAAGAGTGATGCTTCACCCTACTTACCTTCACAAGATTAGTCAGGTGCTGCATCACAAAAGCTGATAAAGATTGTGGTTGCCTAGGCTGCTTACGAAAAACATTTGGAGGGCGCTACTTTGTTGAAAGCTGATCTAAGGAGTCTTGAGCTTTAGCAGTTGGCTCTCAATTCCTCTCCCAGGCCCAGAACGAAACAGGCCTGGAGACCAGCCACTTGCCTGAAACTCTCATTTGCTGGCCTGCTTGACTGGGATTTCCACATTCAAATCACACGAGGTCCTCAATTAATGACCCATGGATCCTGGAGTTGCAGTGGCAACTGGAAATTAGAAGATTCTCCTCACTAAGCAGTGTGTTCGTGTGATGTTATTTTTTTTATAACCTCATTATATAGCAGTGTAAATTCTGACACCAGTTACTTTCACAACCGGAGAACTACCATTTCCCCTGCCCCATGTGTAGGAAGAGTCATTTCCAGGAGTGGGATTCAAATTTTTAAACAGCCGGTTCTGTGGGCGTGGCTAGGTGGGCATGGCCGTGTGACTGGGCGGATGTGGGTTCTTCTTTTTTTGCAGCACACACACCTCCGAGCTCTGTTTTTTTTGCTTCCTGGGCTTCAGGGAAGCTTCGGGGAGGGGGTCATTTTTGCTCCCTGGAAGGCAAAAAATGGAATGCGGGGGGGGCTGCAGCACACTCCCCACCACCACACAGCCCTTTTTTCCTCATGGGCCTCAGGGAAGCCTCCTGGGCAAAGCAGTAAGACAGCAAAGGGGATGCCGGCACAGCAGATCGTCTAAACAGCTGATCATCTAAACAGCTGATCGTCTAAACAGCTGATCGTCTAAACAGCTGATCGTCTAAACAGCTGATCGTCAGGAGAAAAAAAACTTAAGGAGTGACTGGTTGGGGGAGAATGCACTCAACAATGCTGTGCATGCGCAATACGGACTGACTGGGCAGGGAGGGGAGGGCAGAGAGGGGGTGGGGCCAGCTAGGGGCACGATTTCTATAGAACCAGTCCAAACCGGTGGAATCTCACCCCTGGTCATTTCCCTCCTTTTGGACAGTTGGTATCCTGACTGTCTTGATACCTTCAACGGTAATGCATGAGAAAATCAAAATAGGTTTTCCTGGCAGAGGAGTTCAATGCTTTGCTGCAGATTAAGATCACTTATAAGTGCAGCTGAAGAGGGCCATGAAAGGTTGGCCGCCTGGGATTTCAACTCACTCTCTGCTTACAGTCCTGACTTTGCCTCCCACAGAAAGGGCTGTGTAGGAGAAAGGCACCTGTGACCTCCTCAGTCTGGCTCCTGCTTGAGAAGATCATGGCTGGTGGAGGGGCTTGCACAGATTCAGCTATTGCACCAATTGGGGCCTTTCCTAGATTATGGAAGCCTTGCACATGGGTCACTCATGCCTTGGTCACCTCCTATTGGATCACTGCACAGAGCACCCAGAAACTTCAACTGGTCCAGAATGCAGCAACACACACTTAAAGGCAGTCCCTAGATTGTATATGTAACACCTTTCTTGTGCACATTGTACTGGATTTGTTTCTTGACCTGTGCAAATGAAGGTGCTGCTCATCAACTTTAAGGTTATGTGATGACCCAGGGTACGGTACAAAGAATCACACAACAGCTGGTAGTTCAAACCACCCCTTTATTGCCTCAAAGTTCTTCAAATGCTCCGACATTTCTGGCAAGTCTCAAGCAGAAGGATAACAAAACCCCACACAAACCTCAAGCAGCTTCTGGCTGCAATTAGTCCAGCCCAGCGCTGTTTGCTGCTCAGCAATAAATCGAAAGGTAATTGGCAAATCGAGGGCAAGTCAAGGAGTTCAAGGAACAAAAGTTCTAGGTAATTAGTCCAGAACAGTGGTCCCCAACCACCGGGCCCCGGACCGGTAGCAGTCCGTGGATCATTTTATACCAGGCCACCTATTTTGCTTGGGCACCGCCATCTTGTTTCGATGGCGCTTGAGGAAGTGCTTCCTGAGCTTGTCGGTCGTTGGTTGGAAAGCGGCGTTTGGGTGCTGAAGGAATCCTTGCGCCTTAGTTTCATCAAAGGGGGGCGGCGGCTTCGAATGAAGAGCTGTTCCGATGGCGGTGGAGTCTTGCGTTACTCAGGAGGAGATTAAGAAAGAGCCCAAAAAGCCCATCGACAAAGGTACAAAGGAGGAGTTGAAGGTGGTGGGGAGAAGCACGGGACGGCTGGCTGGCTGCCTTGGTCATGCGTCCTGATGCCGGTACCAGTCCGTGGATCATTTTGTGATGCCGGTAGCAGTCTGTGGTACAAAAAAGGTTGGGGGGCCACTGGTCCAGAACACCCACAGGAATGCAAGGACTCTTGGCCAGTTCAATCATCAGGACACACACTTCAGAAACTCAGTGTTTGTTCGTGACAAATGCACCTCCCTACAGCACCTCCTTAAGTCTGATCCCCCACCCCACCCGTGTGCCTGCTGACGGTGGGCAGGGCACTCTCCTCACTCATAGACTACTCCATCTGCGCTGACCACACCTCCTCTCCGCTCACCTTCCATCAGGAGGGAATAGTCCTAACTCCTCACCTAAGCTCTGTCCCTCCTGCCTCTGCTCCTCCCTGCCTGCAGGCCGTAACTACTTCAGAAAATCCTTGCCTGGACTGACTTTGCCCAGTTTCCTCCAAGGCCAACGGAGTAGCCCTCTCCATGCCTGGCATTTCTTGTTCCAGGTTATATTCCTCCGCAGATTCCAGTTCCGATGGGGGCACAACATGTTATTTCTTTATTATAGCATGTTATTTCTTTATTATATGTTATTTCTTTATTATATGTTATTTCTTTATTATAGCAATAGCGCTTAGAATTATATACCACCCACAGTGCTTTATAGCAGGGGTCACCAACTTTTTGGACCTCAGGGACCACCAAACTCATAATTTTATATCCCAGGGACCACTAATATGATTTTTGACTGTCGGTGGCTTGCTGACGTTGGTAGAAGAGATAGATCTAACCCCTCTCTCTCCCTCTCCCTCACACACACAAACACATAGAGGGTGGGATTCAAATTACTTAACAACCTGTTCTGTGGGCATGGCCTAATTTGTGGGTGTGGCTTGGTGGTCATGTGACTGGCTGGGCATGGTTTGTATGTAAATATTTCATTTATATAAATATTGAAGTTTTAATAAAAAATGAGCAACCTTTATCCAAAATCAGGCAGATTTGAGTTGTTTACAGAATCACAGATTCACTTAGAGATCTGTGTTTCTGCCATTGGCTACCTGAGTCTGCACTGCTTCAGTCCTAAGGAAGGTTTGGCTCTGCTTAAAAGTAGAGCTGAAGATCTAAAGATTAACTAGAAAGCAAGAAATCCAACGATTTCCTGCTTTCTAGCTCATCTAAATCTCCCGGCACAGCAGAACAGCTGATGGTAGGAAAAATAGCAACTTAGCAGGCAAGGTTTGCCAGGTAAGGAGGGAGTTGGTGGGAAGGGTGAGCCATGTGGCTGGCACAGCGTTGTGTTCCTGCGCAACCTGCTTTTGGGGGGTGCTCTGGGGGTGACATTTCTCTGCGGACCACCAAAATTTTCTCACGGACCACCAGTGAGCTAACAGCCCACTGGTTGGAGACCACTGCTTTATAGTACTTTTGGTTAATTGTCCCCAACAACCTGGATCCTCATTTTACAAATCTCAGATGGAAGGCCGAGTCAACCATGAGCCGTCAGAATCAAATTCCGGGCTGCCGTCAATACTACATTCTAGCCACTGAGCCACCAGGGCACCTGTCATTATTTTTCCACCTTTATTATTTTTCCATTTAACTCTTCTACTAGGTCAGATAGGGTAGGCATACTCAAATCTCTTCCCTTAAATATTGCTATTGGATAGGAGCTAGGAAGTTAGTATTTTCTGTTGCAGACCCTGCCCTATGAAACACTCCCCCCCCCCCAAGTTTGGCAGGCTCTTAGCCTCCTAGTCTACTGAAACAAAGGAAGATCTAGGAAAGTATTACACTTAGGCAAGAAAAACCAAAAGTACACATATAGACTGGGTGAAACCAGGTGTTCTGACCTAGCTCTCCAAACATGACAAACCCTCTGAAGTTAATTCAAAGATTCCTTTATTAGGAGCGCTGGTCACTACAGTATAAAAAGGTTTTGGTCACTACACTATAAAAAAGATGTTGAGACTTTAGAAAGAGTGTAGAGGAGAGCAACCAGGATGATTAGAGGACTGGAGACTAAAACATATGAAGAATGCTTACAGGAAATGGGCTTGGCTAGTCTAGTGAGAAGGACCAGGGGAGACATCATAGCAGTCTTCCAATATCTGAGGGTCTGTCACAGAGAGGAAGCGGTCAAGCTATTTTCCAAAAAGCACCTGAAGGCCAGACAAGAAATAATGGATGGAAAGTGAAAAGGAGAGATTTAACCTAGAAATAAGGAGAACTTTTCTGACAGTGAGAACAATCAACGGATGGAACTATTTGCCTTCTGAAGTTGTGGGAGCTTCATCACTGGAGGCTTTCAAGAAGAGACTGGACTGCCATCTGTCAGAAATGGTGTAGGGTCTCCTGCTTGGGTGGGGGAAGGTTGGACTAGACAACTTTTCAATTCTGTTAATCCATTATTGCCTGTTAGTAGTTCCCCTATAGGGTCTGCTGCATAAATCAATTCCATCTTCTCCCCACCATGCCCCCTCGAAAAACTACAATGGTGATCCAGCCCTCAAAGAAATAGTTTGATACCCTGGTATAAGGTCTGCTGCTTGAGTAGGGCGTTGGACTAGATGTCATACAAAGTCCCCTCCATCTCATCTCATCATCTCATCTCTCGAATTCCTCATCTTTGATGCTAAGGCAAGTTTCACTAAAAAGAATCATACAAGTAATTAAATCTTTAATTGTTCAGCTGGGTTTCCAATGCAAGACAACAAATGAAATGAAAGATTCCGCTACACACATCAAATGTTGCCTCATGTGAAATTTCATGTGTGATAAGGCAGGAACTTTGTGTGAAACACTGTCTGCAATCCAACTATTTCAATGGTTATTCCCCTGTGTGTAACCTTACATGATTTATAAGGCTAGTCCTATAACGGAAATCTTTCCCACAATCTGGACATTCATATGGTTTCACTCCTGTGTGAGTCCTCAAGTGTATCACCAAACTGGAATTCCAACTAAAACTTTTGCCACATTCAAGACATTCATATGCTTTCTCTCCGGTGTGAGTCCTTTGGTGTTTCACCAAGTAGGAATTATAACAGAAACTTTTCCCACAATCTTGACACTGATATGGTTTGTCTCCTGTGTGTGTTTTCTGGTGTATCGCCAGAGAGAAATTCTGACTGAAACTTTTCCCACAATCTCGACACTGATATGGTTTTTCTCCTGTGTGAGTTTTCTGATGTATCACAAGGTGAGAATTCTGATTGAAACGTTTCCCACAATACAAACACTCGTATGGTTTCTCTCCCGTGTGAGTTCTCTGGTGTCTCAACAGCTTGGAATTCCAAGTGAAACTTTTCTCACAATCAGGACACTCATACATTTTCTTTCCAGTATGAGTCCTCTGGTGTTCGACCAAGTAGGAATTCTTACTAAAACTTTTTCCACAATCTGAACACTCATAAGGTTTCTCTCCAGTGTGAGTCCTCTGGTGTATCACCATGTTAAAATTCTGATTAAAACCTTTCCCACAATCTGGACACTTATATGGTTTCTCTCCTGTGTGAATCCTGTAATGTCGCAAAAGGAAGGCATTTTGAATGAAACTTTTCCCACACTGCAGACACTCATAGGGTTTTTCACCTGTGTGAGTCCTCTGGTGTTTCACCAGGTAGGAATTTTGACTGAAACTTTTCCCACAATACAGACACTCATATGGTTTCTCTCCTGTGTGAATCCTCTGGTGTTTCACCAGGTCAGACTGCCAAGAGAAATCTTTCCCACACTCTGGACACTCATACAGTTTCTCTCCAGTGTGAGTCCTCTGGTGTTTTACCAGGTCAGAATTGCAACGGAAACCTTTCCCACAATAACATTTATATGGTTTTTCACCTGTGTGAATCCTTTGGTGTATCACCAGATGAGAATTAGAGTTAAAACATTTTCCACAATCTGAACACTCATACAATTTCTCTCCTGTGTGAGTCTTCTGGTGTTTCACCAGGTCAGATTTCCAAGAGAAATCTTTCCCACACTCTGGACACTCATAGGGTTTCTCTCCAATGTGAGTCCTCTGGTGTTTCACCAGGTCAGAATTGCAAATGAAAACTTTCCCACAATGACATTTATATGGTTTTTCACCTGTGTGAATCCTTTGGTGTATCACCAGATCAGAAGTAGACTTGAAAACTTTTCTACAATCTGAACACTTATACAGTTTGTCTCCCGTGTGAGTCTTCTGGTGTTTCACCAGGTAGGAACTCTGACTGAAACTTTTCCCACAATCACAACATTTATATGGTTTATCCCCTGTGTGGGTCCTCTGATGTTTTGCCAGGTAGGAATTCTGACTGAAACTTTTCCCACAATGACATTTATAGGGTTTCTCTCCTGTGTGAGTCCTCTGATGTTTCACCAGGTCAGAATTGCAACTGAAACCTTTCCCACAATCTGAACACTCATACGGTTTCTCTTGCATGTGAGTCCTCTGGTGCAACACCATGTCAAAACTCTGACTGAAACTTTTCCCACAATCTGGACACTTATATGGTTTGTCTCCTGTGTGTGTCCTATGATGTCGCAAAAGGAGGGAATTTTGAATGAAACTTTTTCCACACTGCAGACACTCATATGGTTTTTCACCTGTGTGAATCCTTTGGTGTATCACCAGATGAGAATTAGACTTGAAACCTTTTCCACAATGTGAACACTCATACGGTTTCTCTCCCATGTGAATCCTCTGGTGTTTCACCAGATCAGAATTCTGAGTGAAACTTTTCACACAATCAGGACATTCGAAGATGTTCTCCCCAATGTGAGTCTTATTGTGTCTCACCAGATTGGTTTGCATGCTAAATTTTTTTGCCACATTGTGAGCACTGGAAGAGCTGCTCCTCCTGCATCGGCCACTCCATGGGTCATGGGAGTCCTATTCTGAGTAAAGCTTTTACTGCACTCCAAGCATTTGTAAGGGTTTCCAAGGGATGGATCCTCCTGTGAATAATTTAACTGTGATCTGCAATCTGTGTTTTTCCCAAAATAGGCAGTCTGTGGGGTCTTTCCAACATGGATATTCTTGGATTCATGAAGGGGGCGAAAAATACTTCTGATCCCTTATCTGGTGACGCTTTGATTCAAAACACTCTTTTCTTCCTCAATGGCTTTCATTAATGCCTTTGGCTCTCCAAGGGATTTTTTCTATTTCACCCTTTTTTTCGAATTTGCTAATTATATAATCATATCTTTTTACTTTTCACATGCAATGTTTTCTTCAATTCCACATAATCTATTTTTCTACCTGAAAATCCTGTCCCTGTTAATCTCTCCTTTATCTCCCTCCATCTACTGTGGAAAGAGAAGAGTTTTAACACTTTCTGGAAGAAGGGGGAAAGATTTTGACCAATGGTTTGTTTTGTCTTTTAATGCTGCTTCTCATTCTCGTTTTCAGACTGCTCTTCTTGGCAGCCTCTTTGTCTATAAGATTCATATGAATGGATTTGTTTTGTTACTGTTTAAAAATGGCTGCAGAACCTGGGGGAAAAGGCAAAAATATATCCATATATTACCATGAAAAAGCAAGAATATCAAAATGCTTATTTGACCTTTAACATTTAATATGATTCATTAAGCACATAGAAGAGTAGCAAAATCCAACTTCAAACATCCACTCATATTTCAAATCATAAAATTCTCACTTGCTTGGATAAATCACAAATTATTATCATTGCAAGTTGTTATTAAAATTACCTGCAAACACTGACGTTTATATATATGCACACATAAATACCCAACTCTAGGTACAAAAACTATGTGTCTTCAAAATATTTCAGAAATGGATTTCACTCGATTTGTTTGATCTAATTTAAGAAAGGTGGGTACACTAACAGATGAAATGGTGCCCAAATCCTAGGCAAGATTTAAAGCATCCGAATTTTTGCCCACAAAACCCCTCGCTTGCCAGGAAAGCAACTAGTCAATAACATCACAAGGAACCAAATGTGACGCGGAGACCGAAGGAAATAGAAATATGAAAGAAAAAATACTGTTTAAATCTTCCATTGGTAAAATCACAGGCAGCAATTTTAAATCATGCAGCAATAGGATAACAACATTTGGGGAGAGAAAGAATATGCAGCAGCAGCAGCAGCAGCCGCCGAAATGTTTCATTCTTGTTCCTTCGGTGCTTCATGCACCGTGGAGGAAGCCAAAGGGGCGGACTTGCTCCCGGCTTCTCCTCCGACCTGCCCTTCACTCACCTCCCAGGAGCCGCTTCGACCCTCCAAGCAGCACAAGAGGCTCCGCCGACGCCATCACCCTCCCCCAGGTGACCCGGAAGAGAAAGTTCCTCTTCACTTCTTCCAATCCCCTCTAGCAATCCAATCTTCTACCGTTCCGACTCGTTCCATCTCCTTGTGTAGCCGACCCCCAGTAGACTAGCAATGCGACTGCTGTACTACATTCACTGCTTTCTGTCTCGAGTGTTTCTTCTTTCCAGAGCGCCATCTAGTGACATATGGCTGAAAACGACGCTCGTTCTATTTCCACTCTAAAGCGTTTGCAAGAGGCTTTCATCGATTCTGTGCTTCGTTCTGTGCCATCAGTTCTTATTCGATTCCCTTACCAAATTTGCAGATGATACTAAACTGGCAGGAATAGCTAACACCCAAGAAGATAGGCTCAAGATCCAGATAGATCTTGACAGACTAGAACACTGGGTTGTATCTAACAAGATGAAATTCAATGTAGAGAAAAGTAAAGTCCTACACCTAGGCAAGAAAAACCAAAAGTGCACATATAGACTGGGTGAAACCAAGCTCAATAGCAGTAACTGTGAGAGGGATCTTGGGAGTCTTAGTGGACAACCAGCTAGCCAGCAGTGTGCAATAGCAGCTAAAAAAGCTAATGCCATCCTAAGTTGCATTAACAGAAGGATACAATCAAGATCAAGTGAGGTACTAATACCGCTCTATAAAGTCTTAGGAAGACCATACCTAGAGTACTGCATGCAGTTTTGTTCACCACATTATAAAAAAGATGTTCAGACTCTAGCAAAAGTACAGAGAAGAGCAACTAGGATGATTAGGGGACTGGAGACTAAAACATATGAAGAACGGTTACAGGAACTGAGCATGGCTACTCTAGTGAAGAGAAGGACCAGGGGAGACATGATAGCAGTCTTCCAATATTTAAGGGGCTGCCATAGAGAGTAGGGGAGCAACCTATTTTCCAAAGCATGCAAAAGCCAGACAAGGAAGAATGGACAGAAACTGATCAAGGAAAGATTCAAAATAGAAACAAGGAGAAATTTTTGACAAGTGAGAACAATCCACCAATTGAACAGCTTTGCCTTCAGTAGCTGTGGGTGCTTCATCACTGGGTGCTTTCAAGAAGAGACTCAACCACCACATGTCAGAAATGTTATAGGGCGGTGGCACATAGAGCCCTCTCGGTGGCCACATATGCTGTCACCAGGGGAGGGCTTCACAAATTTTTAGCAAAGGGTTCTCTGCCAGGTTGCTGGGTGGGCGAGGCCATGGTGGTTGCGGCCTAGTCAACCTCTTGTACCATGGTGGGAGGGGCATTTTTGCCTCCCTGGGCTCGGGAGGATTTCTTCGAGCCTCCAGGAGGTCGAAAACAGCCTCCCTGGGTTCTGGAGGCTCTCTGGAAGCCAGAAACAGGCCCATTTCCAGCCTTTCAGAACTTCCGGAGGCCCATTTTTCACCCTCCCCGGGCTTCCATGCGTCCTGCACTTACCTGCATCCAAAACAGGCCTACTGGGGACTCCTGGGAGGGGAGGGGTGGGGTGGAGCCAGCCAGGATTGGGATTTGGGGGTTCTCTGAACTGCACAAAATCTTAGCTAGGTGCTCTCCCAACCCCCCCCCCCCAAAATACCCCAGCAGCCCACCAGTCACCCCAACCCAGCTCTATTGCATTTCTCTGTCACATTTCTCACTGTCGCTTGCAGGGAAATGAAAGTCAGAAGGACTAAAAAAATGCACGCAACAACATTTTGCCTTTGTCGCAGTACATTTGCTGTTGCTGCCTCCACAGCCTCCTCCCTACACTCACAGTTCCTTGCGCAGCACAGTGAAATCTACTGCAGTGCCCAAGTGGGACCCTTTGTCGCCTCAGCTCACTCTGGCCTCCCGGATGTCAGTTTCCTGCAGAGCTGCCTATGTTGGGATACCCACATATAACACTACAAAGGCAAAAAATGAGTAATACAACTACTGCAAATTCCTTAGCGAAGTGCATCTCGCTGCTGTTGGGCAGAATCCTGACCGAAAGATACAAATGTGAAAAAGGCAAAATGTTGGAAATGCGGTTGGACTTTATCCTGGGGGAGCAACATCAGATTTTTCTTTAAACAGGCCACTAAGAAATTAAAGAAATGCAGAAAGTAACAACTTGAATCTGAATTTCAAGTAATCTGCTAGTTAGGTGGGGAATTAAAAAATAATAATTTTTTTACGAACTCAAATCTGAAGTTTTTTTGCCCAAATATGAGGGAGGAGAAATTAGGAATTTCCTTTGGGCTGAGAAGTGTGATTTCATACCTGAGGAATTATGCTCACTCTGGAGTTTGCGAGAATGGGACCAAGGGAGTGAACTTGGCGCATTTGATTTCGCCACATAGAGGTTTAAAATGTTTGGTGCTGCATACTTGCACTTGGGTGATTTTATTTCTGCTCCAATACTGACACATTTAATTGTAGCCCTTAATGTTTAATTTTGATTAAGTTCAGGGGTTCCTTCCTCTCCCCAGGCGGGGCAGAGGGAGGGACGGAGGAATAGAGGTAGAGGGAGGGAAAGAGAAACAGGAGGGAGGGAAAGAGAAATGATATCACAGAAGTTTTTCTTTTTTATTGTTGCTAAATGTAATATTTCAAAAGCAGAAAAAAAATGAAGTGCACGAAAGTGCATTTATCACGCTTTTCTTATAACAATTAGCTGAACTCTGCCTTATCGTTATTTTAGGTAGTAAAACCTGATTATTCAGATGAAATTGATGTCATTTCGCAATAAAGACCGCATTTTTTCGGTGTGTAAGACCCATTCCCGCCCCAAAAGTGGATGGAAATGTGTGTAGTATACAGTGAATGTTGCTGAAGCCCCTTCCCCCACTGCACCCGCCCCCACTTTGGTCTCTGCCTCCCAGCAATTTGCCTCCTTGAAACAAACAGCAAAAAGCCTGGTCAGCTTCAGCACCAGACTGATTTAGCACAAGCAGCTGATTGTCATTTGAATCTGCCTCCCAGCGATCAGCTGTTTCAGGATGCAGGGATCGCCCTATTGTCGCCTTTGCACACCCCATGTTCAGCCTCTGATCTTGTTCCAGGTGACAGGGATCGGAATGGGCTGAAAATGGGACGGGTGGAGGCCAAAAATGGGGCACATGGAGGCGGCAATAGCGGTCCCAGCTGCCTGAAACAGCTGATCGTCTGGAGGCAGATCCAACTGACAGTTGCTTGTGCTAAATCAGGCTGTGCTGAAGCTGACCAGGCTGTTTGCTGATAGGAGGCAAATGGCTAGGAGGCAGAAGCAGATTTTTCTCGTTTTCCTCCCCAAAATTTAGGTGCATCTTATACCTCTTGAGCGTCTTATACTCTGAAAAATATGGTAAGTGGATTTTGGATTGCAGCTTGGGCACTCGATCGCTAAAAGATTTGCCATTACTGTATAGTCTCCTTCTTGAGTGTTGTGTTGGACTAGATGACATCTACAAAATCCCTTCCATCTTATCTCATGTATTCCTCATTTTTGATACCAGGACAAGTTTCACTAAAAAGAATCATGCAAGTAATTAAATCTTTTAATTGTTCAGCTGGGTCTCCAATGTGAGACAACAAATTTCAAGATTCTGGTACACAAGTCAAAGGTTGCCTCATGTGAAATTTCTTGTGTGTGATAAGGGAGGAATTCCGCGTGAAACACTTTCCGCAATCTGGGCATTTGAATGGTTTCTCCCCTATGTGTAACCTTACATGATTTATAAGGCTAGCCCTACTACTGAAATCTTTCCCACAATCTGGACATTCATATGGTTTCTCTCCTGTGTGAGTCCTCCAATGTAATACTAAACTGAAATTCCGACTGAAACATTTCCCACATTCAACACACTCATACGGTCTTTCTACTGTATGAGTCCTCTGGTGTTTCCCCAGGTCAGAATTGCAAGTGAAACCTTTTCCACAAACTGGACACTGATATGGTGTGTCCCCTGTGTGAGTTTTCTGGTGTATCACCAGATAGAAATTCTGACTGAAACTTTTCCCACAATCTGGACATTGATATGGTTTTTCTCCTGTGTGAGTTTTCTGGTGTATCACCAGGTTGGAATTTTGACTGAATTGTTTACCACAATCTGAACACTGATATGGTTTCTCTCCTGTGTGAGTTCTCTGGTGTCTCAAGAGCTTGGAATTCCAAATGAAACTTTTCCCACAATCAGGACACTCAAAGAGTTTCTCTCCAGTGTGAGTCCTTTGGTGTTCCACCAGGTAGGTATTCTGACTAAAATGTTTCCCACAATCAGAACACTCATAAAGTTTCTCTTGTGTGTGAGTCCTCTGGTGTTTCACCATGTTAACATTCTGACTAAAACTTTTCCCACAATCTGGACACTTATATGGTTTCTCTCCTGTGTGAGTCCTGTAATGCCGCAAAAGGAAGGCATTTTGAATGAATCTTTTCCCACACTGCAGACACTCATACGGTTTTTCACCTGTGTGAATCCTCTGGTGTTTCACAAGGTAGGAATTCTGACTGAAACTTTTCCCACAATGACATTTATATGGTTTCTCTCCTGTGTGAATCCTCTGGTGTTTCACCAGGTCAGAATTGCAACTAAAATCTTTCCCACAATGACATCTACATGGTTTTTCACATGTGTGAACCTTTTGGTGTATCACCAGATCAGAATTAGACTTGAAACCTTTTCCACAATTCGAACATTCATACAGTTTCTCTCCAGTGTGAGTCCTTTGGTGTTCTACCAGGTTGGAATTCTGACTAAAATGTTTCCCACAACCAGAACACTCATAAACTTTCTCTTTTGTGTGAGTTGTCTGATGCTTCACCATGTTAACATTCTGACTGAAACCTTTACCACAATCTGGACACTTATATGGTTTCTCTCCTGTGTGAATCCTCTGGTGCTTCACCAGGTCAGATTTCCAAGAGAAATCTTTCCCACAGTCTGGACACTCATAAGGTTTCTCTCCAGTGTGAGTCCTCTGGTGTTTTACCAGGTCAGAATTGCAACTGAAACCTTTTCCACAATGACGTTTATATGGTTTTTCACCTGTGTGAATCCTTTGGTGTATCACCAGATCAGAAGTAGACTTGAAACCCTTTCCACAATCTGAACACTCATGCAGTTTCTCTCCCATGTGAGTCTTCTGGTGTTTTGTCAGGTTGGAACTCTGACAGAAGCTTTTCCCACAATCACATTTATATGGTTTCTCCCCCATGTGGATCCTCTGGTGTTTTGCCAAGTAGGAATTCTGACTGAAACTTTTCCCACAATGACATTTATAGGGTTTCTCTCCTGTGTGAGTCCTCTGATGTTTCACCAGGTCAGAATTGCAACTGAAACCTTTCCCACAATCTGAACACTCATACGGTTTCTCTTGCATGTGAGTCCTCTGGTGCAACACCATGTCAAAACTCTGACTGAAACTTTTCCCACAATCTGGACACTTATATGGTTTGTCTCCTGTGTGAGTCCTATGATGTCGCAAAAGGAGGGAATTTTGAATGAAACTTTTTCCACACTGCAGACACTCATATGGTTTTTCACCTGTGTGAATCCTTTGGTGTATCACCAGATGAGAATTAGACTTGAAACCTTTTCCACAATGTGAACACTCATATGGTTTCTCTCCCATGTGAATCCTCTGGTGTTTCACCAGATCAGAATGCCGAGTGAACCTTTCCCCACAATCCGGACATTCATATGGTTTCTCTCTGTGGTGTTTCACCAGATCAGAATTCTGAGTGAAACTTTTCACACAATCAGGACATTCGAAGATGTTCTCCCCAATGTGAGTCTTATTGTGTCTCACCAGATTGGTTTGCATGCTAAATTTTTTGCCGCATTGTGAGCACTGGAAGAGCTGCTCCTCCTGCATCGGCCACTCCATGGGTCATGGGAGTCCTATTCTGAGTAAAGCTTTTACTGCACTCCAAGAATTTGTAAGGGTTTCCAAGGGATGGATCCTCCTGTGAATAATTTAACTGTGATCTGCAAGCTGTGTTTCCCCCAAAATAGACAGTCTGTGGGGTCTTTCCAACATGGACATTCTGGGATTCATGAAGGGGGTGAAAAATACATCTGATCCCTTATCTGGTGGTGCTTTGATTCCAGACAGTCTTTCCTTCCTCAATGGCTTTAATGCCTTTGGCTCTCCAAGGGATCTTTTCTATTTCATACTTTTTCTGAATTTGGTAATTATATCTTCTTACTTCTCATGCAATGTTTTCTTCAATTCCACATAATCTACTTTTCTATCTGAAAATCCTGTCCCCGTTATATCTCCCTCCATCTACTGTGGAAAGAGAAGAGTTTTAACACTTTCTGGAAGAAATGGGTAATATTTTGATCGATGGTTTGTTTTGCCTTTTAATGCTGCTTCTCATTCTCTGTTTTTCAGACTGCTCTTCTGGCAGCCTCTTTGTCTATAATATTCATATGAATGGATTCATTTCATTACTGTTTAAAAATGGCTGCAGAACCTGGGGGAAAAGGCAAAAAAAGCATCCACATATTACTATTAAAAAGCAAGGATATCAAAATGCTTGTTTAACCACTAAAATTCATTATGAATCATTAAGCACATAGAAGAGTAGCAAAATCCAACTTCAAATATCCACTCACATTGCAAATCATGAAATTCTTGTTTGCTTGATAGATCACATTATCATTGCAAAGTGCTATAAAAATACATGAAAATACTGAGGCTTATACAGATACACATATATGCATGCATAAGTACACACCTATAAATTTATCTAGGTACAAAGACTATGCGTATTTCAGTCTTCAAAATGTTTCATAAGTGGATTCACTCGTTTTTTAACATCTAATTTGAGAAAGGGAATACACTAACAGATGAGATGGTGCTCAAATCCTAGGCAAGATTTAAAGCATCCGAATTTTTCCCCATGAAACTCGTTAGTCAGAAAAGCAACATGTCAATAACATCACAACGAATCAAGTGTGACGCGGAGACCGAAGGAAATAGAAATATGAAAGAAAAAATACTGTTTAAATCTTCCATTGGTAAAATCACAGGCAGCAATTTTAAATCATGCACCAATAGGATAACAACATTTGGGGAGAGAAAGAATATGCAGCAGCAGCAGCCGAAATGTTTCATTCTTGTCCCTTCGCTGCTTCACGCACCGTGGAGGAACCCAAAGGGCCGGACTTGCTCCCGGCTTCTCCTCCGACCTGCCCTCCACTCACCTCCCAGGAGCCGCTTCGACCCTCCAAGCAGCACAAGAGGCTCCGCCGACGCCATTATCCTCCCCCAGGTGACCCGGAAGAGAAAGTTCCTCTTCACTTCTTCAAATCCCCTCTAGCAATCCAATCTTCTACCGTTCCGACTCGTTCCATCTCCTTCTGTAGCCGACCCCCAGTAGACTAGCAATGCGACTGCTGTACTACATTCACAGCTTTCTGTCTCGAGTGTTTCTTCTTTCCAGAGCGCCATCTAGTGACATATGGCTGAAAACGACGCTCGTTCTATTTCCACTCTAAAACGTTTGCGAGCGGCTTTCATAGATTCTGTGCTTCGTTCTGTGCCATCAGTTCTTATTCGATTCCCATCGAGCAGAGGCATAGCTATCGTCCATGATAATCTATCCGAAACCTTTTCTTCCAGGTCTCCCAAGAATGCACTCCTTGTCCCTCTTGTTTGAACTAAACCAAAGGAAAGAGTCCTAGTGGGGAAAATAAGGGGCAAACAGCTAAGGAGAAAGTACACCTCCCTTTTGCTATTCCAGGCAGTGCTTGTTAGCTAAAGAGATCAGTGGCAGATCAGTCCCATAATATTGCCAAAAAAACCCAACATGTCCGTAAAATCCCAAGGAATCAATCTTAAATTGAAGGGGAGTTTTAAAATCTTCCAACCAGCAGAACAATGTGAGCATCAGTTTTTTAAGGACTGCAGCACCAGTAGAATAAAATCTTGGGTGGGAAGGAATACTTAGTAGCCAACAAAGTTCAGCCTAGTTGATTCTCTGCTTTTACACCACGGAGCAAAACAAACAGTTCTACTTGCTTCCGGCTTCTCCTCTGACCTGGCCTAAACTCACCATCCACCTGATGCTAACTCCCCCAAACTACCTTTTCAGCTGACAGAAACTTGAAAAGTGATGCTTAACCCTGCTTACCTTCACAAAATTATCCAGGTGCATCATAAAAGCTGATAAAGGGTTTTTTTTTATTATTTGAAGCTTTATGATTGCAGCTTCATCCTACTAATAGAAGAATGAAATATGGGACAAAACTGTGAAGTGGTTTCCCAGGCAGCTTGTGAAAAACATTTGGAGGGCTGCTAATATATAGAAAACTGATAGTCCCGGGCTTTAGCAGTTGGCTCTCAATTCTTCTCCCAGGCCCAGAAAGGAGCAGGCCTGGAGAATACCCACTTGCCCGTAACCTTCACCTGCTGGTCTGGAACTCCTAACTTTTCCCACATCAAAATCACTTGAGGTCCTGACTTAATGACCCACCGCAATGGAAATTTTGGCGCCAATTGTCACAACTAACTACCCCTTGGTTGTTGTTTTTTTACAAGCGCAGGAGAGGGCTGGAAGAGTAATTTTCCCCCTTCTGGACAGTTGGAATCCTTACTCGCTTTATACCTTCACCAGCAGTTTTCTATGCTTAATAAAATCATGGCAGGTTTTCCTGGCAGAAGAGTTCACGGCATTGCTGCAGATTAAGATCTTTTATAAGTGCAGCTGAAGAGGGCAATGAAAGGTTGGCGGCCTGGAACTTTCACTTACCTTCTGCTTTCAACTCTGCCTTTGCCACCTGGAGAAAGGGCTGTGCAGGAGACAGACACCTGGGTCTTCCCAACCTCGGTTCAGACCAGGACACATCTCCAAAATGGCATTTGTTGCAAGTGTCATGCACTTTTGGAGGATTTGAGATAGAAGGAGTATTGTGTCCCGCATAGACCTCTCCTCAGGCTGCAATTCATCGAGCAGGATATCCTTCTGGACTGGCTTTGGGGACTGGAAATGGAAGGCACTTTATTAACGGTGGTTCTACTTCTGCCCCCATGGCTGGTTCCAAAAGGTGTGGATAGTAGAAGACAGGCCGGGTTTTGGTCCCTGCAGTTTAGGGTGCCCTGAGGCTCAAGTCTTTCACTGTTCCCTTTTCACATCTACATGAAACCGCTGGGGGAGGCTATCCATACTATGACACCCAATTATGTACAGGTAGACATTTCATATAACATTTCATGTAACAACCATTTAAACATATAAAGAATGGTTGCTGGAATTGGGAATGTCTAGTTTAATGAAAAGAAGGATTGGGGTGACATGATAGCAGTGTTCTGGTATCTCAGGGTCTGCCACAAAGAAGGGGGAGTCAAGCTATTCTCCAAAGCACCTGAGGGCAGGACAAGGAGCGATGGGTGGAAACTAATTACGGAGAGAAGCAACTTAGAACTAAGGAGAAATTTCCTAACAGTTGGAACAATTAATTAGTGGAACAACTTGCCTCCAGAAGGTGTGAATGCTCCAACACTGGAAGTTTTAAAGAAAAGATTGGACAACCATTTGTCTAAGTAGGGGTTGGACTTGAAGACCTCCAAGGTCCCTTCCAACTCTGTTATTTTCTTCTATTCATTTGAAGTTACGACAGCACTCAAAAAAGTGACTTATGATCATTTTTCACACTTACAACCATCACAGCATCGCCATTGTCACATGATCAAAATTCAGACACTTGGCAATTAAGTCATATTTGTGACAGTTGAAGTGTCCTGAGATTATATGATCACCTTTGTACACTGAGCTGATGCACAATCTTTGGTTTCTCCTGGACTCACGGCTGAGAAGATCATGGCTGGGGGAAAGGCTTTACACAGATTCATCCGTTGCACCAATTTCACCATACCTGGACCAAGGGAGGCCTTGCACACGGGTCACTGATGCCTTGGTCACCCTGTCTGAATCCCTGCACTGGACCACTAGAAACTTCAAATGGTCCAGAACACAGCAGCACACACAGTAATGGAAGCCCCTAGGTTGCCCATGTGACATCTTTTGTGTTGTGAGCTGCACTGAATTTGTTCCTTTACAGGTGCAATTCATGGTCATCCCCTTTAACAGCATTCTTTTATTATAGCAATAGTACTTAAGAGTTAATATACCACCCCAAAGTGCTTTATAGCAGTGGTCCCCAACCTTTTTTGTGCCACGGCCCGGTACCGGCATCACAAAATGATCCGCGGCCCGGTACCGGCATCAGTATGCATGACAAGGCAAGGCGAGCCGAGCGACCGGCCAGCCAGCCGTCCCCCGCTTCTCCCCACCACCTTCAACTCCTCCTTTGTACCTTTCTTGTGCTTTCTTAATCTCCTCCGCCATCGGGACGGGTCTTCGTTCAAAGCCACCACCCCCCTTTGATGAAACTAAGGCGCGAGGATTCCTTCAGGACCCAAACGCCGCTTTCCAACTGGAAAAGCTCACCCGGAAGCACTTTCTCGTCGAAACAAGATGGCAGCACCCAGCAAACCGGTGGCCCGGTAGAAAATGATCCACGGACCGGTACCGGTCCAGGGCCCAGTGGTTGGGGACCCCTGCTTTATAGCACTCTTGGCTGAGAGTTAGCATATTGTCCCCAGCAACCTGGGTCCTCATTTTACCGATCTCAGAAGGATGGAAGGCTGAGTCAACTTCAAGCCCTCTCAGGATCGAATTCCAGGCAGGGGGTAGAGTCAGCCAGCAATACTGCATTCCAACCACTGAGCCACCAGGGCACCTGTCACTATTGTCCCACTTTTATTATTCTTGCATTCATCTGCTCTACCAGGTCAGATAGGGTGGCTACATTGCTCGCCCCTTCCCTTAGATATTGCCATCTGATGGGAGCTAGGAAGTGAGCCTTCTCTGTTGTAGCCTAGTTCCTTCTCTACTTTTACACTGGAGGAAACCAGGCAGCTTGACTTGCTCCTGGGTTCTCCTCTGACCTGACTTCAATCCATCTTCTAGCTGCTGCTTGAGCCCTGAGAAGAGCCACCCCCACGCCATCTGATAGCAGCTAAGAAGTGAGCCTTTTCCACTGCAGATCCTGCCCTAGGAGACAATCTTCCCTCTGAAATTTGACAGGCCTTTATCCTCCTGGTCTTCCGTAAAGCAAGGAAGTTCTAGCTTTTCCACTAAACACTAGGTTAATAAGAAGAGAGAACTGCATATCAGAAGCTTGAATTTACACCTGATTTTTCTTCTTATGTATTTGGTTTTAATATGTTTTTTTGAGCCAATTATTGATTGGGATTGGCGAGCTAGCCAGAGTTTGT
Organism: Pseudonaja textilis; assembly: GCF_049901715.1. Classification (NCBI taxonomy): domain Eukaryota; kingdom Metazoa; phylum Chordata; class Lepidosauria; order Squamata; family Elapidae; genus Pseudonaja; species Pseudonaja textilis. The sequence continues at coordinate 1,325,248 of NC_141991.1, forward strand.
TATTACATGGGTGGCTACATAAGTATTTTGAATAAGTCATAGGAAAAAGAAATGAATCCAAAATATGGCCCCGGTGAGGCTGCCCATCTATAACATTCTTGAGGCACCAAAATTCAATGCATTTCTTCAAACAACTTTGTATCCCGCTAATCCTGCAGTTTTAACTTCTCCAACTTAACTCCTTGCAAGGGGAAAGATTACCCATTTGGAGAAGGAATGGCAACAGGCATGAATGTAGTTAGTAAGGCCAGGAGGCCTGTTTGACTTCTAATTTGCACAAAAGAATCACCTTTTTGGGAATCCCCCACATCAAAATGCCATCAACCTTGCTAGAACTGGCCTGTATTTCCAGGGTAAGTATATGTTAAATGTCTACGACATAACATAAAGTATATGTTAAATGGCTTGCCATTTTGCTATTTCTTATATATGGGGTTTGTTTGTTTCTGTGTTAAGGTTTTATTACTGTAAAAAAACGGGTATCAAACTTGATCACATCCCAGGCTGGATCGTGATGTATCACATTTTTTACCTGGAACCAGAGGTGGTATATTCAGCAGGTTCTGACCAGTTCTGGAGAACCGGTAGCAGAAATTGTGAGTAGTTTGGAGAACTGACAAATCCCACCTCTGACTGGAGATTTTACAATATCCTTCCCCTGTCATGCCCACCAAGCCACACCCACACAACCGGTAGTAAAAAAAAATTAAATCCCACCACTGGCTGGGACATATCCGGCCCACAGGCCACCAACTTGACGGACCTAGTGTAAACCATGTGGAATCACCTTGAGATGCATTGCCACATTCATTTTGTTAATAAATAAAAATGCATACAAGCATTAATATTTATATCCACCTTTATTATATGTAGAAATAACTCAAAGCAACAAGCATACCTAATAGAGATGCAATCTCCTTTACCAATCTACTCTGTGAAAGAAAATGACCGTACTGGACCAGGGAAAGGAAGTTCAGATCTCCTCACTCATGTTTGATACTAAGACACATTTGGCTAAAAAGGAAAGAAATTAAACAATTAGTATCTCAGCTGGCCATCCAATGAGAGACGAGAAACAAAGTTCAAGAGTCCTCTACACACATCGGATTTTGCCTCATGTGGAATTTCTTGTGTTTGATAAGTGAGGAATTCCGTGTGAAACACTTTCCGCAATCTGGACACTTGAATGGTTTCTCCCCTATGTGTAACCTTACATGATTTATAAGACTAGACCTACTACTGAAATCTTTCCCACAATCCGGACACTCATACGGTTTCTCTCCTGTGTGAGTCCTCCAGTGTATCACCAAACTGGAATTCCTTATGAAACTTTTCCCACACTCAAGACATTCGTATGGTTTTTCTTCTGTGTGAATTATCTGGTGTTTCATCAGATAGGAATTGTGACTGAACCTTTCCCCACAATCTGAGCACTGATATGGTTTTCCTTCTGTGTGAGTTCTCTGGTGTTTAAACAGGTAGGAATTCCGAATGAAAAATTTCCCACAAAACAGACATTCGTATGGTTTTTCTCCTGTGTGCGTCCTCTGATGTATCACAAAGTCCAAATTCTGAATGAAACATTTCCCACATTCCACACACTTATATGGTTTTTCTCCTGTGTGAATCCTCTGGTGTTTCACCAAGTAGGAATTCTGACTGAAACTTTCCCCACAATCTGAACACTGATATGGTTTTTCTCCTGTGTGAGTTCTCTGGTGTATCACCAGGTTGGAATTCTGACTGAAACTTTTCCCACAATATATACAGTCATATGGTTTCTCTCCCGTGTGAGTTCTCTGGTGTATCACCAACTTGGAATTCCTAGTGAAACTTTTCCCACAATCTGGACATTCATATAGTTTCTCTCCTGTGTGAGTCTTCTGGTGTATCACCAAGTCGCACTTTCGAAGGAAAGTTTTCCTACATTCCAGACATTCATAAGGGTTTTCTCCCGTGTTAGTCCTCTGGTGATTCAATAGGTATGAATTTCGAATAAAACTTTTCCCACAAAACAGACACTCATATGGTTTTTCTCCTGTGTGAATTCTCTGGTGTATCACTAAGTTGAAATTCCGAGAAAAACCTTTCCCACAATCACAACACTTATATGGTTTCTCTCCCATGTGAGTCCACTGGTGTTTCACCAGGTTGGAATTCCGACTGAAACTTTTCCCACAATGACATTTATATGGTTTCTCTCCTGTGTGAGTTCTCTGGTGTTTCAACAGATAAGAATTCTCTCTGAAACTTTTCCCACAGTCAGGACATTCAAAGGGTTTCTCTCCTGTGTGAGTCTTCTGGTGTTTCAACAGGTAGGAATTCTGACTGAAACTTTTCCCACAACCTGAACACTGATATGGTTTTTCTTCTCTGTGAGTTCTCTGGTGTAGCACCAGGTTGTAATTCCGAGAGAAACTTTTCCCACAATCACGACACTTATAAGGTTTCTCTCCTGTGTGAGTCCTCTGGTGTATCACCAGGTGAGAATTCCGAGTGAAACTTTTCCCACAATTAGTGCATTCAAAGTGTTTCTCACCAGTGTGAGTCTTCTTATGTCTCACTAGATTGGTGTGCATGCTAAATCTTTTGCCACATTGGGAGCACTAGTAGAACTTCTCTCCAGTATGGGTCATTGCATGAATCATGAGGAAGCTTTTCCGAGTCCAAACGTTTGTATAGCTTTTCACAGGATGGATTATCTCGCACATAAGCAGCTATGACCTGTAATCTGTGTTTTTCTCACATTACGCAGTCTGTGCAGATTTTCCAACACTGATATGCTTGGGCTCTTAAGGAGATCAAAAATATTTCTGATCTATTACTTGGAGGTACTTTGACTGAAGCCACTTTCCTTTCTCAATGGCATTAATTTATGTCTGCCAGTTTTGGCTTCCAAGGAATACTTTTTCTTCTCACTGATTTCCAAGTATTTCCAACTTTTTCTTTAATTGGAAATTATTCCCCTTGACTTCTCATGTAATAACCATACTGGTAGCAGTAGCATTCAGTAGCATAAAGCATATACCGCTTTATAGTCCTAAGTGTTTTACAGAGTCAGCCTACTGGCCCCAACAATCTGGGTTCTCATTTTACCCACCTTGGAAGGATGAAAGGCTGAGTCAACCTTGACCCTGGTGAGATTCAATTTGCCAAATTGCAGGCTGCCAGCAGAAATAGCCTGCAGTACTGCATTCTAACCACTGTGCCACTGCAGTTCTTGTTTCCTTCAGTTCCACATGTTGCAATGTTTCTTTGAGTTCCACATACTCTTTCAGCCAACTGAAAACTTAATTCTTGTTATTCTCTCTCTTGTCTCTCATCTGCTGAGGAAGGAGAAGCGTTTTTACACTTTCATGAGGAAGTGGAATAGATTTTGTTTGTTTTGCATTTTAATATTGCTTCTCATTCTCTGTGGTCCAGAGTGCTCTTCTTTGCATTCTCTTTTTTCTGTAAGATTCAAATTAATACATTAATTTCACTATTATTTAAAAAACGTCTGCAAGACATGTCAAAGCAGCAAACAAAACCCCATATATTGCCATGAAAACATCAATATTCTAGTTTAATTAGTTATGATTCACTTTGCAGATAGACTAACGAGATTCAAGTCAAATATTGACACAATTGTAAAATTCTTTTTGGGTTGAAGAGATCACACATATATGCACACAAATGCACACAGAAATACACATGAAAACATGTATCTAAGAATGCAAAATATCCCAGAAATGTGTTTTCTCATTTTTTAAAATCTAATTTTAAAAAGTGTGCACACTAAGAAATGAAATGGTTCCCAAATCCTAGGCAAGATTTAAAGCATCTACTTTACCCAAGATACTGTTTACTTGCCAGAAAAGCAACATGTAAATAAAATCACAAGGAATGAAGTGTAATATGAAATACGAGTGAGATGGGCAGATATGAAATTTTAAAAAATAAATAAATCTCCCTAATGTCAAATTCAGAACTAGAATCCTTCTTGTAGGTCATCTAGCCCACCTCTAGCTCAAGCAAGAGACCCTATATTATATAGGCTTAGGGCCTGTATCATTTCAGACAAGTGGCTGTCCAATTTTTTCTTAAAAACTTCCTTTGATGAAGCACCCACAACTTCTGAAGGCAAAGCTGTTGTACTGTTTTTCTTTTGTTTCTAAATTTGTTTTAACTTGATTAGTTTGCAGCCATTGCTTCTTGTGTCACTTTCTGGTGCTTTGAAAAGAAGTTGACCCTCTCTTTGTGACAGCCCTTCAAATACTGGAATACTGCTATCGTGTCCCCTCTGGTCTTTCTTTTCTTTAGACTGAGCCAAACCCAAATCCTGCAATCGTTCTTCAATATGCTTTAATCCCAAGGCCTCTCAATTTTAGTGTCTCCCATTTTCCAGCAGAAGATTACAGGCAGCACATTTAAATTATACAGCGTAAGTATAATAACATTTGGGGAGAGAGAAAAACATGCAGTAGCATGCTCAGAACACGCAGAGGGATACAATCAAGATCAAGTGAGGTACAAATATCCCTCCATAAAGCCTTAGTAAGACCACACACCTAGAGTACTGCATCCAGCTTTGGTCACCCACACTATAAAAAAGATGTTGAGACTCTAGAAAGAGTACAGAGAAGAGCAACCAGGATGATTAAGGGACTGGAGACTAAAACATATGAAGAACGGTTGCAGGAACCGGGCATGGCTAGTCTAGTGAAGGACCAGGGGAGACATCATAGCAGTCTTCTAATATTTGAGGGGCTGCCACAGAGAGGAAGGGGTCAAGCTGTTTTCTAAAACATTCGAAGGCCAGATAAGGATTAATGGATGGAAACTGAACAAGGAGAGATTCAAACCTGGAAATAAGGAGAAACTTTCTGACAGAGAGAACAATCAACCCATGGAACAGCTTTGCCCTCGGAAGTTGTGGGAGTGCCATCACTTGAGACCTTCCAGAAGAGATTGGACTGCCATTTGTCAGAAATGCTGTAGGACAGGGGTCTCCAACCTTGGCAAGTTTAAGCCTGGAGGACTTCAACTCCCAAAGCTGGCTGGGGAATTCTGGGAGTTGAAGTCCTCCAGGCTTAAACTTGCCAAGGTTGGAGACCCCTGCTGTAGGGTGTACTCCTTGGGCAGGGGGTTGGACTAGATGACCTACAAGGTCCCTTCCAACTCTGATTATCTGTTATCTGCATGCAGCACACATGTTTCAGCCTTGTTGCTTCTCTGCTTTTACCCCGTGGTGAAAACCAAAGAGGCCGACTTGTTCCAGGCTTCTCCTCCGACCTGCTCTAAAACTCACCTTCCAGATGCTGCTTCCGCCCTGGGGGAAGAGCACGACCGCCGCCTTCCATCCCTCCCACGGCTGAGCCAGAAGAGGAAGTTCCTCTGCCCTTCTCCTCTCCTCGACATCCTTTCTAGCAATAATCGATGGTTTCAATGCCTTTCAACTCCGCTGCTCTCCGTCCCTTTTGATCCCCGATCTCAGCCATCAACCGAAGCCGCCTCCAGATGGACGGTTTTCTCGGCAACTGGGGAGCCGTGTTCAGAGCTCCCCCTAGTGACGTGAGGCTGAAAATACGCTCCTTGTCTCTTATCTGGCGTTTCTAAGATTTTTTTTTTTTAATTAAGAGCCGTTTTCCGCTCATAGCGACCACATCCATAACTTTTCTTATTGGACCATCTAGTCTTCGTCTGTCCTTTGGCGTCTCCCAGGGACCTCTACATCGTCCCTGAAACTGAGCCAGGACCAGGAGCTTATTTTGCAGGAACTAAACCAAGAGACAGCATCCATGGGGGGAATCAAATTGAACAGAATAGAATAGAATTATTTTATTGGCCAAGTGTGATTGGACACATAAGGAATTTGTCTTGGTGCAAATGCTCTCAGTGTAGATAAAAAGAAATATTCATTAAGAGTCAAGAATCATAAGGTACAACACTTAATAACAGTCATAGGATACAATAAGCAATCAAGTCATACTAGGAAACAGTAAAAATCCTTAGGATATAAGCGACAAAGTCATACAAGTGGGAGGGATGGATGATCAGGAGTGATGGGAATATTAATAGTAATTGTAATGCAGACTTTGTAAATAGTTGGACAGTGTTGAGGGAATTATTTGTTTAGCAGAGTGATGACATTTGGGGAAAAACTGTCCTTGTGTCTAATTGTTCTCTAGCAGCATTTTGAGGGTAGGAGTTGAAACAGTTTATATCTGGGATGTGAGGGGTCTGTAAATATTTTCACAGCCCTCTTTTCGACTCGTGCAGTATGAACACAATGTGCCGTCAGGCAACAAGAAAGGGCACCTCCTTCGGGGATCAGTGGAGAGTCTTCCAGCCAGTTCTTTGTCTTGGGGTGCAGGAAAACTCCCCCAAACTATCTTTATGACTGAGGGAAGCTAGAAGAGTGAAGCCTGACCCTACTTACCTTCACAAGATTAGCAGGTGCTGCATCCTAAAAGTTGATAAAGGTCTTGTTGGTATGTGCAGCCTTAAAGGATTGCCAGCTTCATCCCTTTAATAGAATACAAGTAGTCCTTGACTTACGAAAGTTCTTTTAGTGACTATTACAACAGCACTGAAAAAAGCAACTTATAACCGGTTTTCACACTTACAACTCTTGCAGCATCCCCGTGGTCATATGATCAAAATTCAGTCGCTTGGCAAGTAACTCATATTTATGACAGTTGCATTGTCCTGGGATCATGATCTTCTGAAAAGCAAAAATCAGTGGGGAAGCCAGATTCACTTAACAGCAGTATGATTAATTTAACAACTGCAGTGATTCACTTAATTGTGACAAGAAATGTTGTAAAATGGGGCAAAGTCAATATATGTTTGACACTAACAAGAGAAATTTTGAGCTCAATTGTTACTGTAAGTCTATGACTACCTGGAATGAAATATGGCACAAAACCCATTCACGTTGCTTCTAAACTTATTTAGATAGGAGATATTATTTTTCCATCTGCATTCTTGCAAGGGCTGAATTAGAGGGCAGAATTTCTTTGAGCTGCCTTCCCAATTTCCAGAGGAGTTCAGATTCCAGCATTGAATGTACCCAGGTAGTTTGGGCAAAAGATTTTGAGACAGCTAGTTTGTAGAAAATTGATCTAAAGTGTCCTGTGCTTTATTAGTCGGCTGTCAGTCACTGTCAAAATCCCTCTAAATCCCCAAACTTTATTACTGCTTTCCTGTGGTTCCCAAGGATTTCGGACATAGAAGCACCAGCTGGCCAGAGACTTCAAGGCAACTATCTTTGGTCCCAGCCTGGGCTGTGCCTAAGATTTTAAATCTGCTAAATGCCCTGTGCTTCTGTAATTTCCTTAGCATGGAAATCTCCATTAAGTCAAAGTGAATGAGACACATACACAGCCGGGCTTAGGAAAAAGAGAACTCATCAAGGGGCTGCCCATATTTGGTAAACAACACTAATACACTTTTCAAAGAAATATTCGAAAGTGTTTCAAAAAGAATTATAGCATGCATGTGCACACATATGGTAAGTGTTTCTGCATCCCATTTTTTAAGGTAAAACACACAAAAGGTAAAACACACAAAAACCATAGAAAAATCAGCAATAAACAAGAAATTGGGGAAAAAAACAGGTCATTTATGTGTTCCCTCCTTCTTAAGTCATATACATTCCTGTTTGGAAATTGAGTCCCCTCAGCCAGAAGAAAACCCTTCTTAAAAACAGATCTGGCCAGAAGTCCATTCCTCACAGAAATCCAGACCAACATTTCCCTTCCATATTGCTCACATCTCTGCAAAAAAGAAAAAGGGTTAGTTAAATACAGGATGGGGAAAGAGACTGAGGGAGAGAGGGGGTGGGTTTAACACTAGGTACATATGGAGATTAGGATTAGAGAAATGTAGAGGTTAGGAATAGAAAAAGGAGATGTAGTGACCTCTGTGATCATATTAAGAGCAACTGCATTCTTTTCGCTGATGATGTAAAGCTGTACAATACCACAGACAATACTGCTACCCTTCAAAAAGATCTTGACTATGTATCAGAATGGTCAAACAAATGGCAACTTCAAATCTCAACAAATAAATGCTCTGTCTTACATATTGGCGAAAAAAATCAGAAAATAAAATACCAGCTGAATAGTCAAGATCTTGTTGATGATCCAAACTCTGTCAAGGACCTTGGAATACTCACCTCTAATGATCTAAATGCTAAATCCCACTGTAACTACATAGCCAAAAAGGCATCAAGAGTTGTTAACCTAATCCTACGTAGCTTTTTCTCTGGTAATATCACACTATAACTAGAGCATACAAAACATTTGCTGGACCAATACTCGAATACAGCTAATCAGTCTGGAACCCACATTACATATCTGATATTAGCACAGTTGAGAAAGTCCATAAATATTTCACAAGAAGAGTTCTCCTCTACTCGTTGTAGAATACCTTATGCCACCAGACTTGAAATTCTAGACCTAGAAAACCTTGAATTGCGCCGTCTTCAGTCTGATCTAAGCATGGTATATAAAATCATACATTGCAATGTCCTACCTGTCAATGAATACTTCAGCTTCAACCATAACAATACAAGAGCATACGATAGATACAAACTCAAGGTTAACCGCACCAAACTTGATTGCAGGAAACATGACTTCAGCAACAGAGTGGTCAATGTCTGGAATACTCTGCCTGACTCTGTGGTTTCTTCCCCAAACCCCAAAAACTTTGACCTTAGGCTGTCTACTATTGACCTCACCCCTTTCCTAAGAGGTCTGTAGGGGACGTGCATAAGCGCACCAAGGTGCCTACCGTCCCTGTCCTATTGTTTCTTTTATTTTTCTTATACCCATTTCATGTATTCATAATTATGTATATACTTATACTTATTATCTTGTAAACAATTGACAAATCAAATAAATAAAACAAAAATAAATGATACAAGCCTTTTGAAAGTGTAGAGTAGACATAGACCAAATAGAAAATAAGAAACTTGAGATAGATCTTATAATGAGAAGCATTTAGGTGTACTTCCTCTCCCAGCCCTAGAAAGGAGCCAGCCAGGTCCCTGACCTGCCCATAGCTCTCACCAGCTGCTCTGGTTCCCTAGGACTTCTATCTCTTTACATATCACAAACAAATGAGGTTCTCACCCAAAGATCCACATGCTCTTGGAGATGTAATGGCAACTGGAATGGCCAGGATTCCCATCACTAATTATGGTGCCTATTGTTGTTGCAACCTGAGAACTACCCATATTTTCCAAGCTGAAGAGAGGCCTGAAAGAGTCATTTCCCCCTACTGGGCAATTGGCATCCTGGCCAGCTGTTATACCTCCAACAGCAGTTACTTGTGCATAATAAAATGATGACAGGTTTTCCTGGCAGAGGAGTTCAAGGCATTGCTGCAAATTAAGATCTTTTGTAAGTGCAACTGAAGAGGGCAATGAAAGGCTGGCAGCCTGGGACTGCCACCCGGAGAAAGGGCTGTGAAGGAGAAAGGCACCTAGGCCCATCTCAATCTGGCTTAAGGCCGGGGCACATCATCCAAATGGCATTGGTTGCAATTCTCAAGACTTTTGGAGGGTTTGGGATAGATGGGGTACAACCATTTTGTCCCTCCTAGACCTCTCATCGGGTTTCAATACCATTGACCATATCCTTCTTTATTATGGTGGTTCTACTTCTACCTCCATGGCCAGTTCAAGTCAGCGTGGATAGCAGAAGACCAGCTGCATCCTAAGCCTCCCACAATGTGGGCTACCCTGGGACCAGGGGTGGGATTCTACCAGTTCGCACCTATTCGCTAGAACTGGTTGTTAACATTCTAAGCAGTTCAGAGAACAGGTTGTTAGAAGAAATTACTGGCCTAATCCTGTAAGGAAGGCAGGAAGGAAACATTCTGGTGTTGCTTACAGAAACTGCCTGTTAACCCTTATTACATTCTTGGCAGGACTAGACTTCCAGTCTCAGGAACTTCTCTGGAGTTTTTTTCCCCTCCTTTGCCAGCACTTTGCTTGTGTGGAGTGACCATTCAAAGTTACAATGGCACTGAAAAACGTGAGTTATGACCATTTTTCACACTTACGACTGTTGCAGCATCCCCAGAGTCATGAGGCGCCAGGTGAGATGCGCGTCTTGATTTGATATTGAGTTGGCCACACCCAGTCAATAACATGACTACCAAGCCATGTCCACCCAGTCACATGACCACCAAGCCATGCCCACCAACTAAGCTACGCCCACAGAACCAGTTGTTGAACAATTTGAATCCCACCCCTGCCTAGGACTCAAGCATTCGCTGCTTCAACACCTACGTGAAACTGCTGGCGAGGGCCATCCATATTTATGACATTATGTACAGGTAGTCCTTGACTTATGCACGACTTCCCACACGCTGCATGCTTTTGCGCATGCACGCACATTCCCCATGCGCATCTCTCCCAGTGCATGCGCAAGGTGATACCTGATAATCATCGCGCAGATACCTGATAATCAGCTGGCTGGCAGGGGGCACGCACACATGCGCAGTGGGGCTCTTCCAGGCCACCTCTCGCATACTGGCAGGAGTGGCTCTGCGTGCCACTTCTGGCACGCATGTTTGCCATCACGGCTATAGGCTCTCCTGCCTGAGCAGGAGGCTGGACTAAAAGACCTGCAAGGTGCCCTCCTGCCCGGTTTCGATGGATTGCATGTAGGGGGTTTATTGGTTTCTGTATATGGCTCTGCATTTTGCCATTTGCATATTCTGTATTAGGGTTTTATTGCTGTAACTGCCTGGAGTCACCTTGTGTTGGGCTGCCATATACAATTTATTCATTAAAAAACACACACACATGCATAGATATTTATATCCTGCCTTTATTATAAGTAGAAATACCATCCTTGTTAGGTGAACATGGGAATAAAAGAAAGTAAAATCCCAAGAGACCAGTGACAGATCTGTCCCATACTGTTGCTAAGAAAACAACATGTTCATAAAATCTCAAGGAATCAATCACAAATTGAAGGAGACTTTTTACAACCAGTAGAAAATTGTGGATGCTAGTTTTAAAGCTAACACAGGTGGAATAAAGTCTGGGGTGTGAAGGAATATATAGCAGCCTAGTTCCTTCTCTACTTTTACACTGGAGGAAACCAGGCAGCTCGACTTGCTCCTGGGTTCTCCTCTGACCTGACCTCGATCCATCTTCTAGCTGTTGCTTGAGCCCTGGGAAGAGCCACCCCCACGCCATCTGATAGCAGCTAAGAAGTGAGCCTTTTCCATTGCAGATCCTGCCCTAGGAGACAATCTTCCCTCTGAAATTTGGGAGGCCTTTATCCTCCTGGTCTTCCATAAAGCAAAAGGAAGATCTAGCTGTTTCCGTAAGTCCTGGGATAAGAAGACATGCCTACTCATCAGAAATTTGATTTGGAACCAGATGTTTGCTTATACTTGTTAACTTTATATACCGCTAACCCTGCAGCGATATTGAGCAGGGGGTTGGACTAGCTGACAAAGCCTCTTCCAACTTTCTTACTCTATTCGATTCTTCCCTCATGTTTCCTAAAGAGAATCATGCAAGTAATTAAACGTTTAACTATTCAGCTGGGTTTCAAATGGCAAACAACACACAAATTCAAGATTCTTCTACACACATCAAATGATGTTTCGTGTGTAATAAGGGAGGAACTTTGTGTGAAACATAGTTTGCAATCTAACTATTTGAATGGTTACTCCCCTATGTGTAACCTTACATGATTTATAAGGTTAGACTTACTACTGAAATCTTTCCCACAATCCGGACATTCATATGGTTTCTCTCCTGTGTGAGTCCTTTGGTGTATCACCAAATGGGAATTCCAAGTAAAACTTTTCCCACATTCAAGACACTCATACGGTTTCTCTTCTGCATGAGTCCTCTGGTGTTTCACCAAGTAGGAATTATGACAGAATTTTGTCCCACAATCGGGACACTGATATGGTTTTTCTCCTGTGTGAGTTGTCTGGTGTATCACCAGGTAGGAATTCTGACTGAAACTTTTCCCACAATCAGGACACTGATATGGTTTTTCTCCTGTGTGAGTTTTCTGATGCATCACCAAGTTGGAATTCTGACTGAAACTTTTCCCACAATACAAACACTCATATGGTTTTTCTCCCGTGTGAGTTCTCCGGTGTCTCAACAGCTTGGAATTTTGAGTGAAACTTTTTCCACAATCTGGACACTCATACAATCTATCTCCTCTGTGAGTCTTCTGGTGCTTCACTAGTTCAGACTTGCAACTGAAACTTTCCCCACATTCTGAACACTCGTACACTTTCTTTTCTGTGTGAGTCCTCTGGTGTTTCACCAGGAAGGAATTCTGACTGAAACATTTTCCACAATCATGACATTTATATGGTTTCTCTCCTGTGTGAGTCCTCTGGTGTTTCACCAGGTAGGAATTCTGACTGAAACTCTTCCCACAATGACATTTATATGGTTTTGCTCCTGTGTGAGTCCTCTGATGTTTCACCATGTCAGAATTGCTACTGAAACCTTTCCCACAATTCGAACACTCATATGGTTTCTCTTGTGTGTGAGTCCTCTGGTGTATCACCAGGTCAGAATTCTGACTGAACCTTTTCCCACAAGTTGGACACTTATATGGTTTCTCTCCTGTGTGAATCCTGTGATGTCGCACAAGGTGGAAATTTTGAATGAATCTTTTCCCACACTGCAGACACTCATATGGTTTTTCACCTGTGTGAATCCTTTGGTGTATCACCAGGTCAGAATTCCCCTTGAAACCTTTTCCACAATCTGAACACTCATATGGTTTCTCTCCCGTGTGTATCCTTTGGTGTTTCACCAGGTCAGATTTCCGAGAGAAATCTTTCCCACAATCAGGACACTCATATGGCTTCTCTCCTGTATGAGTTCTGTGATGTTCTACCAGGAGAGAATTCCAACTGAAACTTTTCCCACAATCTTGGCATTCATATGGTTTCTCTCCTTTGTGAGTCCTCTTGTGTATCAGCAGGATGGAATTGTCACTGAACATTTTCCCACAATCTGGACACTCATATGTTTTCTCTCGCTGGTGTATAACCAGGTCAGAATTCCAAGTAAAACTTTTCACACAATCAGGACATTGAAATATTTTCTCCACAATGTGAGTCCTGTTGTGTCTTACCAGATTAGTTTGCAAGCTAAACCTTTTGCCACATTGGGAGCATTGGTAGAGCTGTTCCTCTTGCCTCGGCTGTTCCATGAGTCATATTTGGTGGTGCTTTGATTCAAGACACCCTTTCCTTCCTTTTATCAATGCCTTTGGCTATCCAAGAGATCTTTTCCTTCCCAGTGATGTCCAGCTATTTCACAATTTTTCTGAATTTGGTAATGCTATCTTTTTACATTTTCATGCAATATTTTCTTGTGTTCCACATAATGTATTTTTCCACCTGAAAACTCTGTTCCTATCATTCTCTCCCTTGTCTCCCTCCATCTGCTCAGGAAAAAGAAGTTTCAACACTCTCTGGAAGAAATGGAAATATTTTGATTGATGGTTGTTTTGCATTTTAATGCTGTTTCTCATTCTCTGTTGTCCAGAGTGCTCTTCTTGGCATCTGCTTTTTCTATAAGATTCATATTAATGCATTAGTTTCACTATTGTTTAAATAATGGATGCAGAACCTGCAAAAACAGCAAAAAAAAAGAAGAAATCCATATATTATTATGAAAAAGCAAAGAGATCCAAATGCTACTTTAACCTCTAATATTCATTATGATTCATTAAGCACATAGTAGAGCAGCCAAATCCAAGTTCAAATATCCACTCAAATTTCAAATCATGAAATTCTCTTGTTGGGTTAGGTAAATCAGAGAGTATCACTGTAAACTTTTCTTATTAAAATTACCTGAAAATACTGAGGCATTTATCCATGCAAACAGATAAATGCACACCTATAAATTTATCTGTGTCAGTCTTCAAAATGTTTCAGAAGTGGATTCACTTTCGTTTGATCTAATTTTAGAAAGGTGAGGACACTAACACAAGAAACGGTGTCCAAATCCTATGCAAGATTTAGAGCATCCAGTTTTGCCCACGGAACTCCTCGCATGCCAGGAAAGCAACATGCAATGAAATGCATGAAATGCATGAAATGTTACAGGAAGGGCGAGGGAGATAGAAACATGAAATAAAGACTTTTTAAATGTCCCCAATTTCCCAGCAGTAAACCACGGGTAGCCGTTTTAAATCGTGCAGCAAAAGGATAATAAAATTCGGGGACGGGAAGCATATTCAACAACAGTTGACATATTTCAGCCTTCTCCCTTCCCTGCTTCCCCGCCGTGGAGGAAGCCAAAGGGCCGGACTTGCTCCCGGCTTCTCCTCCGACCTGCCCTCCACTCACCTCCCAGGAGCCGCTTCAGCCCACCAAGCAGCACAAAAGGCTCCACCGACACCATTATCCTCCCCTGGGTCAGCCGGAAGAGGAAGTTCCTCTGTCCTCCACATCCCCTCTAGCAGTCCAATCCTCTATCGTTTCAACTCGTTCCGTCTCTACTTCTACCCCTCCAGCCGACTAACAAAAACGCTACTGTACTATATTCACTGCATTCCAGGCATGCGTGTCGCTGTAATATTGAGGCTTGCCCCGACTTAGGTTTAAGTGCTGCGCCCTTAACGTTCATGATGTTTTTGTTTCTGTGTGGCTCTAAATGGGCATAATGGATGGAAACGGAACAAGGAGAGATTCAACCTGGAAATAAGGAGAAATTTTCTGACAATGGGAACAATCAATCGATGGAAGAGCTTGCCCTCAGAAGTTGTAGGAGCTTCATCACTTGAGACTTTCAAGAAGAGACTGGGCTCCCATCTGTCAGAAATGGTGTAGGGTCTCCTGCTTGGGCAGGGGGTTGGACTAGATGACCTACAAGGTCCCTTCCAACTCTTAATCTGTAAGGTCGGGAACCGGGAAGAATCCACTGGCATTGCCTCTGAGCCCCATTTAGATAGGAGGTAGATGTGATCTTCCTGTCTGTATAATTGGGGAGTCTAAATCCTGCTAGAAGGCAGAATTGCTTACAGCGTCCTTTGCAATTCCCAGCCTTATTATCTTTCAGCCTTATTTATTCCCAAGCAGCTGGAGCAAAACACTTGGAGGAAACCAGTTTGCGGAAAGCTGGTCTAAAGACTCCTGCCCTGCCTGCTGTGATTAAAATCAAAAAGTGCTTCAAAAAAATATTAACTTTTAAGGGTGCACATCTTTATGAACCATGTTATTGTAAGATTTTTATTGTCATTTCTTCCCCATGAAAGATTTGTTTGAATTTCAATTGAATTGTACAGCTCATACATTATATGAAAGGTGGACAAATTTCCTGGGCGATTTATATTGGTCTCATTTGTTTTACATCTCAAAACCCTGGCATTTTACAAGGAGTGTGCAATATGTTCTATATCCAATGTATATCTGGACATGTTGGGGACAAGATTATACAGGGGCAGATACGTGCATCTGAAGAAATACAAATGCACACACCTACAAATGTATATGTGTAGAAATCCATTTGTATTTTAGCCTGAAAAATCTCCCTAAATTGTTACGGTCCAATCGTCTGCATTACTTTTTGAGATGTGGAGCCTTTAAATGACGAAATGATGCCTAAAACTTCAGCAAGATTTGAACCAACAGTTTTGCCCATGTCCTGAGCTGCAAATAAAGGCAAAAAATACTGCCCACAACCCCTGTGGTGGCATCCCTGTTCAAGTAGTCCTCACTTACTGATCACATTCGGGATTGGCACCCGTGTTACTAAGAAGCCCGATCACTAAGCATGATGTCACATGACAGTGCCAATTTACATCTGCTCCAGTGCAGTTAAGCAAATCACTGTGGGTTGTTAAAGACACTTTCACGTGACTGTGACTGGAAGCTTCTTGACAACATCCCCTTGTCAGAAGCTGAGAAGGTCAAATTGGTGCAACTCCTTTTCCTGCACCTTCAGAACCACAGGAAGTGCTGAAATGGGGTCACTGAAAAAGTTCCACAATGGCCACAAATCTACGGACCATATGTCTGCTTAGTGCCGTAGTGTTGTGGTTAGCCGGCAGCAGGTGCGGACAGCTGAGGAGAACGAGGACTCAGGTGAGGGGTCAGGACCATTAGTGAGTGCACTGCTGCCTTCAGAGATTGTGGGGGCTGGCAGCAGGGATGAGGAGGTTCCCGAGGAGCCTGTGCCAAGTGTGCATGCATGCAGGATTGCTCGCAGGAAAGAGCAGCTGCAATAGCACAGGTGACTCAGGAGTAAGGCTGCAAGGTAATGGCCCCTCCTTCAAGAAGATAAAAGGTAGCTGTGCAGCGAACGTTCTTTGTAGGAAGCAAAGACATTTTGAAACTCAGCCTTGTGGACATTACAACTGGTATTTGAAGACTCTTGTGTTGTAAACTATTTCTTATCTGTTGTTTTTTTGGCAGCCTTGCAAAAACTTGGCAAGGCTGTTTCTTGTCGGAGCTAATTAGTTGGAAGCAGCCTTTTATCTGTGAAGAAACAATTCATAGATGAAACATTAAAAGCTTGTGCTGCTGCCTTTGTCTTGTGTTGGCTCTCTTGGAACCAGGTTTGGGTCAGAACATGTAGTAACTTTGAAAGCTCAGGGAACAAAGGGTAAGTGAGGACTGTCTATGCAACAGATCCTCTGCTACCAATCTGTCTATATGATAATCCTCTGCTACCATTTCTATAGAATAAAACATAATTTCTAACATCCTTGCTTAAATTTTCATACTGGATAGTGAGTCTTTTCTGTGACATTCTTGCCCCTGAAGTTTTGCAGGACTTTATCCTTCTGGTCTTCCATAAAACAAGGAAGATCTAGCTATTCCCCTAAGCACTTGGAGAGGAAGAGATACCTGCACATCAGCAGCTTGATTTGGAACCAGGTGCTTGTTTATATTTATTAAATGTATTATGCCATTAATCCTGCTGTGAACGTCTCCAATTTAATTCCTTGCAAGGTGAAAAATACCAATTGGCACCAGGTACAAATAGTAAGGCTCATTAACTTCTAAATTGAACAAAGGCTAGAATAATCTTTTGGGTATGCCCAGACCATCAAATTGCTATCAATCTTGCTAGAAGTTCCCTATACGCGAGGCTTTGTATTTTGCCATTTGCTATATATGGGGTTTATTGGTTTCTGTATTAAGGTTGTATTGCTGTAAACCATGTGGAGTCATTTTTTTAAAAAAATTATTTTTAAAAACAAACATACACATCCAAAACATAAAAACATAAAACCATCTTCCATTTTATATCCATACAGAGTGTCACTTGGTTACTTATCTTTTGTGCTATCCTTTTGTAGTCATTTACTCACAACTTAAATCAGTCTTCACATTGTCGAACTAACATATGCTTATATATTGATCATTTATTAATCATCCATGATTAAACTATTTATTCCATCATTTTATACGAGATGTTCCAAGTTTTATCTTAAAATTTGTTATACTTTCAACCAGTGGTTACATATATCTATATTATGTTTTATATCAGTCTATTAAATTTCTATCACAAAATTATCTAGTCTATTACATTACCACGCCTTTTTATCCAACCATTGATAAAACAAATCCCATATCTTATAAAATTGCTTGTCTTCTTGTTCTTTAATTTCAAATGTCAGTTTACTCACTTCAGCACAGTCCATAATTTTTTTTGATAACTTCCTCCTGCATATATTTTGTCATTTTTCCAGTTCTTCGCAAATACAATTCTAGCCGCTGTTAAAACATTTACAATCAAATATTTCAGTCCTTTATTGTATATGTCTGGTATGACTCCCAATAAAAAGATCTCTGGTTTAAGGTCTATATGTTGTTTTATCCTTTTTTCCAATCGTGTGGATTTTAGTCCAATATCTTCACGTCCAAACATGTCTACCACATATGGTAATATGAACCAGGTAACTGATGATATTTCCAGCATTTATCCAATTTATTCTTAAACATTGTCTCAAGTCTCATTGGGGGGTAAGTGCCACCTGTAAAACATCTTATACAATTTTTTTTATATGCAGTTGACATTGTCATTTTATAATTCTGAGACCACAATTTTTGCCATTTTTCTAAATCAATCCCATTTCCCCCCAAGCAATTGTTGTTTGACTTGTTTGTCCTCCAATTTAAATTCTAATAGACGTCCATAAAGTTTTTAAATTACCTTTTCATCAGTACCCATCAAAATTTTATCTAAATCAGTCAACTTGTCGTAAATACCTTCTGCCTTAGAGTCTTTATCAAACCTAGATTGTATTTGCAAATATGAAAACCAATTCATTTTTACACCTTGTTCTTCCAACGCTTGCATAGAATTAAGTTCACCCATTTTATTCAATATCTCCCCATATCCAACTGTTTGTTCCTTTTTATATATTATTGGCTAAAAAAAAGCTTCAATAGTTGATATCCATGTTGGAATTTTTAAGTAATATTGTCTTTTTATCTTCTCCCAGTTCAAAAACAATGCCTCATGAATATAATGTCTTCTGAAATACCCCTGTGTTTAGTTCCCTTATACCAGAGAAAGGCATGCCATCCCACATGTGGAGTTATATATGTTGGCCTGCTGTATACATTTCCCCCCTAAAGCAAATATACATACATAGTTTATATTCCCCTTTATTATATATAGAAATAACTCAAGGTGGCAAACATACTTTCTACAAACCCAAGCTCACTTTCTCTCGCTCAGTAAAGCAGTTTCCCTCAACTCCATAAAAGAGAACTACCAACCTGGCCAGAGGAAGGAAGGCCAGATCAGATTAGAGGCGTGTAGGCTAAAACATTTGAAGAACGGTTGCAGGAACTGGGCATGGCTAGTCTAGCGAAGAAAAAGACCAGTGGTGACACGATAACAGTCTTCCAATATTTGAGGGGCTGAGGGGGTGGGGGTGGGAGAAACCTATTTTCCAAAGCACCCAGAAGCCAAATAAGAAAGAATGGATAGAAACTGATCAAGGAAAGATGCAAACTAGAAATAAGGAGAAATTTTCTGACAGTGAGAACAACCAATGAAACAGCTTTGCCTTCAGGAGTTGTGGTTGCTTCAACACTGGATGCTTTCAAGAAGACTCGACTGTCACATGTCAAAAATGATATAGGGCAGTGATGGGTCTTCCAGTTTGCCAGGCTTCGGCGGCGGCGGGGATTTGCGACTGTGTGCAATCCCTGTTGCGCTACCTGTCTTGGTGCCTCCGATCCTGATGGGTCTGGAGGATAAGGCTGCCCTGTAGAGGCAGCTGAAGATAGGGAGGATCTGGGAAGGGGTTAGGAGGTGTCGCAGACCCCCTCCTCACCCAGCATAACCTCCTTTTCTCAAGGCAGTGGAGCGGCGGTCAGTAATGGCCGCCACAAAGAAGCCGGCAGCTGGAAAAGATTGTGCTGGAGGAAGAAGGAGAAAGAAGAATCAGAAGTGAAAGTGCTGGCTGAGCCGGGAAAATAACAACCTTTAAAACCCTGGAAACGGAATTGCTTGAATTGCCTGAAAGATACATTGTATCCCTAAGAAGAGAAAAGCGGCAGAGAAAGCTGTCAAGGGAAAACTTTTTTTTCTTCACTCTCCCACCCCATAGAAATAGCAGACGGAGACTTGGAAAATATATCTGGGCACCGAAGGTAATTCAATTTGAAAGTTAAAGACATGGGATAAAGGATTTCTGGACATTGGATTTAACAACTTCAGAAATGGGAAAACCCATATTTGAGGTATGGATTTCTGAGCGTTTAAAAGGAAATTGCTGTTGTAAGTGGGGGGAAAGGAAAAAAAAATTTTGGAGCAGAACTTGAAAAAGGAGGAGACTGCCTAGAACTTTAAAGAAAGATATATTTTAAAGGGAACTCTTTGATCAATCAGTAACCCCAGAAAGAGAAAGAGAAGAAAGAAAAAAAAGTATTAAAAGAAATAGTTTATTTGGCTCTCTTAGTGACTTTGGAACTTTTTGGAATTATTCTTGATTAAAAATACTTGGGTGGTTGTTTTTGAAGAAGTTTTTCTCTTCATGATGGCATTGCTTCTGGGTGAACTAAAAATTCAATATAAAAAATATAAAAAAGAAGAGCAAGATGGAAAAGACACTTTGGGCACTTTTTTTCAATTTCTAGAAATGGTGGTATGCACTTATGAAAAACTGACTACGCAGCAGGATGACTGGAATAAAGAAGAAGAAGAAGCCATCTTGGATGAACAATGGGTTTTCTTTGGGGAGGAGGAGGAAGAGGAAAAGAAAAAGGGGATTTTAAGGTTTGAAAAAACAATCCAAAATGAGAAAAATGAGATGAAAGGTGGATACAAGATTAGAAAACAATAGAAAGGGGGTAAGCAGAAGAAGAAAAGGGAGGAGGAGAGACAATGGGGTAAAAAGGGCAAGGAGAAAAATAAACAAGAGAGAAAGGAGGGGATGAGAAGCCTTAATGGTGGGAAGCAAGATTTAAAGAAACAAAACCTATTTAGAGACAATGGGTAAATCTAATTGAAAAGGGGATTCTGGAAGGTACATAAGATTGTGTTTTTATATGTGTATTTAGAGCAGGCTTGTCCAACCCGCGGCCCATGGGCCGCATGCGGCCCAGGTCACCTCGTAATGCGGCCCAGTGCCCACTCCAACCTTCGTGCCAGAGCCAGCGAGGAGGAGGAGGAGAGGCAGGCGCGAGTCGAGCGCCAGGCCAAGCAGCAAGAGAAAAGGCGGGCGCCATCAGAGAGCCACCTCCTGCTGTTGCCGCCGCCGCCACCGCCTCCGCTTCTGCCACTGCCATCGCTTCTGCCCCTGCTGCCACCGCCGCTTCTGCCCCCGCCGCTGCTTCTTCCCCGCCCCCGCTGCCACTTCTGCCCCCCCCACCGCTGCCACTGCTTCTGCCCCCGCAGCCGCTTCTGCCCGCCGCTTCTTCCCCTGCCCCTGCTGCTGCTTCTGCCCCGCCGCCACTTCTGCCCCTGCCGCCGCTTCTTCCCTGCCACGCTGCTGCTTCTGCCCCTCTGCCGCTGCCCCCGCCGGCGGGGCAGAAGCGGCAGGGGTGGTGGGGGCAGAAGCGGCGGCGGGGCAGAAGCAGCAGCTGGGACAGAAGCAGCAGTGGTGGCAGGGGCAGAAGCGGTGGCGGGCGGGGAAGAAGCGGGTGGCGGCAGGGGCAGAAGCGGCAGCGGTGGTGGGGGAAGAAGCGACGGTGGCGGGGTAGCGGTGGCGGGGCAGAAGCAGCAGCGGTGACGGAAGAAGAAGCAGCAGCGGGGGTGGCGGCAGGGGCAGAAGCGGCAGCGGTGGTGGGGAAGAAGCGGCGGCAGTGGCGGGGACAGAAGCGACGGTGGCGGGGCAGCGGTGGCAGGGGCAGAAGCAGCAGCGGTGGCGGGGAAGAAGCAGCGGCGGGGCAGAAGCGGCAGCGGGGCGGGGAAGAAGCGGCGGGGGCGGGGGCAGCGGCGGCGGGGGCAGAAGCAGCAGCGGTGGCGGGGGAAGGCTTCTGCCCCCGTCGCTGCTGCTGCTGCTTCTGCCTTCCAGTCCTGCCTCATCCAGCCGGGCCATTTGCAGGAGGAGAGGTAGGCGTGAGGCGGGCGAGCTTTCTCCGCTCCCCCCTCCCCCGGAAAATTTGGCCGGAAAATAAACTGATAAAAAAACTGTGATAAAAAATAAATAATTTTTAATAAATAATTAATAATAAAGACATCTCACTAACTTCATTTCCAAATAAATTTAATATGTTAACTATGTTTTCTATGGTTTTTGAGGATGATCAGGTATCGTTACTGTTATTTTATTTTATGTGCGGCCCAAACCAAATTTTCATCTTCTAATGTGGCCCAGGGAAGGTGAAAGGTTGGACACCCCTGATTTAGAGTAAAATGTTTAAGATATAAATGAGTATCAATATATATGATTAGCTTTTTAATGGTATCGATGGTGGTTTATATGCTTTTATTTTGTAATTGTAGCGTTCTTGCTTTTCTTATAAAATTTATTGTGTAATTTTAGAATGTACTAATCAGAATCCCAATATAATGTAAGTGTTATATTAAGTATTATTAAGTTAGGGGAAAGAGTCAAAGGCGTCACTCCAATCAGTGTACAGGAGAAGTATATTTAAAGAGAAAAGATGAATGGATAACTGGAAAAGAACAGACAAAGAATGATAAGTATTATGAATTGTATTGAGATAAGATAAATAAAATAAAACTAAGAAAGATAAAAGAGGGAAGAAGCTATATAGACAATTGGAAATGGTAATAAGATATGGAATGATATATAAAGTAAATATGATTTTTGAATTTGCGTCTGTGCGAAGAGTTTTAACCCAGGATCAAGCAGCTTTCAGAAAAGATGTTTTATGTTTTTTATGTTTTATGTCTTGTATGTTTATGTATTGTTTTTGAATGGCAAAAATTTTTAATTAGTAAGAAATATAATTTGGATAATAGAATGAAAAGGAGAAATTGGGATAAGATATGAAGTTGAGCAGATAATGTAAATATACATATTACAATTTGGAAATATTTTGTATGTTCTACTGGTTTTTCCAGAAAAGATCTTTTACGCTATTATGCCTTGATTGTCTGTGTATTGTTCTGTAAAGTTAATAAAATTTGTTTTGTTTTGTTTTAAAAAAAAATGATATAGGGCAGTGATGGCAAACTTTTTAAAGACCGAGTGCCCAAATTGCAACCCAAAACCCACTTGTTTATTGCAAAATGCCAACACAGCCGTTTAACCTGAACACTGAAGTTTTGCTATCTAAAATAATGATAAACAAGACAGAGTTCAGCTAATCGTTCTAAGAAAAATGTGATAAATGCACTTTTATGCCCCTTAATTTTTTTTTTTCTGTGTTTGAAATATTACATTTGGCAACAATAAAAAATAAAATGATTTTGTAATATCTTTCCCCCTCTTTCCCCCCTTTCCCTCTCTGTCTCTTCCCCCTTCTCTTTCCCTCCCTCGCTAAATTTCACTGTGTTGTGTGAGAGAGCAGCGGGCAGGCCATGGAGGCAGCAACAGGAAATGTACTGTGACGAAGGCCGAAAGCTCTTTCCCACAAAGACAAGAGGGATCTGGAGATGGCGGCGCCCAACTAGGAAGGTGAAGCTCTCGCTCCTGGAGCACTATCTCCCTATAAAGCCACCACCAGCACCAGAAATCATTTTTAAAACTGCTGCTTGCACCAGTAACCGTGAGTAAACCTGATCCCAAAAAACAAGCCCAAAAACACTGGATTCTGAAGCCGTGGAGCCCTAATAATGCTAGCAGAGCTCCTGCTAATTGATCCGGAGCCCTCCTCTCCTTCCCCAGAGAAGTGAAGCTCTTTCCATCGAGTCTTATTAACCACACTGGCGGAGCTCTTGAACTGGATCACTTGGAGCCTGCGGAGTGCAAACAACGTACCTTCATTTAAATCCCTCACACAGCTGATAGAAGTATCTTCCACGCCAGACAACGCGTTTCCATTAATATCCCCCCACACAGTTTCCCGGAGCCACATCGGACAGCTGGCAGGGAGAAACAAGGAGGGAGGAGAAAGCCCTGAGGCTCTTAGGAGCCAAAAGTTATCCTGGACGGCAGAGGAATGCTTTGGTTGTTGAGAGGAGCGGACAGTCTCCTTGACTGACCTGAAGAAAACCCCTCCATCCGAACTAAAAAGAGAATTGCCAGCATAGCTAAATCAAAACCAGTAAGTCAGCTGAGACAGAAGTGAAAAACAAAGGAAAGATCTTGTAACTGCGTGCTTAGTCTTGGTTAGAATCACTCAAATTTCTGCAGTGGAATTTTCCTTGGAAAGTGGGACTCAAAGAAGGAAAATAACTGTGATTAACGATCTGGAGTGACTGTCAGATTTAGTTATAAAAAAAAAAGGTATTGCAACTAGAAGTAACTTTAAAAGTAAAGGACAGATTGGATTAGTTAACCCAAATTTCTGGACTGTATTTTTAATACTACTCAACTTGAAGAACTTTAGGAAACTATTGCAAAACAATCTTATTCAGAGACATATTGATTGTAGTTAAAGTGTTTTAATTCAGCGAGTTTTGCTCTTTCAAAAACCCAGCGTGCTTTGAACATCCTGTTACAGCCTTTTGTTTACAGAGTAATAACAGCAGCAATCAGAGCAATAAATTCCTCTTACCCAGTCTATCACAGCTGCTAGAAAAACAAACAGCCCTTTCCTTAAAGACTCTCAATACTACCTCATTACTTTAATCAAACACCCATTAATTCATTACCTCAAAACTTACAACTTTTCTACCTCATCACCTACATCAATGATTAGATAATTTCTATAAAATATTTTATTAATGGTTTAATTGATTTATTGTATTAATTGATTAGTGTGATTAGAGTGTTTAGTGCAAATAGTGTGATTACTGACTAGTTTAAAAGATCAAGATTCATGTAATTTAATTGATTAGTAAAATCAGTGATTTAGTGAATTTAATTGAACAGTGTGACTAATGATTAGTGTAATTAATTGATTAGTAGTTAGTGTAATTAATTGATTAGGTTGATTGTTGCTTAGGAAATTATCTGACTAGAGAGATTACTGCAATTGATTGATTGGTGTGATATTGGCTATACTGATTACCCAAAATTGTTCCATTAATTAATTCAATCAACGTACTATCTTAACAAACCTACCATGCCAAGAAAAAAATCCAATGCCAAACCACAACCTAAAGAGAAATTAATCCCCAACAATGAACCACAAGACTCCTACACATGCCTTAAATGCTACAAAACTCTAAAGGATAATGAAAACTCCATCAAATGTTCTCTGTGTAACAAATACGCTCATCATGACTGCTTGGGATTACCCAAGCAAATGATTCAATACCTGGAATCATGCAATGAGTTTCCATATCTCTGCAAATCATGCAGACCCATACTGGATCTGTTGAAAAGAGTTGATACCATTGAAACACGATTAACATCCCTTGAAACCATAGTAGCATCTGTGGACGCCTTAAAAGAAAGATTATCCAACCTCGAAAAAAAAGACACAACGCAAAAACCTGAACATCCAGTAGCTACAAACCACATCTCTACCCAATAACCACAACCCAATCCACAACCCAATCCACAAAAAAAACATAACCCAGACAAATATTGATATCCCAATCCTCATCAGAGAAGCTGTTGAGCATGAACGGAAACGTCCAAACGCCATCTTATTTGGTCTAGAGGGCATCAATGATAATGATGACATCACAACTGTCCGAAACATCATCAGTGATTATCAAGCATCAACCATCTCCCCTGATGAAATACTTGACATTTCCCGCATTGGCCGAGAGCTCAAAAACAGAGACGGCTCTGTGACCCCACGCTTCTGCAGGGTCATTTGCAAAAATGAATCAAGCAAACGCAAATTCATTTACACTATAAATTCACTTGCCAAAACCAACACCAACCATAAGAACCTCCGTTGTCGCCCTGACCTAACCATACAGCAACGTGCCCGCTCCCGTGTACTCCGCACTGAACTCAAAAAACATCTAGACAATGGAGAGAAGGACCTGTACATTGACTACCATGCTGACTGTATCAAAAGTAAGTCACACATCCCGCAACTCAGCTTTAACCTTCAACCACAACCCTACCTCAACCAATCCACCATCACCCAAGACTAGGCACGCACGCCCCTAACTACCTCAATTCCAACTACTGCTGGCCTTAAATGCAAGCTACCCAATGCAAGAAGCCTTGTAAATAAAATACCTGAATTTTTCCTCCTACTAAATATGGCTAAATTCGACATTATATTTGTCTGTGAAACATGGCTCAACACATCTCTCCCTGACTCCATTACCACAGTAAGAGACTATCATGTTTACCGATCAGATCGTGAAACTCGTAGAGGAGGTGATGTTGCTATCTTCTATAAAAAGTCCTTACATCTAAAAAATATCCAAGTTACCCAGGAGCTTGCTCTTCCTGAGACTATTATCTGTGAACTATCCTTAAATATCACAATTTGATTCTTACTATGTTACAGAGCACCTGATTATGATATCGAACATGTAAACAAGCTAAATACACTACTAACATGGGCAGCATCCTGCCCATACCCTTTTATCTTTCTTGGTGATTTCAATCTGCCTCATATTGACTGGACCCTAAATGAATGTACAACTGAAACCATACACGCAACCTTCTACAATGCTGTTACAAATCTGGGACTGGAACAACTAGTAACCAACAACACTAGACTAAACAACTGCCTCAATCTCATCTTCTGCAATAGTTTGAATTTAATTTACGGAATACAAACTAAAGAACCGTTTTCCAGTAGTGACCACAATATGATTGACTTTTGTCTCAACATACGTCCACACAAAAACCACCACAATGACGTAATCCCCAATTATAACTTCAAAAAAGGCAACTATGATCTTATAGACAACAATCTCTCATCCCTTGATTGGCAATCTCTATTCACTGGATGCAATACTGTTGAAGACCATTACAACATATTTTTACTTGAAGTCAAAAGAGTCATCAAACTATATGTACCAACAACAACTCCCAAAACAAACAAAAAAACAGATTGCCCATAACAATAAGGAAACTTCAATCCAAAAAGAGATCACTCTGGCGGAAAAACAAATCTGGTCACGTTGCCAATTTCAAAAGCCGATACAAAAATTTATGCCACCAGATAAAGACCGAATGCACCAATTATCACATTAAACAAGAGGAAAACCTTCTAAGCACCAATTCCACCAGTGCTTTTTACAATTTTGTAAACAACAAACTAAAAGATTCAAGGTCCATCCCACCCCTGATAGGACCTAATGGTAAAGACTGCAACGCCAACACCATTAAAGCCAACATCTTTAAGACATTTTTTGGCTCAGTATTTGTAAACAGCAATGGATCATGCCCAGTATTTCCTAGCCGAACCACAGATAACTACAATGATCTAATACATATCGATTTTACAGAAGACAATGTTGAAAAAGCACTTCGCAATCTAAAACCATCTCTATCTATTGGACCGGATGGAATATGTGCCTACTTCTTAAAAAAGCTACCCACTGCCATAGCCAAACCTCTAAGCATAATCTTTGAAAAATCTTTCAGGACCAGTTCCTTGCCTAACCTATGGTCACAAGCCACGGTCATCCCCATCTTCAAAAAGGGAGACCCCAGCCTAGTTGAAAATTACAGACCAATCTCCTTATGCTGCGTCACCTGTAAAGTCATGGAATCAATTATTAACCAATCCATCATCCCCCACTTAGAGACAAACAACCTACTCTCCAATAAACAATTTGGTTTCAGAAAAAAACTATCCTGTAATCTGCAACTCTTACACTGCAAAAACATATGGACTACACAACTTGATCAGGGCAAAACAATAGATGCAATCTACATAGACTTCTGTAAAGCCTTTGATTCAGTGGTACACGACAAACTACTACTAAAAATAAAATCCTATGGTATCTCTGGACAACTGCATAACTGGATAGAAGCATTCCTGTCAAACAGACAACAAATGGTCAAAATTGGGAGCGTCCTATCAAATTCTGTACCTGTCAATAGTGATGTCCCCCAAGGCAGTGTTCTAGGACCAACTCTCTTCATACTCTACATAAATGACCTCTGTGATCATATTAAGAGCAACTGCGTTCTTTTCGCTGATGATGTAAAGCTGTTCAACACCACAGACAATACTGCTACCCTTCAAAAAGACCTTGACTATGTATCAGAATGGTCAAACAGATGGCAACTTCAAATCTCAACAAATAAATGCTCTGTCTTACATATTGGCAAAAAAATCAGAAAATAAAATACAAGCTGAATAGTCAAGATCTTGTTGATGATCCAAGCTCTGTAAAGGACCTTGGAATACTCACCTCTAATGATCTAAGTGCTAGAGCCCACTGCAACTACATAGCCAAAAAGGCATTAAGAGTTGTTAACCTAATCCTACGTAGCTTTTTCTCTGGTAATATCACACTACTAACTAGAGCATACAAAACATTTGCTAGACCAATACTTGAATACAGCTCATCAGTCTGGAACCCACATTGCGTATCTGATATTAGCACAATTGAGAAAGTCCAGAAATATTTCACAAGAAGAGTTCTCCACTCCTCTACTCGTTGTAGAATACCTTATGCCACCAGACTTGAAATTCTAGAACTAGAAAACCTTGAATTACACCGTCTTCGGTCTGATTTAAGCATGGTATATAAAATCATACATTGCAATGTCCTACCCATCAATGAATACTTCAGCTTCAACCATAACAACACAAGAGCACACAACAGATACAAACTCAAGGTTAACTGCACCAAGCTTGATTGCAGGAAATACGACTTCAGCAACAGAGTGGTCAGTGTCTGGAATACTCTACCTGATTCTGTAGTTTCTTCCCCAAACCCCAAAAACTTTAACCTCAGACTGTCTACTATTGACCTCACCCCTTTCTTAAGACGTCTGTAGGGGGCGGGCATAAGCGTACCAACGTGCCTACCGTCCCTGTCCTATTGGTTCTTTTATTTTTCTTATATGTACCCATTTCATGTATTCATAACTATGTATACACTTATACTTATTATCTTGTAAACAATTGACAAATCAAATCAAATCAAATAAATAAAATAAATAAAAATAAAGTGCAGGCGGGCTTTGCTCCGCACTAAGGTTCCAGCCATCGCCAACGCTGACAGGGCAACAGCTCTTTCATCCATCTACCATGACAGGGAGCCGCAGCAGAGGGATGAAAGAGCCGCATGCAGCTCTGGAGCCGTGGGTTGCCAACACCCACCCCAACCATTTCTTTGCCTACCTGATTTACAGCTCTGTCACGTTTTTCTGTCACGTTTCTTGCCATAGTGTGCAGGAAAACAAAAGTTTGTGGGACTAAAAAAAAAAGTTCACACAATCAATTCCAACTTTGCAATATCTTTTTCTTTTACGAGAAGTTGGAATAGATTGAGTGAACTTTTTTTTTTAGTCCCTGCAAACGAAGGGCAGGCCTTTATCCTCCTGGTCTTCCGTAAAGGAAGAAAGCTCTAGCTCTCCCCTTAAGCACTGGGATAAGAAGAGAGGAGTGCATATCAGAAGACTGATTTGGAGCCATGTTTTTGTTTTAATATATTTGGTTTTAACATGGTCTTTAATTTATTGATCAGGAGCTGGCCAGAGTTTGTCATAAGATGAGTGGCTGCCTAACTTAAAGAAACCCGAGGAAAAAGTAATGAATCTGAAAAAAGGCCCCACTGAGGCTGCCCATCTGCAAGTTGCTTGAGGCACTGAAGTTCTAGGCATTTCTTAAATTATCAAATTTATATGCTGCTAATCCTGCAGTTAAATTCTCCAATTTAAGTCCTTGCAAGGAGAAAGGATTTGGAGAAGGAATGGTAGTGGGAATGAATGTAGTTAGTAAGGCCAGGAGGCCCGATTAACCTCCAATACGAACAAAAGCAAAAATCAAAAGCAAGAATCACCCAGATCATCCAAATGCCATCAACTATGCCAGAGGTGCCCTTTATTTGCAGAGCAAGTACATGTTAAATGTGAAGGCTTTGCATTTTGCTATTTGCAATATATGGGGTGATTGGTTTCCGTATCAAGGTTTAATCTCTAACAGTCATGTGGGTTGGGCTGCCATATACATTTTCTTACTAAATAAAAATACATACATACCTACATGTTTATATCCCCCTTTATTTTATATAGAAAAAACTCAAGGTGGCAAGCATACATGATACAGAGCCACGCTCGCTTTCAGCAAAGCGGTCCCTCTCAACTCCATAAAACTGAACTACTGAACTGGGGCAGAGAAAGGAAGCTCAGATCAGATTAGAGGCCTGCAGGCTAAAACATACAAAGACCGGTTGCAAGAACTGGGCATGGCTAGTCTAATGAAGAGAAGGACAAGCGGTAAAATGATAGCACTGTTCCAACATCTTAAAGGCTGTCACAGAGAAGGGGACAAGCTATTTCCCAAAGCACCAGAAGGCCAGACAAGGAACAATGGACAAAAATTGGTCAAGAAGAGAATCAACCTAGAACTAATGAGAAATTTTCTGACAGTGGCGACAATCAACCACGGCTTTCCTTCAGTAGTTGTGGTTGCTCCATCACTGGAGGCTTTTAAAGAAGAGACTGGACAGCCACTTGTCAAAAATGGAATAGGGCCTGCTGCTTGAGTAGAGGGTTGGACTACTAGTTGACATACCAAGTTTCTTCCAACTTTGTTATTCTATTCTATTCCTTATTTGATACTAAAACATGTTTCACTAAAAAGAATCATACTAGAAATTAAATGGTTAATTACTCAGCTGTGTTTTCCAATCAAGAGACAAGAAACAAAATACAAGATTCCTCTACACATATCAGATTTTGCCTCATTTGGAATTTCTTGTGTGTGAAAAGAGAGGAATCATGTGCGAAAAATCTGTCTGCAATCTGGGTGTTTGAATGGTTACTCGCCTATGTGTAACCTTACATGATTTATAAGACCAGACCTACTACTGAAATCTTTCACACAATCTGGACATTCATAGGGTCTCTCTCCAGTGTGAGTCCTCCAGTGTTTCACCAAATTGGAATTCTGACTAAAACTTTTCCCACATTCGAGACATTCATGAGGTTTTTCTCCTGTGTGAGTCCTCCGGTGTATCACCAAGTAGGAATTTTGAATAAAACTTTTCCCACACTCCAGACACTCATATGGGTTTTCTCCTGTGTGAGTCCTCTGGTATTTCACCAGGTAGGAATTCTGACTGAAACTTTTCCCACAATCTGGACACTCATGTGTTTTTTCTCCTGTGTGAGTTCTCTGGTGTCTCACCAGCTTGGAATTCTGAGGGAAGCATTTCCCACACTCCAGACACTCATATAGTCTCTGTTTTCTGTGAGTGTTCCGGTGCTTCACCAGTTCAGATTTGCAAATGAAACTTTCCTGACATTCTGGACACATGTACATTTTCTCTGCCATGTGAGTCTTCTGATGTATTACCAGGTGGAAATTCCAACTGAATCTTTTCCCACAATCCAGGCAATCATTCAGTTTTTTTCCTTTGTGAGTATTCTGGTCTTGCACCAGGTTGGAAGTCTGACTGAAACTTTTTCCGCAATCAGGACACTCATATGATTTCTCTCTCCTGTGAGTCTTCTGGTGAATAAGCAAGTTGGAATTTCAAATGAAACTTTTCCCACAATCCAGACATTGATACCGTTTATCCCGTGTGTATTCTCTGGTGTACTACCAGGTGAGAATTATGATGAAGAATTTTCCCACAATCTGCACATGTATATTGTTATGTCCCTGGAACTTGCAAGAGTTCCCACCCAGGTCCGCTCACGCTGCGGGGGCGTTTGCTGTTCCTCATTGGCTGGTTTCCCCCAGCAGCCGGCTATAAAAGCAGGCTGCGGGGTTCAACCAGTCGCTGATCGCTGCGAGCCAGTTCCAGGCTTGGTTAGCACGCTCAGTCCTTTATTGTCACAATAAAGTATTTGTTGCACCCATGCCCTGGTCTAGCCTCTCATTGCTCAACTACAACATATATGGTTTCTCTCCCTTGTAAGTCCTCTGGTGTTTTACCAGATAAGAATTCTGACTGAAACTTTTCCACAGTCAGGACATTCATAGGGTTTCTTTCCTGTGTAAGTTCTCTGATG
Organism: Pseudonaja textilis; assembly: GCF_049901715.1. Taxonomy (NCBI): domain Eukaryota; kingdom Metazoa; phylum Chordata; class Lepidosauria; order Squamata; family Elapidae; genus Pseudonaja; species Pseudonaja textilis. Next base: position 1,356,849 of record NC_141991.1, read on the forward strand.
TTTCACCAGATCGGAATTACAACTGAATCCTTTCTGACAATCTGAACACTCATGCTGTTTCTTTCCTGTGTGAGACATCTGATGTTTCACAAGGTAGGGTTTCTGACTAAAGCATTTCCCACAATCATGACATTTATGTGGTTTTGCTCCTGTGTGAGTCCTCTGATGTTTCACTAAATCGGAACTGCAACTGAAACCTTTCCCACAATATAGGCACCGGTACAGTTTCTCTCCTGTGTGTGTCTTCTGATGTATCACCAGATAGGAATTCTGACTGGAACTTTGACAATCACGGCATTTATATGGTTTCTCTCCTGTATGAATCCTCTGATGTTTCACCAGGTCACATTTCCAAAAGAAATCTTTCTCACAATCAGGACACTCATATGGTTTCTCTCCTGTGTGAGTCCTCCTATGCTCCACCAGGTGGGAATTCAAACTGAAACCTTTTCCACAATCTGGGCACTCATATGGTTTCTTTCCTGTGTGAGTCCTCTTTTGTCTCACCGTTCTAGTATGCATGCTAAATCTTTTGTCAAATTTCTCTCCAGTAAAGTTTTTGCTACACTCCAAATATTTGTATTGTTTTTCACTGGGTGGTTCATCTCGTGCATAATCACCTGTGATCTACAAGTTCGATTTTCCCCATTCTTGGCAGTCTTGAGTAGGCCAAAAATGTTTCTTACTTGGAGGTTCTTTGCTTCAAGCCACTCTCCTTCATCATTATGTGCCAAAAATTGTGTGCGCATTTTGTGCCAACCAGAAGGCAATGCGTGCCCCCCATGCCCCCTGCGCATGTGCACACAATCACCCCTGCTGCCCCCCCTTGACTTCATTGTGCCTCCCAGCTGATTTTTGGCCCTTTTGGGCCTCCCAGAGGCTTGAGGGAAGCTTCAGCAGCCTTTGCAGGCTGAAAAATGGGCCTGCTCGTCACTTCCGGTATTTCCGGAAATACAGGAAGTAATGAAATGGGCCTATTTTTCAGCCTGCAAAGGCTGCAGAGGCTTCCTTCAAGCCTCTGGGAGGCTGCAAATCAGCTGTGAGGCGTACACATACAGTGAGGTAAGTTTGCCTGGGGCTTGTGTGCCCGCACAAATGTGCCACCTGTGGTATGCATGCCATAGGTTCGCCATCACGGCCCAACACCATTTCAGACATGGGGCTGTCCCGTCTCTTCTTAAAAACCTCCAGTTTTTAACAACTCCTCTTTTTTTTTTGAAAACAGTTTTATTAATTTTAACAACAAAAACACATAAAACATAAAAACATCATCCTTTCCTTCATGAGTTTACAGACAGTCTATCGGTTGGTTTATCACTTTTTTTTTGTGCATCCATTTCATAGTCTCCATTGTAGTTATATTGCATAATAGTTCATATTATCAATCAACAATTATATAGCCTGATATCATTATTAAACAATCATTTGACTATAATTTTATTAATTCATACTTTATAACAGGACCATCTAGTCCTAGTCTGTCCTATCGGGTCTTGTAGGGAAGCCCTCATTGTCACTCCAACTGCAACTAGACACAAGGACTGTTTTTTCCCCAAATGCCATCACTCTGCTAAAAAAAATCATTCCCTAAATACTCTCCAACTATTTACTATGTCTGCATTACTATTACTATTGCTCCCATCCTTCCTTTCACCCATCTCCCACTTATGATTGTAACCTTATTGCTTATATCCTAATGATTTATATTGACTGTTTCCTAGTATGATTTGATTGCTTATTGTACCCTATGACGGTTATTAAGTGTTGTACCTTATGATTCTTGACGAATGTATCTTTTATGTATACTGAGAGCATTTGCACTAGGACAAATTCCTTGTGTGTCCAATCACACTTGGCCAATAAAGAATTCATACTTTCTTTCTTTTATTTTCTTTCCTTTCTCTCTTTCTTTCTCTTTCTTTCTTTCTTTCTTTCTTCCTTTCTTTCTTTCTACCTACTTACCTACCTACCTAAACGCAAAGTGCCATCAGGCAACAAGCGCACCGACCTTGGGGATAAATAAGCAAAGACTCTTCCAGCCAGTTCTTCATCTTGGGGGTGCAGGATAACTCCCTGAAACTATCTTTGCAACTGACAGAAGCTTGAAGAGTGATGCTTAATCCTTACCTTCACAAGATTAGCCAGGTGCTGCATCATAAAAATTGAAAAAGGTCTTGTTTGTATGTGCAGCCTTAAACGATTGCCTCCTTCATATCCCTTTAATAGAATGAAATACAGGACAAAACCTTGAAGCTCCCACACACATTGCTTCCAAACACATCTAGACAGGAGACATTATTTTTCCATTTGCTTTCTTGCAGGGTCAGAATCTCACTAGAGGCCAGAATTTCTGTCAGCTGCCTTCCCAGTTTCCAGAGAAGTTAACATTCTACCATTGAATATTCCGAGGCAGCATGGGCAAAACATTTGGAGGGTGCTAGTTTGTAGAAAGCTGATCTAAAAAGTCCTGGGCTTCAATAGTTGGCTCTCAATTCCTCTCCCAGGCCCAGAAAGGAGCAGGCCTGGAAGCCACCCACTTCCCCGTAGCTCTCACCTGCTGGCCTGGAACTCCCACCTCTTTCCACATAACGATCAGAAGAGGCCCTCACTTAATGACCCACGGGGTCCTGGGGTCCTGGAGTCGCAACGGCATCGGAAATGTCAGGCTTGTCCTCAGTAAGCAAAGTGGTTTAACATCTACATGAAATTGCTAGGGGAGGTCATCCATTCTGTGATATCCAATTAAGTAGACCGAGTGCTCGATTACAACTTCATTTAGTGACCATCTGAAGTTACAATGGCATGAAAAAAGCGACAGGACCATTTTTCACGCTTAAAAGACCACTGCAGCATGCCCATGGTCATAGGTTCAAAAAGGGAGGCCTTGCACACGGGTCACCCATGCCTTGGTCACCTCCTCTTTGAATCCCTGCATTGGACCACTCAAAAACTTCAACTGGTCAAGAATGTAGCTTCGCACACATTCATGGGAGTCCCTAGATTGCCCATGTAACACCTTTGTTGTGCAAGCTGCACTGGATTAGTTTCTTTACAAGTGTTAACTGAAGATACTGGTCATCAGCTTTAAAGTTGTTTCTTTATTATGCGCTTAGAATAAGATACCACCCACAAGTGCTTCATAGCTCTTTCAGTTTATTGTCCCCAACAATTCAACTCATTATACCAATCTGAGAGAGATGGAAGACTGAGTCAACCTTGAGCCTCGTCAGGATCAAATTCCAGGCTGTGGGCAGATTCAGCCAGCAAAACTGAATTCTAACCACTGAGTCACCAGGGCACCTGTCACTAATATCCCACCTTTCTTATTTTTGCATCCATCCACCAGGTGAGATAAGATGGCCACGAACCTAGCCCCTTTCTTTAAATATTTGTACTGAATTTTTAGTCCATTGCTGACCCTGCATCAGCTTAATTTGGAAGCAGGTGGTTTTTTATTCATTTAATTCAGGAGTCCCCAACCACCAGGCCACAGACCGGTACCGCTCCATGGAACATTTTCTACCAGGCTGCCGGTTTGCTGGGGGCCGCCATCTTGTTTTGATGAGAAAGTGTTTCCGGTGAGCTTTTCCGGTTGGAAAGCAGCGTTTGGGTCCTGAAGGAATCCTCGCACCTTAGTTTCATCGAAGGGAGGGGGCGGCTTCGAACAAAACTAAGGCGCGAGGATTCTTTCAGCACCCAAGGTAAGGCGAGCCGAGCGACCGTCCTGAAGCCCATCGACAAAGGTACAAAGGAGGAGTTGAAGGTGGTGGGGAGAAGTGGGGGACAGCTGGCTGGCCGGACTCTCGGCTCGCCCTGCCATGCGTGCTGATGCCGGTACCGGGCCGCGGATCATTTTGTGATGCCGGTACCGGGTCGTGGCACAAAAAAAGTTGGGGGCCACTGATTTAATTTATATGCCACTAATCCTGAGATGAACTTCTCCAACTTAATGCCTGTGAGTTCCAAGCAAGAATGGCACCAGTCACGAAAATAATTACTAAGGCCAAGAGGCCGAATTAACTTATACATTGAACAAAAGCAAAAATCATGATTTTGGGATTCCCAGACCATTAAATTGCTATCAACCTTGCTAGATATGCCCTATAGGTACAAGGAAAGTATATATGAAGCTTTGCATTTTGCCTATTGCTATATATGGGGTTTATTGGTTTCTGTATTAAGTTTTTACTGCTCTAAACTGTGAGAGTTGGGCAGCAAAATATATTTTCTTCCCAAGTAAAAATAAATGCATACAAACCCACATAGTTTACATCGCCCTTTATATTATACATAGAAATAACTCAAGGCAGCAAGCATGCTTTCTAGAGATCCATGCTCACTTTCTCTCACCCAGCAAAGGAGTTCCCCTCGGTTCCGTAAAACTGAACTACTGCACTGGGCTATAGAAAGGAAGCTCAGATCAGATAAGAAGCCTGCAGGCTAAAACATATGAAGAACGGTGCTTGCATGGCTAGTCTAGTGAAGAACCAGCAATGACATGATAACAGTCTTCTAATATTTGAGGGGCTGTCACAGACAGGACGGGAGCAATCTGTTTTCCAAAGCACTCGAAGGTCAGACAAGGAAAAATGGATAGAAACTGATCAAGGAAAGATTAAAACTAAAACTAAGAAGACATTTTCTGACAGCAAGAACAATCAACCAATGGAACAGCTTTGCCTTCAGTAGTTATGCTTTCAAGAAGAGACTCAACTGCCACGTGTCAGAAATAATATAAAGTCGATTTCTTGACCAATGGGTTGAGCTAGATGACATACAAAGTCCCTTTCAACTTTATTATTCTATTCTGTTCTAGTCTATTCCTCACTCATTAGACACTAAGACAAGTTTCACTAAAAAGAAACATGCAAGTAATTAAATGTTGTTCAACTGGGCTTCCATTGAGAGACAAAAAATGAAATTCAAGATTCCTCTACCTACATCAAATTTTACCTCAGGAAGAATTTCTTGTGTGTGGTAAGGGAGGAATTTTGTGCGAAACACTGTCTGCTATCTGGGTATTTGAAAGGTTACTCCCCTATGTGTAACTTTACATGATTTATAAGGGTAGACATATAACGGAAATCTTTCCCACAATCTGGACATTCATATGGTTTCTCTCCTGTGTGAGTCCTCTGGTGTATCACCAAATGGGATTTCCGATTGAAACTTTTCCCACATTCAAGACACTTATACGGTTTTTCTCCACTGTGAATCCTCTGGTGTTTCATCAAGTAGGAATTCTGATTGAAACATTTCCCACAATCTGGACACTTATATGGTTTTTCTCCTATGTGAGTTTTCTGGTGTATGACCCGGTTAGAATTCTGACTGAAGGTTTTTCCACAATACAGACAGTCGTATGGTTTCTCTCCCGTGTGAATTCTCTGGTGTATCAACAGCTTGGAATTTCGAGGGAAGCATTTCCCACAATCCACACACTGATACAGTCTCTCTTCTCTGTGACTCTTTCGGTGCTTCACTAGTTCAGATTTACAACGGACACTTGCCCGACAATCTGGACACTCGTACAATTTCTCTCCCGTGTGAGTCCTCTGGTGATTCAACAGGTAGGAATTGTGACTGAAACTTTTCCCACAATCAGGACATTTATATGGTTTCTCTCCTGTGTGAGTCCCCTGGTGTTTCACCAGGTTAGCTTTCCGAGAGAAATCTTTCCCACAATCAGGACACTCATATGGTCTCTCTCCTATGTGTCTCCTCTGATGTTCTACCAGGAGAGAATTGCAATTAAAACTTTTCCCACAATCTTGACATTTATATGGATTTTCTCCTTTGTGAGTCATCTGGTGTATGTTCAGGTGACAAATCCAAATGAAACATTTTCCACATTCGGAACACTTATATGGTTTCTCTTCTGTGTGAGTCTTCTGGTGTATTACCAGATCAGAATTCTGTGTGAAACTTTCCCCACAATCAGGGAATACAAAGTTTGTCTCCCTAGCCTGAGTCCTCTTTTGTCTCACCACATTGGTATTCATGCTTAATCTTTTCTTGTACTGGCAGCACTAGTAGATTTTCTCTCCAGAATGGGTCATTCAATGAATCATGAGGAAGCTTTTCTGAGTAAAGCTTTTCGCACACTCCAAATAGTTGTATGAGTTTTCATTAGGTGGATCCTCTCATGCATAATCAGTTTTGATCTGCAAGCTGTGTTTTTTTCCACAATAAGCAGTCTGTGACGTGTTTCCCAAAACTGATATTTTTGGAAAAATATTCCTTAGGAGGCAAAAAATATTTGTGATTTGGAGGTTCTTTGATTCAACCCATTATTTTCTTTCTCAAAGGTTTTAAATTATGCCAACTCATTTTGGCTATCCAAATGACCTCTTTCTTCCCACTAACCACCAGGTATATCCCTCTTTTTCTTTATTTTCATGCAATGTTTTTTTGAGTTCCAGATACTGTATTTTCTCCAGGCGAAAAATTTCTTCTTGTTATTTTCTCCCTTGTCTCTCATCTGCTGAGGAAGAAGGAAAGTTATTATTACAATTTGCAGAGAAAATGGAAAATATTTCAATTGATGGCTTGTTTTACATTTTAATGCAGTTTCTCATTCTCTGTTGTCCAAGCTGCTCTTCTTGGCATCCTCCTTGTCTGTAAGATACATATTAATGTGTTAAGTTACATTATTGTGTAAGCACTAGTGTAGTACATGAGAAAGCAGCAAAAAAAGCCCCTATGTTTGCATGAAAAAAACCCAACACTGTAGTTTAATCTCAAAAAATTCTCTTTCTGGCCTGGGTAGATCAGACAAATATGCAAGCATATTCACGCAGAAATAAAGACCTATGAATTTATATGTTTGTAGACATCTACGTATATTTATTTCAGTGTGCAAAATGTTCGAGAAGTGCATTTACTCAAATTTTTTGATCTAATTTTAGAAAGGTGCAGACACTAGTTCCCAAATCCTATGCAAAATATCCGTTTTCCCCATGAAACTCCTCGCTTTCCATCAAAACAACTATAAATCACAAGGAATTAAGTGTTACATGAAGGATGAGGGAGCCCTTTAAGAAATACGAAAAATAAAGACTTTTTAAATGTCCCAAATCTCCCAGCAGAAAATCGCAGGCACGAGTTTTAAATCATGCAGCAAAAGGATAATAACGTTTGGGGAAAGAAAGAATACGAAGCAGCAGCCCATATGTTTCAGCCTTGTCCCTTCGCTGCTTCCTTGCCGCGGGGGCCCGACTTGCTCCCGGCTTCTCCTCCGACCTGCCCTCCACTCACCTCCCAGGAGCCGCTTCGACCCCTTCAAGCAGCACAAAAGGTTCCGCTGAGACGCCATCATCCTCCCGTGGCTGACCCGGAAGCGGAGGTTCCTCTGCCCTTCACTTCTCCTTTATAACTTCTCTAGCAATCCAATCCTCTATCGTTTCAACTCTTTCCTCTCTTTCTCTTCCCTAGAATAGCTTTGTCGCCCTTGCCTGTTTTATACGCGCGAGGGTTGTTTCCTCTGTAGATCGCCATCTAGCGACATAATAGCCGTATTGCTCGTTCTACCTGAAGGCGTTTGAAAGATGTTCTCATTTTATTCTGGGCTTCCTTAAGTGCCATCAAGTCCTATTTGACTCCCATCGAGCTCATCGGGGGAGCACCCCCGTCCCATCGAGCTTTTCTCCCGGAGGATCCATCCCCAAACCTTTTCTTTCAGGTCCCTCCAAGAGGGCGCTCCTTGTCCCTGGAGCTGAGCCCGAAGCTTCGCTTGCTAGAAGGACAACTAAACCAAAGGAAAATTTCCTTTGTGTTTGTATTGGGGGAGGGGGGTTGTTACGTGCAAATTGGAGAGGAAAAAGTGAACCTCCTTTGGTTCCAGGCACTTTTTCCTGGGGGGGGGGGGGGCAAGATAACTGCTCGATACTTGCCTCTGCAACTTAACGAAACTGTAAGAATGAAGCTTCATCCCTTATCTCAGCTGGTTCCTCTCCCCCCAATAAAACGCCATCACTTGCCAAGAAATCAATATGTCAATAAAATCACAATTAATCAAGTGTTAGGTGAGGGAACCGGGTGGTTAAGAAATATGAAAAATAAAGACTTTTAAAGTTGTGTGTGTGTGTATCTGTATGAGGGGTGGAATGAAAATTGGAAAGGAGAAAGTGAACCTCCTTTGGTTTCAGGCACTCTTGGGGAGGGGGGGGAGGGTACAGGATAACTTTGAAACTGGCCTTTGCAACTTAACAGAGTTGTAAGGATGAAGTTTGACCCCTTGTCTCTGCTGGGTTTTTGTTTTTGTTTTTGTCATGAAATTCCTCACTTGCCAGAAAAACAACATGTTAACATAGTCAGAAGGAATCAAATGTTAGGTGAAGACTGAGGGAGATGGGTGGTTAGGCAGTATGAAAAATAAAGTGTTTTTTTTTTTAATCTCCCAAATCTGAAATTCAGAATACAGATGGAGGTGTCTTTATAGGTCTTAGACCAACACCCTGCTCAAGCCAGAGGCCCTGTAGCATTTGAAACAAGTGGCTGTCTGTTTTTTTAAAAAAAAAATCCCAGTGATGAAGCACCCACAACTGAAGGCAAAACTCAGGAAGTTAGGAAGTTTCTCCTCACATCCTGGTCATAAATTGTGTCAACTTCTACTGTCAAAACGATGCTATAGGGCATTGCACACCATAATGTGCAGTGCTGAATTTCAGATGGAGTTTGGTTGGAACATTGACACAAGGACAGTTTTTACCCAAATGCCATCACTCTGCTAAACAACTAATTCCCACAACAGTCAAATTATTTACTAAGGCTGTATTACTATTATTCTTCTCATCCTTCCTACCTAGTACCTATATCTTCCCACTTATGACTATAACCATGTTGGTTGTATCTTTACAATTTATATTTACTTTCCTAATATGATTTTATTGCTTATTAGAAACCTATGACTATCACTAAGTGTTGATCTTATGATTCCTGATGAATGTATTTTATTTTTTTATATACACTGAGAGCATATGTATCAAAGACAAATTCCTTGTGTCCAATCACACTTGTCCAATAAAGAATTGAATTCTATTCTATTCTATTCTATTCTATTCTATTCTATTCTATTCTATTCTATTCATTCCAAGTTGCTTCTCTCCTTGATTAGTTTCCACCCATTGCTTCTTGTCTCGCATTCTGGTGCTTTGGAAGATAAACTGACCCAATCTTGTTTATGGCAGCCCCTCAAATATTGCTTTCAAATATTTCCTCTAGTCATCTTTTCCCTAGAGTAGCCATACCCAAATTCAGCAACCTTCTTTAATCTTTTTGTGTCCTAACCTTTAAATTTTAGTCTTCCAGCAGAGAATTACAAGTAGAAGTTTAAAATTATGCAACATAAATGTAGTAACACTTGGGAAAGAATATGGAGCAGCAGCTGACATGTTTCAGCCTTGATTCTTTGCTGCTTCTACTCAGTGGAGGAAACCAAATGGACGTCTCACTGCAACTGAGCCAGGAGCTTCTTTTGCAAAAACTAAACCAAGGAAAGCTCAGCCCTTTATCTCTTCTAGGATTTTATTTTCTTCTACTTCCACATTTAACTAAGAAACACGGTATTTCCTATTGTGGCCACATCCCTACCTAGCAACTCAAATTCTGGCACCAATTGCTGTCGCCACCTGAGAAACACCCATGTTTCTATTCCAAGCTCAGGAGAGGCCTGAAAGAGTAATTCCCCACCTTCTGGGCAGTTGACATCATGGCAGGCTTTATATGTCCAACAGCAGTTTCCTATGTGTAAGAAAATGATGAGAGATTTTCCTAGCTCAAGGCATTGCTGCAGATTAAGACCTTTTGTAAGTGCATCTGAAGAGGGTCATGAAAGGTTGTGTCAGCCTTCAAGATTTTCTCCCTTTGCTTTGCATCTTTCGGCTGTCATAAGTAACGGGTGGAGGAGGGGGGAAATTATGGGAAGTGAGCTGGAGGTGTTACAAACTAGAACTGTATAAACTGGGGGGGGGGGAGTACATTCTTGCTTAGGTTTCTATTCCTTGCTTAGCTTTCTCTTCTATGCTTTGCGCAGCTGCAAACCTTTATCAAACAATGCCAAGGTCAACGGACAGAAGCCTCATCACCACCTGGAGATGTTCACATGATGATATTCACAACTTTTAATTGGAAGAACCATTTGAACTATTGGCGGTGGGAACATTGCCATCACTTTGCATATGTGATTTACGCATCCATTTTCTCAGATTCAGAATTCTTTTGTTGCTACCACTCGATTTCCAGTAAATCAATTAAAATTAAAAGAGTCTTAAGTATTTCTTTCTTGGATTTTGAATGGAGCAGCAGCTAACAGGTTGGCAGCCTGGGACTTCAACTCACCTTCTGCTTCCAGCTCTGACTTTGCCACCCACAGAAAAGGCTGTGCAGGAGAAAAAAAATCTGGGCCCTTCTCTGTCTTGGTTCAGTCTGGAGTTTATCACCAAAATGCCATTGGTTGCAATTCCTATGGGCTTCTGGAGGGCCTGGGATAGACGAATTACAAATATTATGTACCTCCTAGACTTCTCATCAGGTTTCAATGACAATGAACATATCTTTCTGGACCGATTTTGGGGACTGGAAATGGGAGAAGTGGTGGCATTCAGCAGGTTCTGACCAGTTCTGGGGAACTGGTAGTGGAAACTGTGAGTAGTTCGGAGAACCGGCAAATCCCACCTCTGACTGGCCCCGCCCCCATCTATTCTCTGCCTCCCAAGTCCCAGCTGATCGGCTGGCTGTTCTTTTGTTGCCCTGCACAGGAGAATGGGGCTGCAAAGCAGGTTAGTGGGGTGCGGAGGGAATAGAATTTTGCAGTAACCTTCCCCCAAGAGTGGGGAGGGAATGGAGATTTTACAGCAGGGGTCTCAAACTCAATTTACCTGGGGGGCCGCTGGAGACAGAGTCTGGGTGAGGCTGGGCTGCATAAGGGATTCCACGAAAAACGTTGTTAAAAAAATATCCTCAAATGTCATCAACAGTTAATGATTTCTCCAATACATGAACTGTCCCGAACACATGAATGGAACATTGAATGAAGATCATGAACAGTTCCTCAGAACATGGCTTCTCCAGCTTACTCCTTGCTGCCAGAGACTTGGCAACGCTTCCTCTCACATATCTGAGCCACATTTGGCTTGAGAGAGGAGGCACTTGAGACCCTCAGTATGGCTTGAAGATGATCACCAGTAAGTCTGGACCTGTACTTGGACTTGTTAAAGTTCAGGGTGGAGAAGAAGCCACGACAAGGAACGGCGGGTGGAACTTCCTTCAGAGGTCTATTCCCCCTGCGAGCCGCACTAATATTGTACTTTCATATCACAGTGGGGGCCACAGGATATCGTCCTGCGGGCTGCAATTGGCCCATGAGTTTGAGACCCGTTTTACAGTATCCTTCCCCTGCCACACCCACAAAACCATGCCCATCAAACCACGTCCACAACCAGTAGTAATTTTTTTTAAATCCCACCACTGATTGGCAGGCACTTTTTTACACTTAAAACCAGTGCACCATCCCCATTGTTGCGTGATCTAAATTCAGAAGGTCAGCAATTCACTTATATTTGACAGTTGCAGTGTCCTGGAGTCATTAGATCACCTTTTGTGACTGACCTGATGCATAATCTTGGAGTCCTTCTGGACTCAAGGCTCTTACTTGAGGAGATTGTGACGAGGGGAGGGGCTTTGCACAGATTTATCTATGGCACCAATTGTGTCCTTTCCTGGACGGAGAGGACTTGCACATGGGTCACTCATGCCTTGGTCACCTCCTGTTTGGATTACTACTCTGGGCCTCCCATAAACTTCAAATGCTCCAGAACGCAGCAGCATACACAGTAATGGAGGGACCCCTAGGTTGTCCATGTGACATCTTTGTGGTGCGATTCATTTCTTTAAGGTGCAATTCAACATGTTGGTCACCACCTTTAAAACTATGTCTTTATTATTGCAATAGCACTTAGAATTATATACCACCCCACAGTGTTTTATACCACTCTTGGTTTAATGTCAGAATATTGTCTCCAACAATCTGGGTCCTCATTTTACTGATCTCAGAAGGATGGAAAATGGAATCAACTTTGAGCCTTGCCAGGATCAAACGCCAGGCTGTGGGCAGAGTCAGCTGGTAATACTGCATTCTAACCACTGAGCCACAAGGACACCTGTCATTATTGTCCCACCCACCTTTACTATTTATGCATCCACCTGTCCCAGCAGGTGAGATAAGGTGGGCACGCTCCTACCCTTAAAATATTCATACTGGATAGTTAAGTCTGCAGGGCATTGCAAACCTTGCATCAGAACCTTGATTTGGAACCAGATGTTTGTATTTATTAAATTTAAATGCCTTCAATCCTGAGGTGAACTTCTCCAACTTAACTCCTTGCGAGGAGAAAAATAACCCATTTTGACCAAGAATGGCACTGGGCACAAACATAATAAGGCCAAGGTGCCTGTTTAACTTATAAACTGAACAAAAGCAAGAATCACCTTTTTGGAATTCTCAAGAGCATCAAATTGCTATCGACCTGAATGTGCAGGGCATGGATATATGAGGCTTTGCATTTTGCCATTTGCTATATATGGGGTTTATTGGTTTTCCTATTAAAGTTTTATGGCTGTAAACCAGTGGGGGGCTAACCTTTTTGGGCTCCTGTGCCAAAAATTGTGCATGCACTAGTGCTCGTGCACTCATGTGCCAACATCCAGAAGGCAATACATGCCCCCCCATGCCCCTGCGCATGTGCGCACAATCCCCACATGCCCCCCCCCCTTTACTTGCACTGCGCCTCACAGCTGATTTTCGGCTGGTTGGAGGCCTTTTGGGGCCTCCCAGAGGCTTGAAAAAAGCCTCTGCAGGCCAAGTAGGCCCATTTCATCACTTCCGGCATTACAGGAAAATCAGCTGTGAGGCACGCGCATGCGCAGTGAGGTAAGTTTGCCTGCGGCTCGCATGCCGGCAGAAATGGCTGTGCGTGCCACCTGTGGCACATATGCCATAGGTTTGCCATCACAGCTGTAAACCATCTGGAATCATGAGTTGGGCTGCCATATACATTTTCTTCCCAAGTAAAAATAAATGCATACAAACCTACATAGTTTACATCCCTCTTTATATTAGATATAGAAATAAACTCAAGGCAGCAAGCATACTTTCTAGAGATCCAGGCTCACTTTCTCTCACCCAGCAAAAGAGCTCCCCTCAGTTCTGTAAAACTGAACTACTGCACTGGGCTATAGAAAGGAAGCTCAGATCAGATTAGAAGCCTGCAGGCTAAAACATATGAAGAACGGTGCTTGCATGGCTAGTCTAGTGAAGAACCAGCAGTGGCACAATAACAGTCTTCCAATATGTAAGGGGCTGTCACAGACAGGAGGGCAGCAACCTATTTCCCAATGCAACCGAAAGCCAAGCAAGATAGAATGGATAGAAATTGATCAAGGAAAGATTCAAACTAGAACTAAGGAGGAATTTTCTGAGACCGAGAATAATCAGCCAATGGAACAGCTTTGCCTTCAGTAGTTGTGGATGCTTCAACACTCAAGGCTGTAAAGAAGAGACTTGACCAGGTGCCAAAAATGGTATAGGGTATCCTCTTGGAGCAGTGGTTTGGACCCTAGATGACCAACCCACTGCTGGGTTGGACTAGAAGATTAGATGACCAATCCAACTTGGAATCAGGGACAAAGTCCCTCCCAACTTTATTATTCTATTCTATTCCTCTCATCTTCTCCTCTACCAGGTCAGGGCACGCTCCTAGCCCCTTCCCTTAAATATTCGTATTGGACAGTGAGTGCATCAGAAGCTTGATTTACAAACAGGTTTTTGTATTTATTAAATTTAAATACCACTAATCCTAAGGTGAACATCTCCAACTCTTTGTGAGGTGAAAAATAATCAGTTTTGAGAAAGAAATGAGACAGACAGAAACATAATTAGTAAGGCCCATTGGCTTGTTTACCTTACAAATTGAACAAAAGCAAGAATAACTTTTTTGCAATTCTCAGACCATCAAATTGACACCAACCCTGCTATAAGTGCCCTGTACTAGAAGTGCCCTGTACATACATACATACATACATACATACATACATACATACATGTGGCTCTGAGGTTTGAGCCTGCTTTATTAGAGGACGAAGACTCGGACAATGGGGAAGAGGTTTTGGAAATGCCTTCCTCCCCAGGACCTTCCTCTTTGGCAATGCCTTCCTCCCTGATTGTGCCTCAGGTGTCGGCAGATAACCGGGAGGGAAGACCTGAGGCTAATCAGGAAAAGGAGGAGGGCGTATCAGAGTCTCTGACTGAGAATCGGGAAGAGGAATGCTGGTTTGATGCGAGGCAGCATCGCAGGCAAAAGTGCGAGCTGCAACGCAGGAGGAAGGGACGAATCAGAGACTGAGCTGAGGGACTGACACGCCCCCACAGGGAATAAAAGTGGGTGTGTTCGCTCTGGGAACTTGTTCGGGACGTGTTACTTATTCAGAGGAGCTCCGGATTATTCTGTGTGATTTATATTCCTGCTTTCTTGTCGGACTTGGCAGACAGCGTGTGAGAGACTGCCAAGAACTTTATCGTCTCAAGGAGTTAACTCTATAATTAATGGATTTGCTTGTTTGTGTTCAGTTGGAAATTTGGACTTCTCACCTCTTTTGTACAGGTGAGACATAACACATACATTCATACATGCATATCTCCCTATATTATATATAGAAATAACTCGAAGCAGCAAACATATTTAGTACAGATCCAAACTCGCTTTCTCTCGCCCAGTAAAGGAGTTCCCAGATTACAGACCTGCAGGCTAAAATATATGAAGAACAGTTACAAGAACTGGCCATGGCGAATCTAGTGAAGAGAAGGACCAGTGGTGACATGATAGGAGTCTTCCAATGTGAGGGGCTGTCACAAACAAGAGGGAACCAACCTATTTTCCAATGGAACAGCTTGCCTTCAGAAGTTGTAGTTTTCCTTCATCACTGGATGCTTTCAAGAAGAGACTCAACTGCCACGTGTCAAACAGTATACAGTCCATTTCTTGACCAATGGGTTGGACTAAATGAAATACAAAATCCCTTCCAACTTTATTGTTCTATTCTATTCTATTCCTCACTCATTTCTGATAGTAAGACAAGTTGCACTAAAAAGAAACACAAGAAATTAAATATTCTTCAACAGGGCTTCCAATGAGAGACAAGAAATGAAATTCAAGATTTCTCTACGCACAGCAAATTTTGCCTCCCATGGAATTTCTTGTGTAATAAGGAACTTTGTGTGAAACACTGTCCACAATCTGGGCATTTGAATGTTTACTCCCCAATGTGTAACCTTACATGATTTATAAGGCTAGTTCTAGTACTGAAATCTTTCCCACAATCCGGACATTCATACGGTTTCTCTCCTGTATGAGTCCTACAGTGTATCACCAAATGGGAATTCCGACTGAAACTTTTCCCACATTCAAGACACTTATACGGTTTTTCTCCACTGTGAATCTTCTGGTGTTTCACCAAGTAGGAATTCTGATTGAAACTTTTCCCACAATCTGGACACTTATATGGCTTTTCTCCTGTGTGTGTTTTCTGGTGCATCAACCGGTTGGAATTCTGACTGAATTTTTTCCCACAATACAGACACTCATATGGTTTCTCTCCCGTGTGAGTTCTCTGATGTCTCAAAAGCTTGGACTTTCGAGGGAAGCTTTTCCCACAATCAGGACACTCATACAGCCTCTCTCCTCTATGAGTCTTCTGGTGCTTCACCAATTCTGACTTAATACTAAAACTTTCTTGACATTCTGGACATTCATACAGTTTTTCTCCTGTATGAGTCTTCTGGTGTATCACCAGGTGAAAATTCCAACTGAATCTTTTCCCACAATCCAGGCACTCATATGGTTTTTCTCCTGTGTGGGTGTTCTGGTGTTGCACCAGGTTGGAAATCTGACTGAAACTTTTCCCACAAAATAGACACTCATATAATTTTTCTCCTGCATGAGTCCTCTGGTGTATCACCAGATCAGAATTTTGGCTGAAACATTTACCACAATCCACACACTGATACTGTTTCTCCTCTGTGTGAATTTTCTGGTGTCCCACCAGGTGAGAATTCTGATGGAAACTTTCTCCACAATCAATACACTTATATGGTTTCTCTCCCATGTGAGTTTTCTGATGTTTCATTAGGTAGGAATTCTGACTGAAACTTTTCCCACAATCAGGACATTTATATGGTTTCTCTCCTGTGTGAATCCTTTGGTGTTTCACCAGGTACGAATTCTGACTGAAACATTTTCCACAATGACATTTATATGGTTTCTCTCCTGTGTGAGTCCTCTGATGTATCACCAGGTCGGAATTGCAACTGAAACCTTTCCCACAATCCGAACACTTATATGGTTTCTCTTGCATGTGAGTCCTCTGGTGTATTATCAGGTC
Source organism: Pseudonaja textilis (assembly GCF_049901715.1). NCBI lineage: Eukaryota > Metazoa > Chordata > Lepidosauria > Squamata > Elapidae > Pseudonaja > Pseudonaja textilis. The sequence goes on from NC_141991.1 coordinate 1,373,283, forward strand.
ACAATTCTGAGTGAAACTTTTCCCACAATCTGGACACTTATATGGTTTCTCTTCAGTGTGAATCCTGTGATGTCGCACAAGGTTGGAATTTTGAATGAAACCTTTCCCGCACTGCAGACACTCATATGGTTTTTCACCTGTGTGAATCTTTTGGTGTGTCACTAGGTAAGAATTCCACTTGTAAGCTTTTCCACAATCTGAACACTCATATGGTTTCTCCTGCATGTGAGTTCTCTGGTGTTTCACTAGGTAGGAATTGTGACTGAAGCTTTTCCCACAATCAGGACAGTTATATGGTTTATCTCCTGTATGAGTCCTCTGATGTTTCACCAGGTAGGAATTGTGACTGAAACTTTTCCCACAATCAGGACAATTATATGGTTTTTCTCCTGTGTGAGTCCTCTGATGTTTCACTAGGGCGGAATTGCAACTGAAATCTTTTCCACAATCTGAACACTCATACGGTTTCTCTCCCGTATGAGTCCTCTGGTGTTTCACCAGGTACGAATTCTGTCTGAAACTTTCCCCACAGTCATGACATTTATATGGTTTCTCTCCTGTGTGAGTCCTCTGATGTTTCACCAGGTCAGATTTCCTAGAGAAATCTTTCCCACAATCAGGACACTCATAGGGTTTTTCTCCTGTGTGAGTCCTCTGGTGTTCCACCAGTAGAGAATTCCAATTGAAACCTTTCCCACAATCTTGGCACTCATATGGATTTTCTCCTTTGTGAGTCCTCTGGTGTATCTTCAGGCGACAGATCCAATTGAAACTTTTTCCACATTCGGAACACTTATATGGTCTTTCTATCCTGTGAGACATCTGGTGTATCACCAGATCAGAATTCCGTGGGAAACTTTTCCCACAAACAGGGCATTCAAAGTTTGTCTCCCCATTCTGAGTCCTCTTGTGTTTCACGACATTGGTACTCATGCTTAATCTTTTGTTGTATTGGCAGCACTGATAGTTTCCTTCTCGTTTGGGTCATTCAATGAATCACGAGGAAGAATTTTGAATAAAGCATTGTCCGCATTCCAAACATTTATATAATTTTTAACTGGGTAGATCCTCTCTTGCATAATCAACTGTGATCAGAAAGCTATGATTTTTCCACTGTAGACAATCTGTGGAGGTTTTCCAAAATGATATTTTTGGATTCCTGAGGAGGCAAAATATATTTGGGATCTCTTACAATTTGCAGAGAAAAAGATTTCCATTGATGGCATTTTAATGCTGCTTCTCATTCTCTGTTGCGCAGTGTGGTATTCTTGGCATCCTCTGTATCTGCAAAATATATATTAATATTGCTTAAAAATTAGTGCAATACACGAGAAAGCAGCAAAAAAGCCCGATATATTTGCATGAAAAAACAAACACCAAAATTGCAGTTTAATTTCATAAAATTCTCTTTTTGGCTTTATGTATATAGAAAATCTACGTGTATTTATTTCAGTGTGCAAAATGTCCCCAAAGTTCATTTTCTCAATTTTTTAAAATCTAAATTTGGAAAGGTGCAGATACTAAGTGACGAAATGGTTTCCCAAATCCTATGCAAAATATCCGTTTTGCACACGAAACTCCTCGCTTTCCATCAAAACAACATGTCAATCAAATGACAAGGAATCATGTGTCGCGTGAAGGATGAGCGAACTGGGCACTTAAGAAATACAAAAAATAAAGACTTTTTAAATGTCCCAAATCTCCCAGGGGAAAATCACAGGCAGAAGTTTTAAATCATGCAGCAAAAGGATAATAAGGTTTGGGGAAAGAAAGAATATGCAGCAGAAGCCGACATGACTTCAGCAACAGAGTGGTCAATGTCTGGAATACTCTACCTGACTCTGTGCTTTCTTCCCCAACCTCCAAAAACTTTAACCTTAGACTGTCTACTATTGACCTCACCCCTTTCCTAAGAGGTCTGTAGGGGGCGTGCATGAGCGCACCAACATGCCTACCGTCCCTGTCCTATTGATTCTTTTATATTCGTATCCATTTCATGTATTCATAACTATGATTACCTGTTATCTTATAATCTCTTGACTAAATGAATTAATAAAATATAAAAAAATGTTTCAGCCTTCTCCCTTCCCTGCTCCCCCGCCGTGCAGGAACCCAAAGGGCCGGACTTGCTCCCGGCTTCTCCTACGACTTGCCCTCCACTCACCTCCCAGGAGTCGCTTCGACCCTCCAAGCCGGACAAGAAACTCCGCCGACGCCATCAGCCTCCCGTGACTGAGTCGGAAGATGAAGTTCCCCTGCCCTTCGCCTCTCTCCTTCATAACCTCTCTAGCAAACGACTACTCTATCGTTTCAACCCGTTCAATCTCAGCCTCTCTCTCTCTTCCCTACAGAGTACCTACTTTCTTTGCGCGAGTGTTGCTTCTCTATAGAGCGCCATCTAGCGCCGTAAGGCTGAAGCACACGCTCGTTCTAAGCCGTTTGAAGAGATTCTCCTTGGTTCTGGCCTTCCTTTAAGTGCCACCAAGTCTTATTATATTATTATCAAGTCCCATCGTGCTCATCCGTAGCTTTTCTCCCTGAGGCTCCATTCCAAACCTTTTCTTTAAGGCCCCCCAAGAGGGCGCTCCTTGTCCCTGGAGCTGAGCCCGAAGCTTCGCTTGCCAGATGGGGCAACGAAACTAAAGGAAAGTTTCCGTTGAGTGTGTATATACTGCATAGGTATGGGGGTATGAAGGGTGGGCATGACATGCAAATTGGAAAGGAGAAAGTGAACCTGTTTTGGTTCCAAGCACTTTTTCCTGGTGGTGGTGGTGGGGGCAGGGCGCAGGATAACTGCTCAAAACTTATCTCTGGAACTTAATGAAGCTGTGAGAATGAAGGTTGACCCCTTAACTCTGCTGGGTTAGGGTTTTTTGCCCCGTAAAAGTGTTAGGTGAAGACTGAGAGAACTGGTGGTTAAGAAATATGAAAAATAAAGACTTTTTAAATCTCCCAAATCTCAAAATGCAGAATAGAACTGAAAGGGTCTTTATAGATCTTTTAGCCCAACCCACTGCTCCAGCAAGAGACCCTATAACCATTTAAGGCAAGTGGCTGTCGTTTCTTAAGACAGTGATTTTCCAGCCACAACTTCTGAAGACCAGCTGTTCCACTGTTTTTTCTCAATATTAGAAGTTTCCTCTTCAGTTCCAGGTTGCTTCTCTCCTTGATTAGTTTCCATCCATTGCTTCTTGTCCTGCCCCTCTGGTGCTTTGGAAAATAAGTGGATTCCCTCCTCCTTATGGCAGCCCCTCAAATACTGGAATACTGCTATCGTGTCCCCCCTAGTTCTTTTCTCTAGACTAGCCATACCTAAATTAAACAACCCGTCATATTTTTGTCTCGTAACCTTTAAATTTTAGTGTTTCACATTTCCCAGTGGAAAATTACAGGTAGAAATTTAAAATTACCACAGCATAAATGTAATAACATTTGGGAAGAGAAGGAATATGCAGCAGCAGTAGCAGCGTACGTATTTCAGCCTTGTTCCTTTGCTGCTTCTATTCAGAGGAAACCAAATGGACCTACCTGAAACCTCGAAGCTTCTCCTCCAACCTGCCCTCACGATTCATCTTCTACCTGCAGCTCATCTTTCAACTCTCTGGCATTTCTAAGATTTTTTTTTTAATAAAGTACCATTTTCCATTCTTAGCAACCACATCCATAACTTTTCTCTAAGATGATCTAGCCCTAGTCTGTCATTTGGGGTGTTGAAGGAACGCCCTCATCATCACTGCAACTGAGCTAGGAGCTTCTTTTGCAAAAACGAAACCATTGGAAACTTGCCTTGCAACTGAGTGAAAAGTGAAGCTCGGCCCTTTGTTCCTTCTGGGATTTTATTTTCTTTTACTTCCATGTTTTGCTAAGTAACACGGCCTTTCCTATTGGCGCCCATCCCTATCTAAGCAATGCAAATGCTGTAGAAAGGTGAGAACTGCCCATATTTCTTTCCCAAGGTCAGGATAGGTCTGAAAGTGTTACTTCCCCCCTTCTAGATAGTTGGCATCCTGACAGGCTTTATACCCTCAACAGCAATTTATAATGCATCAGAAAATCATGAGAGGTTCAAGGCATTGCTGCAGATAAAGATCACTTATAAGTGCATCAGCATCTGAAGTGGGCTGGTTCTAACTGGACTGGTTCTTTTCTTATTTATATCTACCTTTTCTTCTCCTTCTTGATTCTGCAATATTTTAGGCTAGAGGCTCCCTTTAGTTATGATGGCAGATGAGATTCTGCCGAAACGTTGCTACAACTTTAAAAGCACAACTACAATGACGTGGGAAAATACCCGAACAAAGCTGAATGCCATACATGTAAGTACCCGCGAAAACTTAAGAATATATATATATATTCCTTTTTTTAACTTTCATTAGGTTTTGCTTGGGAAAGGAGGGGGAAAGTGAGAGCAAAGAAACTTTGTAACAACTGCCAACTAGAGGCTTGAAAATGTTATAGACGAAGCTGAGAAGGCTGAGAAAGAAAGATCTGAGACTCCTTTTCAAGGACATTGCTATGTGATAAGATAGAGGGAAGAGCACTGTAGAGTGTTATTGCAGGTGTTCTTCTGGATTTCTATCAGCAATTGAAGCCTGGTGTTGAAGCTTACGAAAAGAAAAGCTGATAAGTCTTTGGAGAAGGGAGTTATAATAAGAGCCTTGGATAATTAAATAAAGTGCAGTATGTCCTTTTTATTTCTTTTAAGTTGTGCTACCTCTCCTTACCAGCTTTACTGTACTTTTTTAAAAACACCTTTATTTTTGTAATATTTTTACGTTTGCTTTTTATTTTAAAGGGAAAGCCTCGTTTTTTTTTTCTCCTTTCTTTTTTGGGATTTTTTGCTTTTCTATCCACCCTTCTGGTTCATTTTTATGAAGAGGGCCATGAAAGTTTGGCAGCTTCAACTCTCCCTCTGCTTCTAGCTCTGGCTCTGCCATTCAGCGAAAGGGCTGGGTAGGAGAAAGGCTCCTGAGCCCATCTCGGTTCAGGCCAGGACACATCACCAAAATGGCCACCAGTTGCAATTCTCATGGACTTCTGGAGGGGTTGGGATAGACAGGCTACAACTATTATGTCCCTTCCAGACCTCTCATCAGGTTTCACAATTACAATGATATCCACCTGCACCAGCTTTGGGGACTGGGAATGGGAGCCATTTAGTTACTGTGGTTCTACTTCTCCATCCCGCTTCCAGTCAGTGTGGCTAGGAGAATGGAGACCGATTCTCGGCCCCTGCAATTTGGCGTGCCCCACAGATCAAGCCTTTTTAACATCTACATCAAATCACTAGGGGAGGCCATCCATACTTTGATGACCAATTGTGTACAGGTAGTCCTGGACTTAATTTCATTTAGTGACCATTTGAAATTACATCCTTACTGAAAAAAATGGATTTATGACCATTTTTTTTCACACAACCATTGCACCATTGCCATTGTCACATGATCAAAATTGCAGTGGACTGATATTTGTGACAGTTGCAGGGTCTTAGGAGTCACCTTTGGCGACTGACCTGGTGCACAATCTAAGGGTCCTCCTGGACTCATGACTCCTGGTTGAGATTGTGACCAGGGGAGGCGCTTTGCATAGATTCATCTATTGCATCAATTGCGTCCTTTCCTGGACTGGAAGGCCTTGCACACGGGTCACTCATCCCTTGATCACCTCATTTGGATCACTGCACTGGGCAACCCAAAAACTTCAACTGGTCCACAACGCAGCAGCAGACACAATAATGGGGGCCCCAAGTTTGTCCATGTCATGCAAGCTGCACTGGATATATTTCTTTAAGGTGCAACTCAACATGCCGGTTGTGAGCTTTTAAGCTATTTCTTTTATCACAGTAGCAACACTTAGAATTATTTGCCGCCCCAAAGTGCTTTACACCATACTTGGTTTACAGTGTCAGCATATTGTCAGCAAGAACCTGGGTCATTATTTTACTGATCTCAGAAGGAAAGAAGCAGTGGTGGGATTCAAATAATGTAACAACCGGTTCTCTGCCCTAATGACCGGCTGGGTGGGTGTGGTCAGGGTGTGTGACAGGCAGCACTCAGTCTCCTGCACCCCCGGAAGCAAAAACAGGGTTCAGGGGGCCCACGCCGTACCCCTGTGCCCCATTTTGGGCCTAGTAGGCCTTCCTGCAACTCCCTGGGAGTGAACATGGGCCATGTGGGGACTCCTGGAAGAGGCGGAGTGAAGCCAGCCAGCAATTTAACTGGATATCCCACTACTGGATAGGATAAGTAAATGTCGAGCCATGTTAGGATTGAACTCTAGAATGTGGGCAGTCAGCCAGCAATAAGGCATTCCAAGCACTGAGCCACCATAGTACCTGTCATTATTGCCCCACCTTTATTCTTGCATCTATCTGTTCTTCCAGGTCAGAGGTTGGCTACACTCCTATTCCCTTCCCTTAAATATTGCCATCCAATAGGAGCTAGGAAGTCAGCCTTTTCTGTTGCAAACCCTGCCCTATGAAACACTCTTCCCCTTAATGTTTTGCAGGCCTTTATCCTTTTGCTCTTCCATAAAGCAAAGGTGATCTAACATTTCCCCCAAGCGCCTGGATAAGAAAAGGTGCTGCCCATCAGAAGCTTGATTTGGTGACAGGTCTGTATGCACTTGGTTTTCATATAGTTTTTAAGTTAATTATTGCTTTGGAGGTGGCCAAGGTTTGTTATAACATGGATGGCAACATAAATATTTTAAATAAATCAGAAGAGATGAACGTAAACAATAGCTAAGGCTGTCCATCATATATTTCATATATCAAATTTATATTCCACTAATCCTGTGGTTAAGTTTTTCAATTTAACTCCTTGTAAAGAGAAATATTATCAGTTTTCAGCAAGAATGGCACCAGACATGAACATCGTTAATAAGACCACAAGGCCTGGTTAACTTCTAATTTGAACAAAAGCTAGAATCACCTTTTTGGGGATTTCCCTGATGATCAAAATCCCATCAACCTTGCTAGAAGTGCCTTGTACTTGCAGGGCAAGTACATGTAAAATGTGGATGCTTTGCATATTGCCATTTGCAATATAGTTGGTATTAAAGTTTTATTAAACAGCTTAGACAGGGCTGTAAAGCACTGTGAGGTGGATATATAAGTCTAAATGCTATTGCTAAGTCTGGAATTGCCTTGAGTTGGGCTGCCATACACATTTTCTTAATATGTAAAAACACATAAATACATACATGTTTCAATCCCATGTTTATTCTATGTAGAAATAACGAGGTGGCAAATAGTCCTAATGCAGATCCAAGCTTTCTTTCTCTGGCCCAGAACAGCAGTTTTCCTTGACTCCACGAAAGGGAATGACCGCACTGGGCCAGACAAATGAACTTTTTAAAGACACGTTTGACTAAAAAGAATCGAGCAAGAAATAAATTGATTTTTCAGCTGGGCTTCCAATGAGACAAATGAAATTCAACATTCCTCTACACTATCATTCCTCTATCAAATTTCACCTGATGAGTAATTTCTTCTGTGTGATTAAGATGGAATTCTGTGTGAAATACCTTCCACAATCTGGGCATTTAAATGGTTTCTCCCAGGTGTAATCTTATATGATTTATGAGGCTAAACCTTCTACTGAAATCTTTCTCACAATCTGGACACTCATATGGTTTTTTCTCCTGTGTGAGTCTTCTTGTGTATCACCAGGTAGGAATTCACAATTGGCCAAATAAAATATTCTATTCTATATTCCTATTCCTATTCAACATTATTGCATTCCATTCAGGGGTGGGATATGACAGGGTTAACTACCGGTTCGGGATTTACGAGCTTCCCTGAACGCTGCGAGCCGCGTGCCTGTAAATCGTCATCAGCATGCTGCGTGCAGAGAAGCAGCCTTTGAAACAGCTCTCTTTTCTGCTTTTTTAACTGCAGCTGTGCCTCGTTCGGCAGCTGAAGTTGAAAAATCAGGAAATAAAGATCAGGTAAGAGTCCAGGTGAGCGAGTGGGCAAAAACATCTGCAGACATAGAACCGGTTCTATGTCTGCTGCTCTTCAGAGGTAGCGGTTCTACAGAGGTGGACAGAACCGGTAGAAACCCACCCGATTCCATTCCATTCCTCTCTGATGTTTGATACTAAGACATGTTTCACTAAAAAGTATCATGCAAGAAATTAAATGGTTAACTACTCAGATGGACTTCCAATAAGGGACAAGAAACGAAATTCAAGATTCCTCTACACCAGTGGTTCCCAAAATTTTTCAGTCAACCATCCCTTTGGTGCTACAAATTCATCCTCGGTGCCCTCCATCCAGGGGTAGGATTCAAATGTCTGTGGGCGTGGCCTAATTTGAGGGTGTGGCTTGCTGTTCATGTGACTGGCTGGGCATGGCTTGTTAGTCATGTGATGTGGTAGCTGTGGTTTGGTGGTCATGTGACTGGGTGGGCGTAGCCAGGTGACTGGCAAACCAAATACAAGTGGTCCTCAATGGCCAGTTTAGCAAGTGTTCTAATTTATGACTGGCCTCCCCAGAGCTACTTGACCTGTTTTTAGAGTTTTGACAGCCATGCACACACACACACACACTCCCTTCTAACCCTGCTGGAGCAGGTCATTGCACTAGAATCGGCAAAGCATCTCTGATTAAAGTCTAGCAGTGAATAATATCTAATCAGAGACGCTTTGCCGATTCTTGTTGATTTGTTTTATTTGTATTTATTTTATGTTGCTGAATTGCATTGACATGTGTGTCCCTTCTTGTGCACAGCCCAGAAGCTTTTGTGATTCTTTGCAGCAAAAATTACCGACCTCTGGCTTTGCTCTACTTTTCAAATGTGCTGCCACTGCTGTGTTCTAGGTGCCGGCCCCACAGGTCTCCTCCGTTGAGCCCATTTCCCTGGAGAGACCTGCCCAAGCAAGTCTGAGTGAAGTGGTGCACAAAGTCAATGGAGTGAGCCTGAGAGAGCGAAAGAGAGAGGAAGAGAGAGAAAGAGAAAAGGGAAAGAAAGAAAAAGGGACAAAGAAAGGGGGGGATGGAAGGAAGGGACAGAAAGAAAAAGAAATAACGGAGGGAGGGAGGGAGGAGAAAGATAATGAGATATTTATTCTAGTCCAATCACCTGCCCCAGGAGGGTTAGAAGGGAGTGTGTGTGTGTGTGTGTGTGTGTGTTCTCCTTGTAATTTACCAGTACATTTTGGTTTTGCCTTCTTCAGAATTGGCGCTGTAATACATTGGGGAAAGTAATTTTTTAGGATGGAGGTCTGGTCCAATAGATCCTGTTCAAAGCCTCAACAAAACGTGAGAGCTTCCTCATAGTCTTGACCATGTTTCGTTCACAAAACCTTTAACAGAAGTAAAAGATGTTTCAGTGTACTGGCAAAGATGCTGTCAAAGATGTTTCAATGTGGAAAAAGGCCTCAAGTCTAAACTAGGTCTCATTTCAATCTGATGCATCAGCTCTCTCTCTCTCTCTCTCTCTCCCTCCTTCCCCCCCTTTCTTTGTCTGTTCCTTTTTCTTTCTTTCCCTTTTCTCTTTTCTTCCTTCTCTCTCTCTTCTCTCTCTCTCTCTTTCCCTCGTCCAGGCTCACCCCATTGACTTGGTGCACTGCTCCGCTCGGACTTGCTTGGGCAGGTCCCTCCGGTGCAGCGGGCTCAGTGCCATTTTGACACAGAGGCAGGCATGACAAAATGGCAGCTGCTTCCTCAAGTCCGCCAACATGGCCCAGGCATGAATCCCAAGCACATTCAAAATAACGTCTGCTTCCATGACACAGTCATGAAGCCCACAAATTGTGTCTTCCCTTCCTTCCCCAACACGAGGTTCAGAGATCTTCAAAAAGTATGGAGGAAGAGGAGGTTGCGATGGCTGGTGGGTTGGGAGTCAGGCCTAACAATTGCAGGAACCCAGTGGGAACAGGAAAACGCCTGTGGGGAGCCAAAAGGCTAGGCCTCCAAGAGATTCCCACAACCCTGAGGTGGTCACTGTTCTGCTTAGCGACTTGAACATTTGTTTGACAGCTTCATTAGGGAGAGAAGAGGATGGGGGTACAGAATGGACCTGTGGGACCGGCACCTAGAACGCAGCAGTGGTGACGCATTTGAAAAATAGAGCTGGCTTTGCTCTACTTTCCCTATGTGCCTGCAGCGCTGGCGCCTCCTTTCTCCTTCCCTTTCTTTCCTTTTCTCATTTCCTCACTTGCTTTATTTTTTTCCCTATTTTACACCGTGATAAAACAATAATAAAGAAATAATGAAGAAAAAACATGAGAAAAAGGACCCTTGTTATAGCAGCGCTTATATTAACCGCTGAGATATGCAAATTTCTGAGGGAAAAAAAGTTCATCACGACTCCACTTCTATGTCTGCATTTTTATATTGGCGTTTCCCCCCCCAAAAAATGTTACTTTGTATATATATTTTTTTCTGATTATTGCAATTTGAAATGATGGGCAGATGTTGAAATTGTCCGAGGAAAGGAGTGGAAAATGGAGGAGAAATGGCCAAACTTTGTTCCGGGATCTTCATCAGGGGCTGTTTTGCGAGGAAAAGTGAGATCCCGAGCCACAGAAAGGTGGAGATGCTTTCCCATTGGGGGCTGAGGGGAGATCGGAAAGGGGCTCTTTGAGAGAGACGCGGGTTTCAAAGACAGAAAACGCCATTTTTCCCTGTAAAGCTGAGAGATCCCTATGGAAATCCCCCAGTCAAGGGGAGAGGGCCTGGGGAGAGGATCCAGCCGGATTAGGGGGGATCCCTGCAGATCCTCTCCCTCTCTTCCTGCATGGACTGTCAGCTGAGGGTTTTCCTGGCTTCCCTTCGGATGGTGGTGGGAGTGTGGGACTCCCAAGTCCTGGCTGGCTGTGGGGCTGCGCCTCCCCCCTTGTCCTCCGCAGCACCTGCTGGGGGCTCCCTCCTTCCAGACTGAGTGGGGGGGGGGGAGCCCGAAGGACCCCTCAAGCTCTAGCTCCATTTTACCCATCTGGAATCTCGGCAGCTCCAGCCTGGGCATTGTGGGAACTCAAAGGGCATCTAATCCATCTTTCTGGATGTCGCAACTCCCGCTACCGTGTTCCAGGCGCTGCTGTTGTGCTACAGCTCCACCTAGTGACGTGAGCCTGAAAACACGCTCATTCTGTCTCTTTTATCAAGTTGAGCCATGACAGGTTGGTAGCCTGGGACTTCAACTCACCCTCTGCTTGCAGCTGTGACTTTGCCACCCATCACCAAAATGCCATTGGTTGCAATTCTCATGGGCTTCTGGAGGTCTTGGGATAGACGGGATGACAGTTATCCCCTCTTGATCTTTCACCGGGTTTCATTAACAATGAACATGATCTCCTTCTGGATAGGCTCTGCGGACTGGAAACGGGAAGCACTTTACTACGGTTGGTTCTATTTCTACCTCTGTGCCTGGTTCCAGTCAGTGTGGGTAGGAGAGGCCGACTCTTGGGACTCTTCAATTTGGGGTGCCCTGGGGATCCAAGTCTTTCGCTGCGCCTTTTTAACATGAAATCATTAGGGGAGGCCATCCACACTTTGGATGCCCAATTCTGTACAAGTGGTCCTGGCCTTATAACATTTCAGTTTAGCCATGATTCGAAGTTACAACAGCACTGAAACATGTGACCTATGACCATTGTCCACACTTACAACTACTGGCAGCATCCCCATTGTTAGGAATAACCATAGTTACCTAACGTTGTTTGGGTAAATAATTTATAAACCATGATAGCAAAGTTTAAATGTGTTTTTCACTTTAAACTCTAAATGATATATTTTTGGGTGCAGTTGAGAAACTGCCATAAGAGGGAGCTAGAGAACCTGGAGTGCTACTGGATTGATGGTTGATTGTTCTGCGTGTTCCCTGTTGTTGACTTCAAAGGAGGAAAGAGTTTTGAATGCTGCATATCTAATCTACTGTGAGAAGATATTTACTGGACTGATTTATGGATTGACATTGTAAGTTAACTGACCTTTGTTTGACACTGGATTTTTTGCAATTGAACAATCTCCGGACTGAACTGACTGAACACTAGTGAATGATATCTGGACTGTTTGACCCTGCTAAACTCTTAATGGAATAAACTATTCAACTAAGACAGTGTATCCGTTTTTACTGTGTGTGTAAACTAAAAAACGCTCTCATATTCGCCTGACTGCTGTGCACATTCTGCTAGGGTATATCCCTAACACCCATTGTCACATGATTGAAATTCAGAGTGTCGGCAATTGAGTCTTATTTGTGACAGTTGCAGAGTCCTGGGGTTATGTGATCACGTTTGTCAACTAAGCTGGGAAATACTCCTGGACTCAGGGCTACTGCTTGAGATCATGCCTGGGGGGAGGGGCTTTGCACAGATGAATCAATTGTGCCCTTTCCTTGATCTGGAGGCTTTGCACACAGGTCACTTTTGCTCGTACTGCACTGGACCACCCAGAAACTTCAACTGGTCCAGAAATGGACATAGTAATGGGGACCCCTAGGTAGCCGATCTTTGTGGTGCGAGCTGCACTGGATTCATATCTTTAAGGTGCAATTCAAGATCATCGCCTTTAAAACAATTTCTTTATCACAGCAATAGCACTTAGACATATATGCCACCTCACAGTGCTTTATAGCATTCTAGGTTTACATTGTCATATTGTCCTCATTTTACCAATCGCAGAAGCTTGGAAAACCAAGTCAACCTTAAGCCACATCAGGATTGAACTCCACGCTGTGGGCAGAATCAGTTGCATTGCAATAACTATGGCACCGGGGCACCTGTCATTATTGTTCTACCTTTATTTTTGCATCTATCTGTCCTTCCAGGTCAGATAGAGTGGGCACACTCTTAGTCCCTTAAATATTGCCCTCTGACCGTTGCTAGGAAGTGAGCCTTTGCCGTTGCAGACCCTATGAAATACTCTTCTCCCTGAAGCTTGGCATGTTTTTATCCTCCTGGTCTTCTCTAAATAAAAACTAGCTTTTCCCCTAAGCCCTGGGATAAAAAGAAATGCCGGCATGTCAGAAGCTTGATTTGGAACTAGGTGTTTGTTTATATTGATTGAATTTATATCCCGCTAATCCTGTGGTGAATTTCTCCCGTTTAACTCCTTGCAAGGTGAAAGATAACCACTTCTGAGGAAGAATGGCACCGGGCGTGAACAAAGTTGAACAAAAGCAAGAATCACCTTTGCTAGAACTGCCCAGCACAAGTACATTTTAAATGTGGAGACTTTCCATTTTGCCATTTGCAATATATGGGGTTTAATTGGTTTCTGTATTAAAAGTTTTGTAATTGCTATAAACCATGTTAAGCTGCCATATACATTTTGTTACTGAATAAATACATACATACATATTTATATCACCCTTTATTATATATAGAACTAAGTCAAGGCAACAAACATACTTAATACAGATCCAGCTCTACTGTACTCTACATTCTACTCTACTCTACGCTACTAATAAGATATAATTCATTAAAAAGAATCATGCAAGAAATTAAATGGTAAATTGCTCAGCTGGGTTTCCAACGAGACAAGAAACTAAATTCAAGGTTCCTCTGCACACATCAAATTTTGCCTCAAATGCAATAATTTTTTGTGTATAATGAGGAATGTTGTGGAAAACAATCATCTAGAAATTGCAATGGTTATTCCCCTATGTGTATTCTTACATGGTTTATAAGGCAAGACCTGGTACTGAAATCTTTCCCACAATCTGGACACTCATATGGTTTCTCTCCTGTGTGAGTCCTCTGGTGCACCACCAGCTTGGAATTCTCCTGGAAACACTTCCCACAATCCGGACACTGATAGGGTTTTTCTCCAGTGTGAGTCCTCTGGTGCACCACCAGCCTGGAATTATGCTGGAAACGTTTCCCACAATCTGAACACTGATAGGGTTTTTCTCCAGTGTGATTTTTCTGGTGTATCACCAGGTTAGATTTCTGACTGAAACTTCTCCCACAATACTGACACTCATGTGGTTTCTCTCCTGTGTGAGTCATCTGATGTACCACCAGGTTGGAAGTCTGACTGAAACTTTTCCCACAATCCAGACACTCATATGGTTTCTCTCCTGTGTGAATCCTCTGGTGTACCACTAGCTTGGAATTCTGCTTGAAACTTTTGTCACAATCTGGACACTGATATGGTTTCTCTCCCGTGTGAGTTCTCTGGTGTATGACCAGCTTGGAATTATGTGGGAAACATTTCCCACAATCTGGACATTCATATGGTTTCTCGCCTGTGTGGTTTTTCTGATGTATCACCAGGTTGGATTTCTGACTGAAATTTTTCCCACAATATAGACACTCATATGGTTTCTCTCCCGTATGAGTCCTCTGATGTTTCACCAGGTCAGAATTGCAACCAAAACCTTTCCAACAATCTGGGCACTTATACGGTTTCTCTCCCGTGTGAGTCCTCTGGTGTATCACCAGCTTGGAATTCTGCTGGAAACTTTTCCCACAATCTGGACAGTCGTAAGATTTCTTTCCTGTGTGAGTCCTCTGGTGTTCCACAAGGCGGGAATTGTGCTTGAAACTTTTCCCACCATTTGAACATTCATACGGTTTCTCTATCCTGTGACTCCTCTGATGTATTACCTGGTCAGAATTCTGAGCGAAACTTTTCCCACAATCAGGACATTCAAACAGTTCCTCCCTAGTGTGAGTCCTCTTCTGTGTCACCAAATTGGTTTGCATGCTAAACCTTTGGTCACAATGGATGCAATGATAGAGCTTCTCTCCAGTATGAGTCCTTCCATGATTCATGAGAGAGCTGTTCCGAGTAAAGCTTTTCCCTCTCTCCGAACATTTACATAGCCTTTGCCTGGCTGGCTCCTCGCATGCATAATCAGCTGTGATCTATAATCTGTGTTTTTCCCACAATAGGCAGTTTGTGGGGTTTTTCCAACATTGATATTCTTGGATTCTTAAAGAGGCTAAAATATTTCTGATCTCTTACCTGCTGGTTGTTTGGTTCACGCTACTCTTTCTTTCCTCAAAGACTTTAATTAATGCCTGCCAGTTTTGCTTTTCCGCGGAACATTTTTCTTCCCACCCACATCTAGGTGTTTTTTATTTAGAAATTATCCTCCTTGACTTCTCATGTAATGTTTACTTGAGTTCCAGATACTCTTATTTTTTCCGGCTCAAAGCTTTCTTCTTTTTATTCTCTCCCTTGTCTCTCATCTGCTGAGGAAGGAGAAGCGTTTTTACACTTTCTGGAGGAAATGGAAAAAATGTTGATCGATGACTTGTTTTTAATGCTGCTTCTCATTCTCTGTTCTCCAGACTGCTCTTCTTGGCATCCTCTTTGTCTGTAAGATTCATATTAATGCATTAGTTTCGTTATTGTTTTAAAAATGGACACAGGTCATGTGAAAGCAGCAAACATTCCCCCAACCCCAAAATATATGACTACGAAAACATCCAATTGTAGTTTTATCTTTAACATTATGATTCATTTAGCAGATAGAAGACTAGTAAGATTGTAGTTCAAATATTGACAATTATAAAATTATCTTTGGGGCTTGGATATTTCACACATATATGGATGCATAGGCCCACAGAAATACAAAGCCATGAATTTATGTATATAGAAAATCTATGGGTATTTCATTGTGTAAAGTATCTCAGAAGTGCATTATCTAATTTTAGAAAGGTGGGGACGCTAAGAGTTGAAATGATGCCCAAATCCTAATGCAAGATTTAAAACATCCATTTTGCCCATGACACATCTTACTTGGCAGGACAACATCTCAATAAAATCACAAGGAATGCAGTTCGACATGAAGACTGAGAGAGATGGGCGGTTATGAAATATGACAAATAAAGATTTTTTAAATCTCCCCAATCTCAGATTCAGAATAGAGCTGGAAAGGTCCTTGTAGGTCTTCTAGCCCAGTGGTCACCAACCGGGGCCATGGCCTACTGGTGATCCATGAAAAAATGTTGGTGGTCCACAGAGAAATGTCACCCCCAGAGCACACCACAAAGCAATTAATCCAGGCTGAGCGGGAACATAAGGCTGTGCTTCCCACATGGCCTGTGAGAACCCCCCCCTGCCCACTCCTTACCTGGCAAACTTGCCTGCTAAGTTGTTATTTTTCTTTTTTTCCACAACCATCAGCTGTTCTGCTGTGCTGGGAGATTTAGATTAGCTAGAAAGCAGGAAATGGTTGGATTTCTAGCTAAATCATTGCTTTCTAGCTAATCTTTAGATCTTCGGCTCTGCCAAACCTCCCTTAGGACTGAAGGGTCTGTTATTCCGTTGCAGATTCAGATAGCCGATGGCAGAAACACAGATTTCTAAGTGAATCTGTGATTCTGTGAGCAACTCAATCTGCCTGCCTGCTTCGCCTGATTTTGGGTAAAAGTGTAGTAGAGATGGAGATCCTGTAGGGGGTGTAAGCAGCACACTGCTGTGCCTCAATACTTACATGGGCCTCAAATACCTACATGATCTCACTCAGCAGAACTGTCCCTAGCTGGTACGTGATCTCACTTGCTAACATCACCACTTCCTTACTTGTATATTCTTAAGGATTGGTGGGGGGATTCACCAATAAAAATGCTGTTTCTATAGTACCTTTTTCTGCTTGTAAAAAAGTGTATAAAAGCAATAAACGCTGCGTAGGCAGTCAGACATTTTGGCACACTGAAAATGACTGGTTATTGAACTCCATCATAAAAGCGGCTCTTTTTTAATAAAAAATTCAAAATTTACATACATGGTGTATTGTGAGTTAATTTTGTGAGTTGGCTTGCTAACAAATTTTATGTGACAGATTCAGATAGCTGATGGCAGAAACACAGATCTCTAAGTGAATCTGTGATTCTGTGAGCAACTCAATCTCCTTGCCTGCTTTGCCTGATTTTGGGTAAAAGTTGTTCTTTTTTATAAAAAAATCCAATATTTACATAAATATTTATAATATTTACATACAAGCCATGCCCAGCCAGTCACATGACCACCAAGCCACACCCACAAATTAGACCACCCCCAAGAACCAGATAGGAAATTTGAATCCCACCCCTGCCTCTGGGTGTTTGTGTGTGAGTGTGTATATGAGAAAGAGAGGGTGTGGTAATATATCCATCATATTCTGCAAGTTCTTGTACAGCTTTGTAAGATCTGGGGGTATCACAAACGCTCCTCATGAGGGCAGTAGTGTCTTTATGATGAGAGTTTGATCCTGTTATCTGCAAAGCTCAGAGGCCAGGAATCTGTGTGGGAGTTCACAGTACCTATCCGAGCCATTCCCATGAGACCTTTGGTGCCCTGCTTTCTCACGGGAACTTTATCACCTTCGCTGAGGCCTAGCTAGATAATGTTGCTGAGCTAATGTTGAAGTCATTGTTTTGATTTTGTATTTGCATTTTCTTAATAAATACTGCTACTCGAGGGCTCTCGGGCTGGCAGTTGCTCAGACGTCTTCTCTGCGTCTCCCATCATTTTTCAATTGCCAGTCCACCACAAGTGGTGACCCCGACGTGATAGTTTGGAAGGCTATACGTTTTGGCGTGATAGCTTGAAAGCTATCGTTTCCCGCATCCTATACTCATCGTCGCGGACGTCGACTGGGCCCTCATCTTCTTCGCTGGACGGAGACAGATTCTTTTCGTGAGTATGGGGGAAGGTCTCTCGAAAGCTCAGACAAAGCACCTTAGAGAAATGAGAGAGATCGCTGGGAATAGTTTTAAGTTTGGAGTTCATAGTAGAGGACATGAAGTAGGAAAGAAAGAAATTGAGGACTTATTACAGTATGTTTGGAAACATATTCCGTGTTATCCAGAGGGAGGTAGTATTAAAGTAGAGCGCTGGAGAAAGATAGGGAAATTTTGCACGAGGAGCCTCGTGCCCCTTCTTCAATTTTGTTAACCTGGAGGGTGGTTATGGATGCATTAGCTACGCATGAACAACCGCTCCTATCACCCCCGAAGAAGGTTTGCCGCCTTACAATGCGGATGCGTATATTGCCACCGACAGCACCTCCAGATAAATCCAGAGGGCTGTCAGGCACTGAAAATACTTTGTCAGAAGAGAAGAGTTTGCCTTTAAGAGTTCAAGTAGATGCAGTTACTGCAGCTATTCAAGAAGCAACAGATAGAGGGGAATTATCAGGAGATGATTTGGTAGATTTTGGAGTGGAGATTCAACTTAATCCAGTAGAAATTGGTGTGGACGTTGCTTTAAATCAACAGAGAGATAGAATGCCTGAGGAGGGGTTCGTTCTTCTCCCACAGTTAAATTTACAAGCCGTAGGGGCCCTCCCTGACGGCGAAGGTGGTGAGAAGACCTTTACTAACATCAAACAAGGAAACAATGAACCCTATGAAAATTTCATTAGCAGATTGAAAGTGGCTATTGAAAGGCAAATTGACAATCAATTTGCCCGGAATGAATTGCTTTTGAAGTTAGCAGTAGATCAGGCTAACGCAGATTGCCAAAAGGTGGGGAGTCAGACTTTTAACATGGAGACTTTAGTTCTGGCTCTCCAGGCAGGAAATGCTAAAAAGAAACTTTTTTAATTGTGGGAAGCCTGGACATTTTAAAGCGCAATGTCGGGCTCCTGGGGGTCAAAGTCAGCAAAATGAGAGATCAATGGGACAGGGTGTGACCTAAATCAGTAAATCAGTATATCAGATGCTCCTACAGTCTTTACTGATGGAGAAATTTTTTTGGTGCTTGTGTTTGGAAAGATAAATCTGGAATTTGGCATACAAAAGTGACATCAGAGCAGAAGTCTGCCCAGCAGGCAGAACTTGCTGCTGTGGTTTTGGCTTTTCAAAATTTTCAAAATCAGGATTTTAATCTAATAGTGGATTCTTTGTATGTATATAATTTGTTACCCTTTGTAGCAGGTTCTTATTTGTCTCCTGGAATATCACCTAATATTCTACGTTTGCTTTTGTTGTTGCAAGAATGTTTGGAGCAGCGTATGAATGTGTGTTTTATTGCTCATATCCGTAGTCATAGTAATTTACCTGAATTTTATCACAAGGCAATGCCAAAGCTGACAGTGCTGTAACTTCAGTTCTCACTGTTCAGCCATGGGACAGCCATAGTTATTTTCATCAAAATGCTAAAGCGTTGGCACATCAATTCAAGCTTACTGCTGCAGAAGCTGCTGCCATAATTCAACAATGTCCAACTTGTTCAAAGCAAGGCACAGCTATTCCTATGGGAGTCAACCCCAGGGGTTGAAACCCTCAATGATTTGGCAAATGGATGTTACTCAGTATCCATCATTTGCACCTTGGAAGTATATACATGTGACTGTGGATACTTATTCAGGATTTCTAATGGCTACTCCTCAAAGAGGTGAAGCGGTTAAACATGTCATCAATCATTGCATTAAGACATTTTCAGTCGCTGGTACGCCTCAAACTTTAAAAACAGACAATGGTGCGGCTTATCGGAGCACAGTCTTTGATCAGTTTTGCAAACAGTGGTCCGTGGAACATAAATTTGGAATTCCATACAATTCCACAGGACAAGCTATTGTGGAGCGTTATAATGGCACGCTCAAGAACATGTTAGCTAAATTAAATAAAAAAGGAGGGAAGCTCCTGGGGCTTCCGGCAATTCAAGATCATTTAAATCTTGCTTTGTATACTTTAAATTTTTTAAATTTGTCTGGTAACCCCCTGCGGCGCGGCCAGCAGGCATTTTTCTTCCCCTTCTACAGATGCAGTGAGGCCTCGAGTGTTGGTGCGATTCCTTCCGGATCCGGCATGGGTTCCGCTGAGCTGATTACGTGGGGACGTGGTTATGCAGCAGTAGAACATCTTGGTCAAATTCGTTGGGTTCCTGGTCGATGTATCCGGCCTGATCATTCACAAGCGCCTTGCAGGTGCCAGTGAGGGATGTTCCTGATTCTCAGGATGGCGTTCCTGTGGTTCCTGATTCCGTCCTGATGTTCCTGATTCTCAGGATGGCGTTTCCGTGGTTCCTGATTCTCTTGATGCCGGCAGTCCAGGCGTGGCGCTGTGAAAGCTGGGAAAGATGACTGCTTATCTGAGATTATCAACTTGTATGCAGCAGGTTCCTTTGGGGAATCGGACTAAATTAATCTGCAAACAGCGGCATCTTTTGATTTTTCCAGCATATTGGTCCTGGCATAAGGGTCAAGACATTCTTTACTCGGGACCTGATAAGGATATTATATCTTCAGCCTGTGCTACAACTCTGATTCTGTTTAATGTTTCTGTTTCAGACTATGGACAATATTGGTGTCAATTGGAGTTGCCTAAGTTACTTTACACAACTTCTTTTTCCATTCGCCTTATGCCTCCACGGACTCTAATGCGGAGGCGGAGAGCTGCCATTATCTCAGAAACTAGAGACCTTGGTGATAATTTATGGAAGGAAAATTCCTACATCAAGGACGTTCGGATTGCAGCAAAGAGTTTAAATGTAACTAATTGTTAGCTTTGTATGCATGTACCCACCTTTTGGAATAGCTATGAACTATAGAGATATTCATATTTTAAATAATTTTACTGTTGCTATGTTTTATGATACTGTTGAGAATATTAAGATGTTAAATGAAGAAGTGTCTGAAATTCGCCAAGTTACTTTATGCTTTAGATATAATGTTAGGAGTTTGTGCTTTAATTCATTTACATTGTTGTGTTTTTTGTACATAATTATGAGCCTAACATTACAAGAACTGTTCATGATATGGAAGACCGCATAGCTGAACACGAAGCAGGGAAAGATTGCTTCAATAAGTCACTTTGGGCTTTGCTATGGGATTGGCTTCCTGACAGCTCATGGTTACGTTTATTGCTTCAATTAGTTGTAATAATTGTTATTACACTTATTATGTTATGTTGCTGTATTCAATGTATTCCTAATCTATTTCAAATGTGTGCCTCAGCCTTAAGTGTACGAAACCAAGTTTGCGAGGAACTGTGTATTTTGCCACTGAAACACCCCCTATCTTTGAATAAATAAAAAGGAGGGAATGTGGTAATATATCCATCATATTCTGCAAGTTCTTGTACAGCTTTGTAAGATCTGGGGGTATCACAAACGCTCCTCATGAGGGCAGTAGTGTCTTTATGATGAGAGTTTGATCCTGTTATCTGCAAAGCTCAGAGGCCAGGAATCTGTGTGGGAGTTCACAGTACCTATCCGAGCCATTCCCATGAGACCTTTGGTGCCCTGCTTTCTCACGGGAACTTTATCACCTTCGCTGAGGCCTAGCTAGATAATGTTGCTGAGCTAATGTTGAAGTCATTGTTTTGATTTTGTATTTGCATTTTCTTAATAAATACTGCTACTCGAGGGCTCTCGGGGCTGGCAGTTGCTCAGACGTCTTCTCTGCGTCTCCCATCATTTTTCAATTGCCAGTCCACCACAGAGGGAGAGAGAGAGAGAGGTTAGAACAGAACTCTCTCTCTCTTGCACCAATGTCAGCAAGCCACCGTCAGTCAAAATTCATATTAGTGGTCCCCGAGATTTAAAACTATGAGTTTGGTGGTCCCTGAGGTCCAAAAGGTTGGCGATCCCTGCTCTAGCCCAATCCAGGAGTGGGATTCTACCTGGTTGGACCAGTTCTATAGAACCAGTTGTTATGATACGGCCCAGTTCGGAGAACCGGCAAATTGTGCCACTGGCTGGTCCTCTCACCTCCTGCCCACTCACCCTTTACCTGGCATGTGTGCCATCAAACTTGCCTGTGTTTGGTAAATTTGCTATTTTTTTTTCCTTTTTTTCCCTCGCGCATCAGCTGTTCTGCTGTGCTGGAAAGAAGAAATCATTGGATTTCTTGCTTTCTAGCTAATCTAAAAGCAGAGCTGAACCTTTCTTATGACTGAAGCTTCTATTTTTCAATGCAGACTCAGGTAGCAGATTGCAGAATGATAGACCTCTAAGTGAATCTGTGATTCTGCGAGCAATTCAATCTGCCTGCCTGCTTCGCCTGATTTTAGGTAAAAGTTGCTCTTTTTTTAATAAAAAAATAAATCAATATTTATATAAATATTTTTATTTACATACAAGCCACACCCAACCAGTTACATGACCACCAAGCCACACCCACAAATTAGGCCACGCTCACAGAACTGGTTGTTAAGAAATTTGAATTCCACCTCGGCCCAATCCCCTGCTCAAGCAAGGGAGTCTATGCCATTTCAGACAAGTGGCTGTCCCGCCTTTCTTTAAAAGCCTCCCATGATGGAGCAGCCACAATTTCTGAGGGCAAGCTCTTCCTCTTCTTAGTTATCTTTACTGAGGAAGTTTCTCCTCAATTCCAGATTAGTTTCCCTCCATTGTTTGATTTTTCAGTTTCAGGAGGGTGCGCTGAATCCGCATAGTGTGGGGAATCGCTGTTCCAATACCATCCAACAGAGCAGGTGAAGCATGGGGCGCTGTGGCCAACCTGCATGCTCCAACCTGCTGTCCAACGTTGTCCTCCTCCACTGCTGCTCATCCTGCATTTGTGCCACAGTTGGAGGATGATGTTGGACCGTGGGGGCAGAGCACACAGGGATGCAGCAACGGACAGAGCCTTGGAGCCTTGGTTTCCTGCCTCCCTTCTGCTGCAGGAATAAAGCATGGGCGGTCAAAGCTAGAGGGGTGCTGGAAAACAATGTTGAATGGCAGGGGTGGAGCACATAGAGCAGTGATGGCTAACCTATGACACGCGTGTCACTCGTGACACGCCCAGGCACTTTGACTGACACGCCTGTTGGTGTGGGGAAAACCTGCACATTTAGAGGCTGCCTGTGCTCTGTTCCAATCCCTGCTCCCTGCTTGTTGCGTGGAGGATTGGTGTCACCGCTGCCATGAGATCTTTGCAGCAGAGAACCAGTTTTAACCGCCATAAACTGAGGTTTGTCAGTTTCATTACCTCAGGAACGCCACAGGAGGAAAGGAGATCCATGAGGTTCACAGCCCTGTAAGGTGGCCTTCCGATCCCCACATCCTGCACCTGCAGCCCTGAGACCAGGGAGACGAGTTTCACAGCCCTGTGTGATCACCCCAGCCCAGTCCGTCATAAACATCGCAGGAGGACTGCACCACAACAACCAGACACAGTGCTCACGATAAGCAGCATCGGGTGGCTGTCCTGTAAGTGCAATTAATACTAAAATCTGCATTTCTGTCTTTGTGGCTCTCCCTTCTCCTCTCCCACTGTAAAACGCTTGGATGTCTAGTCTGCAGCATTCAGCCCCTCTCCAGCTCCTCTAAGCTTTAATTGCCTCCATAGCACCTCTTGCAGTTCTTGCTTCTCACCATCCTCACAGAGCACCATGCAAACCCTCCAAAAAGAAATCTCCAAAACTTTTAGCTTTTTGAACTAATAAATATATTAAAAATATAACTCTTTCTTTATCAGGGTTGCAAATATTACCAAATTATTGATATTTCTTGAAATGACACACGACCCGAGGAAGGCTACACTTTTTCCCGATTTTCGACACAAGCAGCTGAAAAAGGTTAGCCATCACTGGCGTAGAGCCTATGGTGTGGCACCAACCCCACCCCGCCTCCCGCCTTGCCTGATCTGTTGGGTGGTAGAGCCGCCCAACCTCATCAACAAAAGTGCGAAAAGAAATGCCGAGAAGAAGGAGGGGAAGGAGGAGGAGGAATGTAAGGACGGGAAAGAAGGCGAAGTAATAGTATTAGTAACCAGGTTTTCCATTTGTAAATTGAAAGCATTAAATTAAGGCCCCGTGTGCGCAGTCTCCTGTGCTACCGACCCCCCATGGCTGATGGTGGGGTGAGGCAGCAGTGGCACAGCAGTGGCAGGAGTACCGGCCACTGTGGCTGCAAGCCGCAGTGGAACGGGAGTGGTGGCAGGAGGTGCCTCGCTGGCTGCCGCTGCCAGGTGAAATGGGGAAGGAGCTGTTCTGACCACCGCTACCACCAGCATCAGGACTCCGCAAGGCCCATCACCCCAATAGTATTCTTGGCCACCCGTCCGGACAGGGCCCAGGATTGGAGATGGGTGGCATTGCGGGGCCCGAGGGGGGATGTGAATGCAGGAATGATGGAAACTGCCCAGCAGGAGCCAGCAGTCTCCTTCTTTGCGGGGAAGGCTGGGCAAAGGCTGGCCAGCACTTCACAGAGCAGCCTGCCTGTGTGTCCTGCTCTGTGCTCCACCCATCCACAATCCAATGGTCAGTCCCGGATCCCTCTGGGGACAGATTTCAGGGCTGCCGCAGCGGGGGATGGGCAAACTTTGGGAACGGGAGAGTAGCGAAGGGAGTATAGCTACAACAACGTTCTTTTACCAGAGCTCAAGGACAAGCTGCTGGCACCTGGAGAGGAGTGACCGAAATTTGGCGGCAGCTGAGACAGGAGACGGATTGAGCCATGTGACGTGAGAGTCACTAAATGGGACACGTTGTGAGTTTTAGTGTGTGTGGGGGAATGCGAGAATTCAGATTTAGGTTTTCCCCAGATGGGCCACCATGACTTCTCTAATAAATTCATACTTTGGTGGACTTTGTCTCGGAGTTCTGAATTGTATGGAGAGTTTACTCCATGCTGACACCAAAGATATCCCAGTTCAAGTAGTCTTCACTTAGTGACCGCAATTGGGCCTGGTATCTGTATCATTAACACGCCCGATCATTAAGCATGCTGTTACATGACGGTGACAACCTACACCTGCTCCTCTGCCATTGTTAAGTAAATCACTGTGGGTTGTTAAAGGCAATTTTACGTGGGACTGGCGACTTCTTGCCGGCATTGCCTCGTCAGAAGCTAGCTGCTCCTTCCAGTCACAAATGGGATCGTAAAGGTCACCGATTGGCAGAACCCAAATTGGTGCAACTTTTCCTGCACCTTCAGAACCACAGGAGGTGCTGAAGTGTGGTCACTGAAGAAATGACACCATGGCCACAAATTTGTAGACCAGATATATGTCCGCTTTTATAGTGCCATAGTAACTTTGAAGGCTCAGGGAAGAATTGGTAAGCAAGGACTGCCTACGCAACTGAACTTCACAAAATGGCCTCAACTGCTATTTTTTTTTTAAAATGCTGGCTTCAGCACAGTTGAACCTAGATAATTGATGAGGCTCCAGTATGAAATACCATGTTTGTTAGCTAAACATAGAAGTTAAAAGAAAGTAAAATCACAAAAGTGGGTTTGGCTAATCCAGGGTTGTCAAACTCAAGGCCCTGGTTTGGTGAAGGGAGAAAAAGTCCTATGTTATGTGACGATGTAACATGCGAGTTTGACACCCCTGGGCTAGTCTAAAGAAAAGAAGGATTTGGGCTGACATGATAGCAATATTCCAGTACTTGAAGTGCCTTGCCTTTTATCGAAGCTTTATAGAGAGCATTTTATCCTATTGCCTCTGTGTGTGGTTCAGGAGTTGTACAGAGGCGGAGAAAAGGGCACTCCAAAGAGTGATAAAAAGGGCACAAAAGATCAGTGGATGCTCTCTTCTTGAGAGACCCTTCGCATCCAGGCCACTCGTTGTTTGAGATCCTACCATCAGGAAGACGATATAGAGTGCTGAAAGCCAGGACAAGTAGATTTAAACATAGCTTTTACCCAAGTGCTGTGATCAGGTTAAATGCAGAGTTATGAATCTGGTGGTCTTAACATATATATATATCCTGGTTGTATAGTTTTTAACTGTTTTAATTTGTTTTATATTGTTATTTGTATATGTCTTTTGGTGTTCAGTTGTATGTTGTGAAAGAGCACCTTATTTCGTTGTTCTCAGGTTCTGAGTACAATGACAATAAATTTATCTTTATTCATTCATTCATTCATTCATTCCAGTTCTATATTCATATTATTGCCAAGAAAAAAACCATGTCCATAAAATCCAAGGAATCAATCTTAACTTCAAGACCTTTTAAATCTTCCAGCAACAGAAAATTGCAGGCATCAGTTTTAAAGCACAGGTGGAATAAAATCTGGGGTGGGAAGGAAGATGTAGAGCAGCCTAGTTCCTGCTCTGCTTTTACACAGTGGAGGAAACCAAGCAGCCCTACTTGCTCCCAGCTTCTTCTCCAACCTGATCTCAACTCCCCTTCCAGCTTCTGCTTCCGCCCTGGGAAGAGCAGGACTGGCATCCCCCACACCTCCATCTTTCTATGGGTGAGTTGGAAGTTCCTCTGACCGTAATCTCTCCTCGCGGGGTGGATTTGAATTAAACCAAGTGAATTTAAATCGTGATTTAAATCACCAGTAAAACTCTTGATTTAAATCAACCCAATTTAAATCATAATTTTTAAAGAGCAACTCCCATTTCTGTTCCGCAGCAGCTCCTCCTGGCCGACTGTTGACTCATCGACAGTCCCATTGACTTCAATGGGATGGTTGGTGGTGCAACAGTGACATAACAAGGGGAGGGAGGTGGCGGGCAGGTGAATGGATGCCCGCTAACAGGCACTGCCGTGATGGATCTGAAATGACAGGTGCTCCTTAAATGTTAAGAACTCATTCTTGCTGGTAGTTAGGATCTTTAATGTTATTACTTGCCAACAAAATGAAGGTTTCCTAATCAGCTTCAGAACTTGGATTCATTGAATGAATTTACCAACAATGCAAATATTGCAGAATACGCAGCCTCATGTTACATATAAATAAGCTCCATTTCATGCTGAATAAACTAAATAAAAAAACTATCTTTAGATAAATTTAATTTAAAAAAAAAACCCACCCAAATAATTACCTTTTTTCTACTTGTCTCTTCCACATCCTTTCTAGCAACACTCGCTGGTTTTAACTCTATCACTCCCATTGGATGAAGGCTCTCAGCCACCACCAATGCCGCTATGAGACTGGCCGTTTTCCAGGCCTGGTGTGGTGTGCTCCATCTAGTGACATAAGACTGAAAATACACTCATTCCATCCCTATCTGATACCTTTTAAGATTTTTTTTAGTGAAGTGCGTTTTCCACCCTTAGCCATAAGATGCATAACTTTTCTCCAGGACGATCTAGCCCCAGTCTGTCCTTTGGGGTGTCGCAGGGAGGCCCTCACTGTCACTGCAACTGAGCCTGGAGCTTCTTTTGCAAGAAGAAAAACAAGGAAAAGCATCCTTGTGTGGGGGAATACAACGTGCCATCAGACCACGAAAGCACACCTTCCTTGAGGATCCATGGAGAATATTCCAGGCAGTTCTTTGTACTGGGGGTGCAGGATAATGCCCCCAAACTAATTCTGCAACTGTGGGAAGCTTGAAGAGTGATGCTTGATCCTACTTAGCTTCACAAGATTACCAGCTGCATCAGCTTTAAACGATTGCCAGCTTCATCCCATTAATAAAAGAATATAGGACAAAATGTTGAAATTCCCCCCCACCCACATGGATTTCAAATACATATGGGAGATATTATTTTTTCCACTTGCATTCATGCAGGGCCTAAATCTCACGAGAGGGCAGAATTCCTCTGAGGTACCAGTTTCCAGAGGAGACCAGTGCTGAATATTCCCAGGCGGCTTGTGAAAAACATTTGGAGGGCGCTAGTTTGTAGAAAGCTGATCTAAAAAGGTCCTGGGCTTTATAAAGGTTGGCTCTCAATGAACGGGCCTGGAAGCCACCCACTTGCCCACAGTTCTCACCTGCTGCCCTGGGATTCCTACCTCTTCCCACATCATGTCAACATGAGGTTCTCAATTAATGACCCACGGGGTGCTGGAATTGCAATGGCAACTGGAAGTCACTAAGTAACATGGTCACGGGATGTCATTTTTATAATGACACTCAACAGCAATGGAAATTCTGGCACCAATTGTGGTCACAACCTGAGAACTACCCATCTTTCTTTTACAAACTCAAGAGAGGGTTGGGAACAGTAATCTCCCCCCTTCTGGACAGTTGGAACCTGACTGGATTTATACCTTCAACAGCAGTTTGCTATCCATAAGAAAATCATGAGAGGTTTTCCTAGGAGTGTTCAAGGCATTGGTGTAGATTAAGATTTTTTTGTAACTGCAGCTGAAGAGAGCAATGAAAGGTTGGCAGCCTGGGTCTTCAACTCACCCTCTGCTTTCAGCTCTGACTTTGCCACCCAGAGAAAGGGAAGAGAAAGGCAACTGGGCCCTTCTCAGTCTGGGTTCAGGTTGGATCACATCACCAAAATGGCATTGGTTGCAATTCTCATGGACTTTTGGAGGGTTTGAGATAGACAGACTACAACCGCTATGTCCTCCTAGACCTCTTATCAGGTTTTAGTACCACTGACCATGATATTCTCTAACCTGTCATTACTGTCCCACCTTTATTATATTTGCATCTGTCTCTTACAATGTTTGCCTGCAACCTGGGTAGTTGAATCGTTACTATCCTATGTGTAACCTGACATGATTTATAAGGCTGCACCTTGTACTGAAATCTTTCCCACAATCTGGACATTCATAAGGTTTCTCTCCTGTGTGACTCCTCCAGTGTATCGCCAAATGGGAATTCTGACTGAAACTTTTCCCACATTCAAGACACTCATACGGTTTTTCTCCTGTGTGAGTCCTGTGATGTTCCACCAGGTGGGAATTTTGACTGAAAGATTTCCTACAATCTGGACACTCATATGGTTTCACTCCTGTATGAGTCCTCTGGTGAATCTCCAGGTTGGAATTATCCTGGAAACTTTTTCCACAATCCAAACACTCATATGGTTTATCTCCTGTGTGAGTCTTCCGATGTCTCACCAGATGGGAATTACGACTGAAACTTTTCCTACAAACTGGACACTCATATGGTTTCTCACCCGTATGAGTTCTCTGGTGAATCACCAGGTTGAAATTATCCTGGAAACTTTTCCCACAATCTGAACACTTATATGGTTTTTCTACTATGTGAGTCCTCCGATGTCTCATCAGGTGGGGATTCTGACTGAAACTTTTCCCACAATCTGGACACTCATATGGTTTCTCTCCCATATGAGTTCTCTGGTGAATCACCAGGTCAGAATTATCCTGGAAACTTTTCCCACAATCCAAACACTTATATGGTTTGTCTGCTATGTGAGTCCTCCGATGTCTCACCAAGTGGGAATTCTGACTGAAGCTTTTCCCACAATCTGGACACTCATACGGCTTCTCTCCCGTATGAGTCCTCTGATGGATCACCAGGTTGGAATTCTGACTAAAACTTTTCCCACATTGTGGACACTCATATGGTTTCTGTCCTGTATGAGTCCTCTGGTGTATCACCAGGTTGGAATTATCCTGGAAACTTTTCCCACAATACAAACACTCATATGGTTTTTCTATTGTGTGAGTCCTCCGATGTCTCATCAGGTGGGAAATCTGACTGAAACTTTTCCTACAATCTGGACACTCATACGGCTTCTCTCCCGTGTGAGTCCTCTGGTGAATCACCAGGTTGGAATTGAGACTGAAACTTTTCTCACAATCCGGGCACTTGTATGGTTTCTCTCCGGAGTGAGTCCTCTGGTGTACCACCAGGCTCGAATTCTGAGAGAAATCTTTCCCACAATCACAACACTTATATGGTTTTTCTCCTGAGTGGGTCCTCTGATGATCCACCAGGTGGGAATTCTGACTGAAACTTTTCCCACAATCTGGACATTCATATGGTTTCTCTCCCGTGTGAATTCTTTTGTGTATCACCAGGGCAGAATCCCATGTGAATCTTTTCCCACAATCCAGACATTCAAAGGGTTTCTGCCTAGGGTGAGTCCTCTTGTGTCTCACCAGATTGGTCTGCATGTTAAATCCTTTGCCACATTGGGAGTACTGGTAAAGCTTGTCTCCAGTATGGGTCTTTCCCTTAATCATGAGGAAGAGTTTTTGAGTAAAGCTTTTGCTGCACTCCAAATATTTTTCATTAGATGGATGCTCTCTTCCATTTCAGTTGTGATCTGCAATCCGTGTTTTTCTCATGATAGACAGCCTGTGCTGTTTTTCCCGCACTGATATTCTTGGACTCTTGACGAGGCCAAAAATATTTCCGATCTATTACTTAGAGGTTCTTTGAGTCAAGCCAGTCTTTCCTTTGTCAAGAACCTTCATTCATAGCTGTCCATTTTGGCTGTCCAAGGAACCTTTTCTTTCCCACTGTCTTCCAGTTGTTTCCACTTTTTGGTTACTCCAATATTATTCCCCTTGACTTCTTAGATAATGTTTCCTTCAGTTCCACATACTCTTATTTTTTTCCATCTCAAATCTTTGTTCTTGTTATTCTCTCCCTTGTCTTTCATCTGCTGAAGAAGGAGAAGAGTTTTTAAACTTTCAGGAAGATCCACCCCTCAGGAGCTCCATTTTGGCCTGCAACATGTTGGGAACAGCCTGCAGAGGACTGAATAGAGTCTGAGGGGCAGATTCACCCCTCAGCACCCCAATTTTGAGATGCAACATGAAGGACTAATATTGCAGAGCCTCTGCGGTTGTTCATAAGGGCGAACAACTGCCACAGTGCTGCAAGATTCATACTTTCAAGACTTTTTCATAACGCTAGGGGGCAACCTTGTTACTAATACTACTTCTTTTTCTTCTCCTGGTTGGAGCACAGAGCGGGGCGCACAGCAAGTTGCCCCATGGAGCCATGGCTGGCCTTCCTCAGCCTTCCCCACACGGAAGGAAACTGCTGCCTCCTGCGGGGGCCCTTTCAATCCTACCTGCAGCCCCCTTGGGCCCTGCAAGGCCACCCATCTCCATGCGGGCCCCATCCAGATGGGTAGCCAAGAATACTGTTGGGGTGGCAGCTAGGCCTGTAGAGTGCCGATGCTGGCAGTGGCGAGAGCAGCCCGTTCCCTCCTGCTTCCACTCCCGTTCCATCGCTGGTGCCTGTGGCGGGGACACGCTTGTTGTTTTATTCCTGCAGTCGGACAAAGGCAAGAAACCTACTCGAAGCGCCAAGGCACAATTCCCCATCCTGAGTGGATTCTGTGCACGGAACTGAAACCGTCTGCAGAAAAATCAATCCCATCTCATCGAATTGATGTTTCGGCACAAGGGACAGAGCTTTGAGTGGGTTTGTTGCTTCTTTCCTGCTGCATGCAGTAAAGCAAACAAGCGTGGACAGGCCAAGCTGGAGGAGTGCTGGAGGATGACGTTGGACGGCGGAGTGCACAGGGGCCGCGGTGTGGTACTACTCCCAACCTGCCTCCTGCCTTTCCCAATCTGTTTGGTGATAGTGCTGCATGGCCTTCCTTGCCAGGAAGGAGACCGCTGAGTCTTGCGGGGCCTTTCCATCTTTCCTGCAACCACAATTCCCCTTGGGCCATCCATCTCCATGCAGGCCCCATCCAGAAGGATGGCCAAGGATACTATTGGGGCGGCAGGGCCTGCAGAGCCCTGATGCTGATGGCGGAGGTGGCCAGAACAGCTCTCCCCATCTCACACAGCAGCCCACCGGGCGCCTCCTGCCGCCGCTCCCATTGCATCGGCAGTTGCCGTGGAAGTGGCCAGGACATGCTTGTTCGCTTCACTCCTACAGAGGGAAAGAGGCAAGAAACCCAGTTTTTGTCCACTGCTACACCCAAACGTCAACTTGACAAGAAGGGATTGATTTTTCTGCAGAGTTTCAGGAGGCTGACCTGAATCCACTCAGGCTGCAGGGTTTACAACTGAACGGATCAGGTGAGGCATAGGGTGGTGTGTGTGTGTGTGTGTGTGTGTGTGTGTGTGTGCTGTGGTGCAGCCCATGTGCTCCACTCCTGCCATCCAATGTCATCTCAATGCTGCTCACCCCACATTTGCAGAGGAGCTGGCTGCCAGCTGAGATGGGAGAAGGGGTTGTTCTGCCTGCCGACACTACCAGCATCAGAACTCTGCAAGATCTACTGCACCAACAGTATCCAGACAGGGCCTGTGTGGAGATGAATGGCCTTGAAGGGTCCGAGAGGGACTGTGGCTGCAAAAAGGATGGAAAGGGCCCGCAAGGACCCAGTAGTTACCTTCCTGCCAGGGAAGGCCAAGGAAGGCTGGCCGGTGCTCCACAGGGTAGCCTGCTTTGTGCTCCACCCCAGCAATGGACTCCCAAGGGGGAGCTTTCCATACTAACTGCATCCTAATCCTCTCCCTGCGTCCCCTCATGGGCGGTGGAACCAGTCCCCTGGACGCACTATGCACCTGCTTGTGTGAAAAAACTAAGCCCTAGTGGGTCTTTTCTAGCAAAAAGTAATAAAGACCAGGTCCTATTTTCTGGGAAACAAGGTAGATAGGAGGTATTATTTTTCTATCTGCATTTTTGCTGGGCCTAAATCTCACTAGAGGGCAGAATTCCTCTGAGCAGCCATCCCTATTTCCAGAGAAGTTAGCATTCCACCACTGAATAATCCCAGGCAGCTTGGGCAAAACATTTGGGATGCACTAGTTTGTAGAAAGCTAATCTAAAGTGTCCTGCACTTCAGTAGTTGGCTCTCAAAATCTCTCTACATCCCAAAATTTTATGACTGATTTCCTTTGGCTCCCAAGGATTTAGGACATGGAAGCACCAGCAGGCCAGAGGCTCCAAGGGAACTAGCCTCACTCCTGCTGGCCTGGACTGATTGTAAGTCTGCTAAATGCCATGTGTTTCTGCATTTTGCTCAGCACAGAAATCTCTCTTAAGTCAAAGTGAGGGAGATACGTACATAGCAGGGCCTAGAAAAAGGGCAGCTGAAATAGAAGCTGCCTGTATTTGGTAAACAAAACTCTTTTCAAAGAAATGTTTCAAATTCTTGTAAAAAGAATGATACTCAATCGCACATATATGCATGCCAATTCACACAGAAATACACGACTAAGGATTTGTTTATCTACACAATTATGTCTACTTCAGTGTGCAAAATGTCCCCAAAATGCGTTCAAAAATTTTTTTATCCAGTTTTAGAAATCTGGAGCGTTAACAGAAGAGACAGGGAGCATTTCCTAGGCAAGATTGAAAGCATCTGTTCCGCCCATTGAAATGCCTCGCTTGCCAGGAAGACAACATGTCAATAACGCCACAAGGAAAGAAGTGTTGCGTGAAGGGCGAGGGTTTTTTTGGCAGTTTAAAAATGATTTTTTTAAAAAAATCTC
The DNA here is from genome assembly GCF_049901715.1 of Pseudonaja textilis. NCBI lineage: Eukaryota > Metazoa > Chordata > Lepidosauria > Squamata > Elapidae > Pseudonaja > Pseudonaja textilis. The sequence goes on from NC_141991.1 coordinate 1,406,191, forward strand.
CCCAAATTCCCAACCGAAAATCGCAGCCAGCTGCGTTAAATCATTCAACATAAAGATAATAAGCAGCAGCCCACGTGGGTCAGCCTCGTTGCTTCCTCTTCTGCTTCCCCGCCGTGGAGGAACCCAAACGGCCCGACTTGCTCCCGGCTTCTCCTCCGACCTGCCCTCCACTCACCTCCCAGGAGCCGCTTCGGTCCTCCAAACAGCACAAGAAGCTCCGCCGACGCCATCAGCCTCCCGCGGGTGAGCCGCAAGAGGAAGTACCTCTGTCCTCCTTTCCTCCACTCTAGCAATCTAATGCTCTATCGTTACAATTGGTTCCAACTCGGTCTCTCTCCTCGCGGTATAATGTCGCTGCTCTAGGCGATTCTCTGCGTTCTGGGGGCTTCTTTGTACAGCGCCATCTAGCGACCAAAGCTTGAAAGTCATCCTCGTCCTTATCTCTGTCCTAATAAAGTGCCATTTTCCACTCTTAGCCATCACATCCATCACTTTTCTCCAGGACGATCTAG